>NC_064564.1:111624988-111928426 GCF_937001465.1 Orcinus orca | reverse complement strand
AGATCAGGTTGGGGGCTGGAAATGAAGGGAGGGGGCATGGGAAGGCAGCTGGGCCCCAACACTTCCCTCAGGAGCCTGCTATGACTCCTTACCAGGATCAATTAGTGGGGGCAGGAGTGTGGTCTTGCACTGGAGAGGATGAAGGAGAACAGGAGATGAATGTGGACAGGAGTGGCGCTTGAGGGAGGAAAGAAGTGTGAGCAGAAGGGCATGGACTGTCGGAGGATCCCGTTAACTGGGGGAGGCACTGCCCAGAGACACCCAGCCAGTTAGAGTAAGGATTTGAACACAGTTATGTCTGACTCCAGAGCCCCCTTTTTTTTAAAATTAATTAATTAATTAATTTAATTTTTGGCTGCATTGGGTCTTTGTTCCTGCGTGCAGGCTTTCTTTAGTTGCGGCGAGTGGGGGCTACTCTTCGTTGCAGTGCGTGGGCTTTTCATTGTGGCGGCTTCTCTTGCTGCAGAGCACGGGCTCTAGGTGGGCAGGCTTCAGTAGTTGTGCCACGTGGGCTAAGTAGCTGTGGCTCACGGGCTCTAGAGTGCAGGCTCAGTAGTTGTGGCACACGGGCTTAGTTGCTCCGTGGCATGTGGGATCTTCCCAGACCAGGGCTTGAACCTGTGTCCCCTGCCTTAGCAGGCGGATTCTTAACCACTGTGCCACCAGGGAAGCCCCAGAGCCCCTTTTTAAGATTTGTAATCATCACCTTGATTTCTCTACAGTTTACTTCTTATTGATACAACCTCAGACTATCCAATCAAACAGCCACAGACATAACTTTGTGACAAGCACATAACCAGAAGGAAACAAAAAGCATAAAACAGAAATTTGGCTCCACTGGCCTGGGAGATGTGGAGCCAGTGGCCCAGCAGGGAGAGACACTAGCTTCCCAGATTGCCCCTGGTCGGGGGCTCTGGGACACCAGGGCTGGTTCAGTTCAGAGCAGGGCGTGGGAGTTGGGGGCAGAACTGCAGCTGAAACTGCCCGCCTGGTAGTTGAAGCCTGCTGAAAAAGGCTTTGAAACATTCTTTTTCTGCGTTGACCTGGAGAGGACATGTCCTGGATAGCACACTCCAGGGAGCTCAACCACCAGCATCTGTATGAGGAAAATTGGTCACCTCCGCATGACCCGGCAAGGGTCTGTTGTGGCCGCCCCTCCCCTACTCCCACACCTGCTCCTGGCTAACGCTCCTGTCTTTTCACACTCCTCACAGCCAATCTCTCACCGAGTCCTATGGATTTGCCCTTCTAAACATCTCTCAAGTCTGTCCCCTTCTCTCTTATCCCTGCCACCTCAGTCATCGTACTCCTTACTGTGGTCTCTCCTTGTGTTATTGCAACGAGCTCCTATCCGTCCTCGATACTATGATGACAATAGGGTCCTGTCATACCCTTTTAAAACCCTTTAAGGGCTGCCGGTTGCTCCCAGGATAAAGCCAAAGTTCACAGCGTTGAGTTCAAGCCTGCCTTTCCTGCTTCCCTCACTTCGTTTTACGAAAATAACCTTACCCCTTCATGCTTCTGAGCCTATTGCATGTGGCGCCCTCTGCCTGGAATGCCCTTCCCTCCCTTCTGTACTGGGCTAGATTTTTGTCACCCCAGGCCCAGCTCAAGTACCTCTGCTCTGGGAAGACTTCCTGGAGGGAATCCGTCTTCTGTGCTCTCATGGCCTCTGTGCTCCCTTGCCCCCTGGTTATAATTGGCTGTTAGGATCTGTCTAGGTCTTGCACTAGACTAATTGCTCACAGAGGGCAGGGCCCTTATTTCACATAGGAGCCTGAGAACCTGGCAGGAGGAGTCAAGAGGGGATTGCTATTGAATGATAAAGGGGAACCGGTATTGTTTGGGACCTAGCACCAGGCTGCCCCCAGCCTGTTTCTGGACTTCCTTGGACATGGGACCCTGGGTCCATGATACTTGGGGTGTGGGTGAGGAGGAAGAGGCTGGTGAGTGGCATTGTGAGCTTGTTTGAACATTATCCCTTCACATGAATTCTCTTTCCTCTGAATCCCTCTCACACTGCCCCCAACGCTGCAGAAGACCTACCTGTAATGAGGACTGAAGATTCAGGAATGTTCCAGTCACTGCCTGTGGCTTTTGCGTCTTATTGAATAGGGTGACTGGTTGTCATGGAAACCCGAGTGCAGGAAGCTCCTTCTGGCTCCCTTCCCAGGGTGGAACTGCGGGCTGAGTGCCCTCTACGGCCTCTGGCTGAGCTGCTGCCAAGCTGGCAGCTGGTGCTGGATGGCTGGGGCCTACCCACTCTGGGCCAGACTGGGTCTCATCATTCCTTCCTCAGTAGAAGTTTGTGGGTTCATCCCAGAGTGTTGACCCGAGCCTGCACCACACACTTCAAGGCCGTAACCCTATAAACATGTTTCTTCTCCTTTGGGGACCAGCAAACCTCTGGATAAACTCAGGTTCAGGTTCTGGAGTCAGACAGCATGGGTTCTAGTCTTGACTCTGCCACTGCTTGTGTTGCTGTGTAGTCTTGAGCAAGGCATTTAATTTTCTAGGTCTCAGTTCCCTCATCTGTAAAATGGGGATAATAATAGCATCATGAGATTTCCACTTTTGGTAAGATGGTGAACTAGTGCTCTAAAAGGCCCTCCCACTAAAATACAACTAGATTCTGCATGAATTACAAAAACAAAAAAAATAAACCATTATTTTTAATGCATTGCTGGGTTTGTCAGAAAGTAAGGGAAATCTCTAAGGACTAAATATCCTCTGCCAAGAAAAACTCAACAAGACAGTGAGTAACTAAAACTAAAGCATGGAGTCATCACTAACAGGTAAACAGGAAAGTCAGGCTAAGTGTTGAAATAAGCACTGTGATAGGCAAATTAAGTCTAGGGCAGAGGCGAGGTGAGAGAACTTAACTTGAGACTCCTGAATTGTGCCCAGGTCTCTTGAAGGTGGCTAAAGTAGTCCCAGATTAATAGCAGCCCCGACTAAATGCAAATGCCTTCAGTATGAATGTACCTCCAATTTAGGCCCTCAGGATTCCCACAGGTTAAATTAAAAATATGAGCTCACAATCAGTGATTACCAAACTACAAGGAAACAAGCCACTATGAGTGAGAGTCAGCAATACAATAAACAATACGCTGAGACAATACGCCCTTCCTAAATACTTTGGCTATTGGAATTACCAAATACAGAATATAAAACAATCATGTATAAAATGTTCAAAGAAATACAAGATGGAATCACATCGCAAAAAAAATGTGGAATAAAAACCTGTCTACAATGGCCAGAAGATTTGAAAATAAACCAAATAGCACTTGTATAAATGAAAATTATAATCAGTGATATAAAAATCTCATGAGATGGACGAAATAGATTAGATGCAGCTGAAGAGAAAATTATGAACTGGAAAGTAGATCTGAAGAAATTACCCAGAATATAGCACAGAAAAAAAGAGATGTAAAATATAAAAGGAGGTTAAGAGAAATGGAGACAAGAATAAGAAGGTCTGCTATGCAGCTGAAACCCACAAGGAAAGAGCAGAGAAAGCTAAGGTGAGATTATATTTGAAGAGATAATGGCTGAGAACTTTTCAGAACTTGTAAGAGAAGTGAATTCACTCCTAGACACATTGTAGTAAACTTGCAAAAGACCAAAAATAAAGATAAGAACTTAGAAGCAACCAGAGAATAGAAACAAGCTGGTTATAAAAGAATGGCATTTAGACTAACAGTAAAATTATCGATAGCCACAATAGAAATCCATAAGAAATGGGAAACTATTTTCAAAGAGCCAAGACAAAATAATTATTGACCTAGGTTTGCATACTCAGTAAAACTATCTTTTGAGAATGAGAACAAAATAAAGTCATCTTCACATGAACAAAACCTGAGGGATTTTACCACTGACAGACTTTCATTAAAGGAAAGTAAAAATGATCCCAAAAGGAAAGTCTGATATACAAGAACAAATGATGAGTAAAGAAGTGGTAAAGAAGTAAGTAAATTTAAACAAAAAGTGTCTGTATAAAATAGTGTTAATAGCAGTAATAATGTCTACTTTGTGGGCAAAAAAGAAATAAAAAGGTAGAACTCAAATACTGGATGTCAGTCACATACAAGTTGGGAGAGGTGATTGGAATTAATGTGGTTTAAAGTCCTTGAATTATCTGGGGATGGCAGGGGGACTAAATAATTATTAACCCTAGACTGTTTTTAAAGTTTGAAAAATAAAAATTTAAGGGTAATTTCTAAAAAATAATAGAAAAGGAGTATGTAACTACCAAATCTGTAGAGGAAAAGAAATGGCGTAAAACCTCTCAACTTTTAAAAAAGTGAGAAAGGGGAAACAAGAACCATGGAAAAGATGGGTGGATCAAAAAGAAAGTACAAAATTAGGTGGCAGATACAAATCCAGATTTATCACTAACTGTAAAAACTGTAAATGTGCTAAACTCTTTAGTAAAGAAATAGACATAATATTTGAAATATTAAATATTTTTAAAATCCAGCTGTATGTTGTGTACAAAAGTCACTCCTAAAACATAAGGACACCAAAAGGCTGAAAATAAAGGCATTCAAAATGATACATGAGGGGACTTCCCTGGTAGCCCACTGGTTAAGAATCCACCTTCCAATGCAGGGGACACGGGTTCAATCCCTGGTTGGGGAACAAAGATCCCACATGCCATGGGGCAACTAAGCCTGAACCGTCTAGAGCCCGCACGCCACAACTAGAGAACCCATGTGCCACAGCTACTGAGCCTTCATGCTCTGGAGCCCGCATGCTGCAACTACTGAGCCCGCGTGCTCTATAGCCCACGTGCCTCAACAAAAGATCCTCCATGCTGCAACGAAGATCCCGTGTGCTGCAAATAAGACCTGACACAGCCAAATAAATAAATATTAAAACAAACAAAATCCAAAGTGATTCAAGAGAAAAAAATATCAACCAAAGGAAAGCTGGAGTGGCTTTATTACTATCAAAAAAGTAGTCAATAGGGCTTCCCTGGTGGCGCAGTGGTTGAGAGTCCGCCTGCCAATGGGGAGACAAGGGTTCGTGCCCTGGTCCGGGAAAATCCCACATGCCATGGAGCAGCTAGGCCCGTGAGCCATGGCTGCTGAGCCTGCGCGTCTGGAGCCTGTGCTCTGCAACGGGAGAAGCCACAACAGTGAGAGGCCCGTGTACCGCAAAAAAAAAAAAAAAAAAGTCATTAAGTTAAATATTATAAAAGATAAAGAGAGTTCCTAATAATGATAAAAGTTTTAATGAAACTGGAAGATAAAACAATTCAATTCATAACATAGCCTCAAAACATACAAAGAAAGAATGGACAACTACAGAGAAAAATTGGTAAATCCATGATTATTATGGAAGATTTCAACATATCTCTTGTAGTTATTGCTATGTCAAACAAAGAAAAAATTAAGGTATAGAAGGTTTTAACTACACAATTAACAAACTTGAACAAATGGATATAGATAAAATCCTGAATCCAACAATTAGAGAATACAAATGTTTTCATCCACACAAGGGAAATGTATAAAAAGTGACCACATACTAGAACATAATACAATTCTTAGTAAATTATAATATCCGGTATACAGATCATGTTTCTGTAACCTGCAATGCAACTAGGTTAAAAATCAATGATAAAACAATGAGTAAAAATTTTTCCATGTGTTTGTGAGTTAGAAAAAAATCACACTGGAAAACTTTAAAGCCCTTATGAGTGAAAATGTTGCATATCAAAACTTTTGTAATGCAGTGTAAGTGGTAGTTTTTGGGAAATTTAGAGCTTTAAATGCTTATATTTTTAAAAAAGAAAGCTGATAATTAGCTAAGCATCCAGCTTACAAAAATAGGAAAAGAATAAAAGCTCAATAAAAGAAAAGGAAAGAATATCATAAATTAATAAAATAGAAAAATAAAGATACAGTAGAGGGAATCAACAAGGCCAAAATTAATTCTTTGAAAGACTAATAAAGTAGATAAACATCTGGCAAAGTTTAAAAAGAATTTTTTAAAGGCATAAATCAATAATATTAAGGATGAGGAAGGAAATATTGCTACAGCTAGAGCAGAGATTAAAAAGGTAAAAAGAATATTTTATATAACTTTGTATTAAAGAAATTTTAAAACAGGCAAAATGCACAGATTCTTTGGAACACATGACTTCTCAAAACTGGCTTAAGAAAAAAAAAATCCTGAATAGTCCCATAACCACTAAACATAATTAAATAGGTTGCTAATCCCACATAGAAAACATCAAGCCCAGATGGTTTCAAACATTCTAAGAACAGATATTACAATTTTATACAAACTCTTCCAGAGAATAGAAAAAAGGGAACACCATCAGCTCACTTTGAGAAATCAGTATAACTATTATACAAATCAGGACAGCCTCATTCACGTGCCTAAATGCAAAAATCAAGAAAGAGCAGAAGACTGAATCCAGCAAGACATTTAAAGTCATGACCAAACCAGGCTGGTACCATGGACCCATGAGGTTTAACATTAATATATATTATGTATCAATATAACATTAATATTATTACTATATGATCTATTATCATATTGTGTATAGTAGATATTATGCTACATATTAGCATGTATTACATGTTCTATAACATTATTAATATATATTAAATTGTAAATATGTGCAGTGACATTAACAGGTTAAAGGAGAAGATCTATGTAGAAGAAGCATTTAATCAAAATCAACATTCTTTCATGATTAAAATTCTTACCTTCCTAGGAAAATAAGGGAATTTTCTTAACTTACAAAATTTAGCAAAATCGTACTTATTAATAAAAAGTAAAAAGGATTATCCTTAACAAAACACGATAAGGATCTTAATATCCTCCTAATCAACATTTTATTGGAAGTCCTAGCCAATGTGTTTAATATTTTTAAAAGAACAAGAAGGAGAAGAAAAGGAAGGAAAGAAGAATAATGATTAGAAAGAAACAAAACTATCATTTCCAGGTGAGATGACTATCTACATTAAAAAATCCAAAATAATATACCAAGAGATTATTAGGATTAATGAGTTTATGAAGGTGGCAGGATATAAGATAATATTCAAAACTAAATTGCTCGTCTCTATACTTATAAAACAATTCAGAAAAAGACAACATTTAGAATAGCAACAGAAAGTAAGGAATCTAAAAATAAATCTAATAAAAGATGTGCAAGACCTGTTGCAGAAAATGTTACAACCTTATTGAAAGACGTCAGAGAAGACCTAATAAACAGGGAGATTTATCCTGTTCAGTTCTCCACATATTGATCTATAGAGTAATTTTCATTCCAATCAAAACCCCAATAGGAATTTTAAAAGTACTTTACAAGCTGATTCTAAGTGGAAGAACAAAAGCCCAAGACTAGCCGTACCCTCCTGAAGAAGAAATGGTGGTTAAACATGCCTAAATGCAATCAAGACTTAGTATCAAGTGTTAGTAGTTAAGATCACATGGTATTGGCATGGGATTAGACCGATAGACCAGTGCAACAGTAATAAAAGTTCACATGTGTAGAAAGCTGACATACGATAGAATTGGCTTTTCAGATGACTGGGGAAGTATTAACTATTTGATGTAAGGTGCCTGGATACTAGATTATTCATATGGAAAAATATGAAGTTGGATCCTTATCTCACCTGTACTCCAAACTAAATTCTTTTTTTTTTTTTTGTGGTAGGCGGGCCTCTCACTGTTGTGGCCTCTCCCGTTGCGGAGCACAGGCTCTGGACGCACAGGCTCAGCGGCCATGGCTCACGGGCCCAGCCGCTCCACGGCATGTGGGATCTTCCCGGACCGGGGCACGAACCCGTGTCCCCTGCATTGGCAGGCGGACTCTCAACCACTGCGCCACCAGGGAAGCCCTCCAAACTAAATTCTTAATGGGTTAAAATTTTAAATGTGAAAGTCAAAACTTTAAAATTTAAGAAAAAATGTAAGAGAATATCTTTCTGATTCAGGTAGTGAAGGATTTTGTAAATAAGACACACAAAAAAAGCACAAACCATAAATGTATGATGAATCAGGCTACATTAAAATGAAGAACTTCTGTTCCACAAGCTGGAAAAAATTATTTGTAGCACATAAAACTAGTGAAGGATTTGTATCTAGAATATATATATTTTTTAAAAACCCTAGAAATAAATAAGAAAAAGACAAACAACCCAAAAGAAAATTGAGTGAAAGACGTAAATAGGCATTTCACAAAAGGGAAAACACAGATGGAGAATAAACATATGAAAAGATGCTCAACCTCACTAATCCTTTGGGGCAGATCCAAATCGATAAGCACTGTCACGGATGGGGAGCGACGGGAACTCTTCTTAACTGCTGGTGAGAGTGTAAATAGTAAAATCACCATGGAAGATACAGACTTTGTCTGACACAGCTGACCCTGTGCATATCCTGGCAACCCAGCAACTCCCCACCAGGTTATATTCTGTAAAGACTCTGGTATGTGTGCGTTAGAAGTCATGTAGATGGACATTCATTGCAGCATTGTTTGTTTTAGTGAAAAATTGGAAAAACCCAAATATCTGCAATAGGAAAATAAAAATAAATGGAATATTAGATAGCAACGAATAATGGTCACAAGCGAGAATGTGGATGAATGTTGGCTACAATATTGAGTAAAAAATGGAACTAGTAGAAGACTATGCATAGTATATTACTGGCATAAAGTTCAAAAACATGGAAAACTGAACAATAATTTTATGGGATCAGGAATTCGTTTTTATTTTTAAAGCAAGGCAATGACAAACACAAAATACAAGAGAGTGGTTATCTTCAGGATGAGGTAGGAGAGGGATGGGCTGGAATACTCAGGAAGACTCAGTGGTCTTGGTAGTGTCCTAGTTTCTATCTTTCATAATGCTCTAGTTGGGTTCACAGGCGTTTATCTTATGCTTCACAACTTATATCAGTTATAAGTTTTGTGTATGTATCAGGTATAACAAAAAGAAAAATGAACTCCAGTTACACACTTTAAAAAAAATAAGATATAACCAAAAAAGAACAAAGAAAGATTATAAAATAAAGGGCTGGACAGAGACAAAGATAGTAGGTTAAGGTACACACAAAAAAAACAATGTAGGAGTACCAACCTTATTATCAAAGTAGATCAGTATCAAAAGCATTGAACAGGACAGAGATAGACATTAGCTAATGAAGAAAGATACATTCCCTGAGAAAGATAAAATAATCATAAACCTTGTACCAAACAACACAGCAGCCAACTAATATAAAGCAAAACTCCAGGGGAAAAAAATCTCAGTAGTTGTCTTAATATTCTTCCTGTTTGGTGTTAGTAGAGTCCTCCATGCAATGGTGCTGCTAGCCAGGCCCCCTCTTGAGCAGTGCCGTGGCTTCAGGAGTCACCTCTGAGACAGGTGCCCACCTTTCCCAGTGATTTGGAAAGGCCTCAGGGAGTGTGGCCAGGCTCCCAGGGGTCCCAGTCCAGACTTCCAGCCCAGCTCCTGCACCTGCTTCTATATCTGGCCTCCCCATGGATGATGCCTACTTCTTCCTGCTTCTTCTCCTGACCTGCCTGATGTTCATCAACTTTCTCGGCTCCTAAGCTACAAGATTTCTCCCCTGGACTATCCTGGTGTGGGGGGCTTTTAAGCTGTGAAAATGGACCCACCCTTCTCTCTTCCCTTCCCCATCTTCCCATCTGTGCCAACTGGCTGTGTGAACCTAGCAAGTGGCTGACCACCCTGAGTTCCGCCGTTCCCTTTGCACAAGGCAATGATGCAAGAGGCACAGACCATGCCTGTGATAGACGGGGCTAGCCATGAGAGGGAGGGTGGCTTTCTGGCTGTCAGTCTCCCTTTCTCCCTGCTTCTCTTGTCCTGGCCTGTATGAGCCAACCTGCTGGCCAGCACCTGGGAGGCAGCTTAAGACGGGCCACACCTCTCGGCCTTGCTGTTGAATCCTCACTCCTGTTGCCCTGGGATGCGGCCTCCTTCTCTGTCTCTCAGGCCATTCCAAGGCACTCCTTGGCTTGGAGCCTGGTCCGGTGAAGCCCGCTCCACCCCGCAGAAATGCAGAGTTGCAAAATATTTGGGGCTTTTCCTGTCTGTCCTGGCCTTCCTTCTAGGCAGAGTTGCTTGTTTACAGTGGTAAGTTGCTCTCAGGATCTGCCACTCACTAGCTCTGTGACCTGGAACAAGCTCCTTCACCTCGCAGAGCCTCAGCGTCTTCATCTGTAGAATGGGGGTGACAATACTTTGAGTGAAAATGAAATGAGATCATATCTGAAGGCACCAGCCTATGATAAGTACCCAGTACTCAGTAGCTATCGTTATTGTCCTGGTCATCATCACTATAATCATTATTGTTCGTTGTTGGCAGAGTATTTGATAAGCAACAGGACACCTTGTAGTAAGCTGCTTTCTTCCAGAGTTGCAGCTTCACTTTGCTTTGCGGAGCATGACTCCAGGTTTCTGCTCTTGTCACAGTCGCTCCGTTTGTGGTCATTTTTGTGGTGGGTATAACTTGATTGTTTGCTTATTAGTAACTCAGCACCGGTAATTCACTTTTTCAATTGACCTCTGTTGCTTATGAAGTACCCCACTGCCTGGCCCTGCGGCACGGCTTCCCAGTTCCAGCTGTGGGTGAACTGGAGGGGGTTCCCCTCTGTGTGTGAGGCACCAGAGGGGGCCAGGCATGTGCTCATGGCCAGGAGCTCAGATAGCATAACTACCAGCATCCCTGTAACTTGTGCCATGAGACTCAGGCCTGGCTGACTGTCTGTGCCTCGATGCCTCCTCTGGTGTGGCCCCTGAGGTCATGGGAGGCCCAGGTGTCTGGCAGCCTCCGAGCATGGGGAAAGGTAGCCTGGTGTCACAGGAAACCCAGCTCCTGGAAGCTTCCCTGGCCTAAAGGGGAAGGGGGAGCCTTGCCATTGTCAGTGCTAAGGGCCACCCCCCATCCACCTGCTTCAAGGCCCTTGGGCTCCTCTTGGTTCAGTGTTCTGGGCTGAGTTAGCTTCCTGGGTAGGCAGAGTGAGGAGCGCCCATGAATAATCTTAGCCGCACTGTTTGAGCACCTGAGGTTGGCTGAACCCTGTGCCTGGTTCACTTGCTCATGTGACCCTCATGATGGCTCTATGCTTGTCCCTCTGTTTACAAAGAAACCAAGGCTTGGAGTGGTTAAGTGACTTGCCCAAGGTCACATGGCCGGCATTTGGCAGAGCTGGGACTGGAACTTGACATCATCGCACTTACCCCCATTCTCTGAAGCTTGATGGGATGGGATACCCTCAGAGCCGCAGGCCCCCACCAGATCAGTTGCCCCCTATTGGTAGGCCCCAGGGATTGAAATGATCAGAATGAAATACTGACCCTTGAATCTGGGGCTCCCAACTGTGACCTGCATCCCCTGTTCTGGAAGCATCCACAAGGACCAGCACACACTGTGGGTGGAGCTGGATCTTGCACTGGTGAGGGAGCCCCCCTTTATGTGCCTGGGGAACGAGGCTTCTCTGGGTACTGAAGGAGGGGTGGAGGAGAAGGGGCCAGGCGGGACTGTGGGGGGTGCCTTGCAGTCTTCTATTCATCCCCTGCGCTCCTCCGTCTGGGCTCAGGGAGGGTTGATTCCCCAGGAGCTAGGGCACTGAGGATACGAAGACTCCCTGAGCCTCAGTTTCCTTATCAGTAAAATGGAGGTAGTGCCAGTAACTGCCTCATAGGTGAGTGTGAGGAATCAGTGAGAAGGACAGACAAGGCTGGAAGTCGCTGAAGCAAGGGCTCAAGGAAAGGCTGCTATTTCCCCCCTCCCACCTCCCCTTGTTTTCCTCCCCCTTTGTCTCTGTCACTGCCCCAGCTCTGGTTCAAATCACAACTTTGCCATTTCCTAGCTGTGTGGCCTCGGGAAGGTTCCTTAACATCTCTGAGCCTATTTTTCTGTTCTGTAAGATGGGAATGCCGAGGAATGCATGGTATCATCCTTGTAAAGCGCTCACACAGGGCCTGGTGCACAGAAGCCTCCCAGAAGGAGAGTTTCTTCCCGCCTTCCTTCTCTGGCCATGATCTGAAGCCTGCCCCATCTCTGCATTGTTTCTTGAGCCTGACTGATGCTTCAGCTGTCACCTGCCTGACTCCCGGTGGCCACCTCGTGGCCTGATGGGTGACTGCAGGTTCAGAAGCAAAATTCAAACTAGCTTCTGGTCTGTGTTGGGGATTTAATAGCAAAGCGCCCCAAGGGAGGTAAGGAGTGAAAGTGGGGTGCTGCACACAGAAAGGCGCCTGGATGTTCCGTGCAGACAGGAGATGCTCCAGGGGCCGGCCCCCTGCCACTGGGCCCGTTCTTGCTTGATTCTGTGCTGAGAACTTCCTGCACTTCACTTCGTTGCAGATTTGGCTCCGATTTGAATCAGAGTTTTTCAAATGAAGAAACGGGCTTCTGGGACCATGGTGGGGCACGTGGAGGGCTCCAAGGAATTGAAAATGTATGTTTTTGGTACATTTTTGTAACCTAGGGAGCGGATACAGAGGGTTTTGGTTTTTATCATTCCTCTTTAGGCCACAAATAGGTACTTTACATATACTCCTCTCTATTATTCAAAATCTCACAGTGTGCTCACTTCATTCTCAGCTAAATCAGAGTATGGGATGTGTCAGTTGTCCTGTCACTGCCAAGGGCCTGACTGACCCCTGGATGCCCAGTGTGGGCATCTCACCTCCTGCTGTCTCTGGCCTTTGGATCCTGAATTTAACCTGGGTGTGCCCCGCCTCCCTGGTCCTCTGAGGCTGCAACCTCTGAGCACTTGCTCTGGCCGTTCCCTCCTCCAGGAGGCTTCCCCTGATTTCCCAGGGACAGCTGACGGACCCCCTCCCCCAGCTTTGAGTCCTTTGTGCTTGTCTCGCAGCTCCTTCTTAGCTCTTGCCAGGCGGGCAGGGTCCTGGGAGGGTCTGCCATGCAAGGGATGAAGACCAAAAGGGATGAGCAATCCGGGGGCCGTCTCCATTCTCCAGTCAAGCCCCAGGGGTTGCCCTGCAGTCAAAGCCATAATAGAGCCCCCTGTCCATCCGTCAGTGCCCGGGGTCAAGGTCTGCCTGGCGTGGGGTCTGGGACACTCAGAGGCCAAAAGGGGGCATCTGAGGCAGAGCAGCACTGGCCAGCAGGACAGGAGGAACAGCAGAGAGCAGAGTCTTCACTGTCAAGTGGACATTAAATTGTTTTCGCCCCATGGGGCTTCGAGGAGAAAGTGGAGAGATATGCAAGGCTTAGCACAGCGTGGGGTGCACGGTGAGCATCCCTGAAGGCTGCTCCCAGAGGCAATGGGTGGAACCCCTCAGCTACCTAATTCTCTGCCTCAGTGCCCGTCAAACCTTCCAGCAGGTCAGCCATGGGCGAGCAGGCCAACTGCATTGCCTGAGCCCAGGGCGTGCCCCTCTCATCACGGTGGGGGACTGCAGGGCTGTATGCAGCCACCCTCCTTCAGACCATCCTCCTAATGCCTGTTGGACTGCCCATCCAACCGCACATCTGTCAGGTGGATTCGCATTCCACGTAGCTGCTGCGGAGACCTCACCTTCTCCAATCCAGCCTCACAGCCCGCAGTTTTCTCAGGGAAGGCAGCAGTGGTGAACTCTAGAGGCAGGACTGGGCCGGGCCTCAGACCCTCGAAGACAAGTTTCGTAGGGTGGGCTCAGAGTCGCGTTCCTCTCCTGGGACCACCCCTCTTCTCAACTCCCACAGAACGGTGGTCTAGACCCTCTCCAACCCCAGGTTCCTGGGAGGAATCACCCTGGAGCAAGATACTTCTCTTCAAGCCTCAGTTTTCTTATCTTTGCAATGGGATAATAGCTGTTCTTAGTTGTTGTGAGGGTCAGTGAGCTAAAGTCTGTGACTGGCAGTGGCAGGGACCTGGCTACTATTGGTCCTCTGGAAAGAGGGGCCTGGAGGGAGACCTTTTCCCACACCCTCTCTTGTCTCCATACTCGGCCTACATTTCCTCCCCCTCCCCTGACTTCACTTTCTGGGCTGTGGGGAGAAGACAGGCAGGAGAGAGGGGAGCAATGGATTAGCACAGCCCCGCCCCTCCACCCCCCCAAACATTTTTTAGTGACAGAATTTTGTCGGCAAGAGAGCTGGCAGCCCACTGCTGGGAGTGGGGTGGGGGGTTTGAGCTGGGAGTCTCCTCTCTCAGAAGCCTAGGCCTGGGGCTTGGTTGGAGGACCCAGTTTAGTCCTGCCTCTGTGCTGTGCAGTCTAGGCCAAGTGACTTAATTTCTCTGAGCCTCAGTGAGGCCACTCTGAAGGTAGGAGAGAGTTTCCTTGCTCCCTGGGTCCCTGGGCCTGACCTTGAAGGACCAGGTTGCAGGGCCAGAGAGTGTGGGCTTAGGGAGGCATCCGAGGTGGTGTTGAGGCCATGGGTTTACAGCTGAACCTGGTTTTGAGCCCTGGTTCTTCTGCGTCTTGTTGGCTTTGTCATATTGAACTGGTCATTTCCTCCTTCTGAGCCTTGGGTTTCGCTTCTGAAACATGGGACCTTGACATCTGCCTCTCGGGGGTGTGTGGGGTGCAAAGAAAGCGATGAATGGAAGGGCCTCACCCAGAAGCCCCTGGGGCTGGGAGTCACCCGAGGCTGCAGGAGAGAGTGGGGCGGAGCTGCCCCCAGGGGCGCTGGTGCCCCTGATGCACAACCAGGCAGATATGTGCAACGATACACCCAGGTGTGGTTGTGCAAACGTCTTCACTGACACATGGACACAAGTCTGAGACACCCAAACTCCATACATAGATCTAGACAGCCAGCTGCACACCATAAACCAATACGTGCAGACTCCCAGCTTCCTACACAATCTACCCAGGCAGACTGACCCACAGAGCTATTTCCATAGACACATGGGCACGCACGCACACACACTGATACTACCCAAGGTACTCTGAGGAAACTTGAGACCTCAAGGAACATACTTTGAGAACCACATTCCTTGAGTCTCTGCCATCTCCACCCCGCTGGCCCCCCCCATCTCCCCTGGATCCCAGGGCCATGTCCAGCCCCGAGTCCTCAGGATTCCTCAGGATTTGGCCTCAGCTTCATTCTCCCTGTCACATTCCCCTGGGTGAGCTCGCCCACCTTGTGCCTCAGTGACCATCCACCTGGTTGTTGAACACCTGAATACCAGATCTGGTCCTTCTGAGGCTCAGCCCTGTCCAGGACACCTCTTGGGTGCCCCAGAGACCCTCAGCTCCACGTGCCTCAGGTCAGAGTGCTCCAGCGACCCCATCACAGTGATCCAGGTGCCCTGACTCCCCTCTCGCCAGTATCTCCGGGATCTGCCCCCTTCTTTCTCCCCAATTTTACCCTAGTCACAGCCATAGTCATCTGTCACCTAGGTGACCGAGTTGACCCCAGCCTCCAGTCCATCTGGCCTAATTGGATCTATTCTCCACTCAGCATCAGGACCCTGGATGGTCTGGCCTTGCCTCCAGCCTCACTGCTTCTCCCCCAGCCCCAAACTTAGCTATTCTTGCAGTTCAAGAGACTCACAAGATTTTGCCAGCCCCTGAGTTTTTGCACAAGCGTGGAGCGCTCGCAGACACTCCTCCCCATTCAGTGGCCCCATGCGGGCAACTTCCCGTCTCAGCTTAATATGTAGCTGCTTCCAGGAAGCCTTCCATGATGCTCCGCCCCTCCAGATGAGGTTGGGTACTCCTATAGCAAGGCTGCACTGTACCTCAACTGAGTTCACATCACACTGTCTACCTCCCTGAGGCAGGGACCAAGCCCCAGTTCTCAGCCTGGTGGCTGGCACTTAAGGGGCCCTTCATATTGGTTGGGTGAATGAATGATTGTGTTGGGGAAAGGGATGGAATGGGATGGGAGGGATGCATTTGTTTCAAGGATGGAGATGGGTCGGGGTTGGGATAGGACAAGGTTGGGGAGATGACAGTTATGGGATGGGACAAGGGAATGTGTTCGGCTAGACTAGGGACCCCAGGCTCTCCCTTCCTGACCTGCTGACCCTGGTGCCCATTGAGAAATCTGCAGACATCTCATGCAGGAATGGCTCAGGCCCCGCACAGCCTCCCCGCAAGGAGAGGCACCACAGGCGTGTACAGGTTGGTTTATTTACAAATATACTGATGTCTCATCTTTTTTTGTTTCCATTTTCTGCTTTTGTGGGAAGAGGCAGAAGGTGAGAGTGGAGGGCAGGGTGGGGTGGTGATGTAAACGCTAATAAATAATTTAACAATGACAAGTTATTAAATAAAATGTGTCTGGGGATGGCGGGTGGACAGTGAGAGTCTGTACAAGGAGAACAGCAGTGGCCGGTGGCCCGGTCCCCACACCTGGCTGGGCTGAGCTCCCCTGGGACCCTGGAGGGGGCGGGGGCACAGCAGAGACGCCCATTGGAAATGGCACCGTCCAAGGGCCAAACGTTGGAGGGTCCCTCCTGCTCCCCTGGCGCCCAGGCGGCATGTCTACGAGTGTGGGTCCGTGAGCCTTCATGTGTGTCTGGGTGTGAGTGTGTCTGTGTGCGTGCCTGTGAGCGTGGACCCCCTTCCCCGTGGGGCAGAGTGAGCCCAGAGCTGCAGGTTCTCCCACATGGGAGATGAGATTCTCACCCCAGGTGGTGCCCAGAGCTCAGGCTGGGCCCAGGCAGGGGTCAGCCACTTCTCCTTCCCCCAAGCCTCACTGCTAGGGCCCTACTCATCTGGACATGGTGGACCCCCTTACCTCATCCTCTCCAGGAAGCCTCCCAAGATGCCCAGCCCCCTGGCACTGGCCCCTTCTCTATGGGCTCTGCTGAGCCCACAGTCTGACTCTTAGAACCACAGCGTCCCTCTGTGTGGCCTCCCTGGAAGGCTCCACGGGGTAGGTGGTAACACTCGCTGTGTTACCTGGGGCATATTCCTTCCTCTCTCTGAACCTCAACTTCCCCACAGGGAAACAGGACTCGCCTTTTCTCCAGCACTCGCCCTGCCCACCTCTTACTCTCTCCCTCTTCCTCCAGAGACCAGACTGCTACCTCCCCCTTCCCTTGGGCTTCCCACCCAGGCACCATGTGATGGTGATCCCATATCACGGCAGGGGCGGGAGTGGTCCTGGCTACGCACGCCCTCCACCTCAGGTCAAGGCTGCACTTCCTATGCGAAGTGGAAAGAGCCTGGCCATCTCAGCTAGCCCCAGACCCCAGCAAACCTGCTCGGTTCTGTGTGCTTCTGCTGGGTGACCTTCTCTGAGCCTCAGGTTCCTCATCTGAGAAATGGGTCCCCAACAATGTCCAGACAGGCTTGGGGTGGAATGTGTATGCCTCTCCTCCTAGGAGAGAGCCCCTCAAGGCGGGGGGGCCTACATCTTGTGCATCTGTGTCCCCACACCTAGTCCAGGGCTGGGCAGAGTGGGCATCAGAGCCTGGGGGCAGCGAGCTGCAGTACAGCGAAGGTGCTACCTAAACTAGCTGATGGGGCATCTTTGGCACGAGGGGCTGAGGTCCCTCTTGCTTTGACAATCTGTGGGTCATCAGCATGGGTGTCCTGTACCAGTTCCTGGCAGGGAGCAGTGTAATGGCAGAGGCAGAGCCCAGGCTGGAGTTGGGGTTTATGAGGCCCCAGAATGGCAATTTTACCAAGACAAGTCATGCTCCGGCCTGGAGGTCGTTCACCAGACACAGAGGATGAGAAGCTGGCGTGGTGTCCCTATTCTCTGCTCCAGCTCTGTCCCTGACTAGTTGAGAGAGGCCTTGTCCCTGCCCCTCTCCTGGCCCACATTTTCCAGCTGCAGAATAGGGGGTGGACTAGTTGACCCATTCCTGAGGTTCCTTCCAACTTAAAGAGTCTGGGAGAGAAGGGCCAGGCCTACTGGTGGGGGAGAACATCTACCCCTGGACCTGCCCCAGTGCCCCTGGCATGATTTGACTGTGTGGGCGTAAGAGGAGAAAGGGGACCATCTCTCAAGAAACCAGAGTGGCTGCCTAAGGGACAAGTGGTGACCCAGGACCAAGAGATGGCACAGAACCTAGGTGGGCTGAGACTGCAGAAGGACTCAGGACATCAGCTAAGATCGTGTGGAAATTCTGTGTAGAACAAGAAGAGCCCAGAAGGGCCAGGCTGGCTGCTGGGGCCTGAGGGCTGACTCTGAGCCGCGTCTCAGCTCTGCCAGCTCTGCCATGGTGAAGAGTGTGGCAAGACGTGTGTGCAGAAGCCCAGGAGGGGCGGGGAGCTTGGCCTGGGATGCTCTGGAGGGACTGAGGTCTCCCCAGAGGACAGAGAAGCAAAACCACAGAGGATGTTGGTGAACTTTGAGGATCCCAGGAAGGGCCAGACAGAGGGGCCCTTCTCCAGACGGGTGGAGAGACACCCGTCATCCCATCAGCTCAAAGGCTGGACCAGGCAAACTTCTGCAGCCTAGGGCTCAGTGTTAGAATGGAAAGCAGAGCCATGAGCACTGGCCGAGGACACAGTGGCCTCCAGGGGCCAGCAAGGGGTCACTGAGAACAGGGCCCATCAGCCTGGCCTCACTGCCTCTTTTGACAGGGTTAGTAGTTGGGTAGATTGGGGGCAGAGGTTGATACAGTGTATCTGGCTCCTAGCAGGGCGTTTGACAAAATGGTCCACATGCCTTAGGTGAGACACACAGGGCCGACTCCTTATATCGGCAGATGTGCTGAGGAGGGAGAACAAACCAGTGGTCCCAGAGTTGGGGTGCAGAGAAACTCCACAGGCTGGAATGAATCAAATAAGAGGAAACATAACAAGAAAAAAGTCAAGGTCCTTCACTGGCTCTCCAGGGACCGATAAGTGCCCCCTCCACACACACAGAGAAGAGAGTTGTGGCTTAGCTGTCACACATGTGTCAGGGTCAGGGGCTCTGGTTACAAAAGGGCAGGGTGAGTTTCCAAGGTTATGTGCCCTAAACCATTCACTGGGTCTCAGGCCACATTAACAGAGGCAGGGTGCCTAAAGTGGGGGAGGTGATTGACCTCACTTTGGCTGGCTGATGACAGTGGGAAGACTGGGTTATATCTGTTCCATACCTTTAGAGGGAAAGCTGGAGCCAGGCTGGGTGGTACAGTTTAAAAGGAAGAGCTGGAGAAGCTGGAAAAGCCTGGCTTTGAGAAGCGAGGACTCAGGGCTGAATAGAGCAGAGGTGGAATCAGCAGAAAAGGCAGCTGACTTGGGGCCCGATGAAGTCACTGAAGGTTGCGAGGAGAGGCAGAAGTGGCTTGGGCAGGAACCAAACATCCTATGGAGTGCCAAGTGGGTGACTTTTGAGATGCTTTTCCGCCTGGAGGTTCTGCCATTTGGTCTGATTCTACCTGGTTCTGTGGCCTCTGTCTCTGCCCAGGCAGCCCCCACCTGGACAGAAGCTAAGACACATCTGTGTCCACGTGCTTCAAGCTCACCTTATCCTCCTCACTTCCTCCCTCCCCTCCTATTGCTATCAGAGGGGCTCCCTGCCCCTGTCTGGCCGCTTCCCGCTTCCTGACAGGGCAGGGCAGGGCTGACCCGCAGAGGCCTGTCTGTCTCTTTCAGCACGTCTATGTATCTTTGTGCGTTTCCGCATGGGTGTGCCTTTAAGTGTGTGCGTTTGCATGTATGTCTCCATCCCTTTGAGTCAGCCTGGGCTCAACCTACCCGTCCCTGGTCCCGCCAGGATTGCCCCTCAGGGCAGAGCTGTGGTGGGCTTGGCCCACCTGCCAGGCTCTTCCCTACTCCTTCTCCAGGCTCCAGCTGGAAGGGGTGATCCTAGGCTGGCGGGCCTGCCCTCAGAGGCGGGGGAGGTGGGCACAGTGCAGGGCACAGGTACACACACATCTCACACCCACCGTCGTCTGGGGGCATGCACGGGGGCCCTGCCTCGACCTAGGCCCATGCCATGGAGGTGGCCTGGACAGAGAGAGGACATTTAAAAAAATAGAGAGAATTTAAGCTTCCCATAAAAGAGATGGGGAGGGGGAAGGAGGTGATGGAGGCCGAGGTGGGGCTGGGAGATGAGTGGCTGTCCGAGAGCTCTGGGTCCCTGGGGGTGACAGTCTCTGTGGGCAGGACACAGCCCCTGCCCAGGCTGTGCCCGTCTGCCTGTCTGGCTGTGCCCAGTGGGCACTTTAGCCAGGCCCAGTTGGCCGAGGGGAGGGCACCGTATGGCTGTCTGTAGAGTCTGTGCGGGTGGCAGGGCAGCCTCTGCGGCCTGCAGTCCCACCCCAGGGCCCTTGCCCAAGCGTCCGTGCGGCCCGGCTGGCTCTCAGGAGGCGAAGTAGGAACTCTGCATGGAGTAGAGCCTGTCGATGGGGTTCCCCACGCGGGCCTGCAGGGAGCCCACATCCGAGGAGCCGAGGAAGCAGTCGCTGAGGCTGGTTAAGGAGGTATCACTGTCGATGTCGTGGAAGATGGAGTCGTTCCCTGGGGGGCAGAGGCGGTGTCAGCACCGGGGTACAGGAGCCCTGTTGGCCCTACAGGCAGTGTGGCTGGAGGTGAGGGAGGGACAGGATGACCTGCCGACGGTGCCCGACCAGAGGGGTTGGGGGCTGTGGGTGAGGTCTCCAGGGCGCCCCCTTCCGGTCAGGAGGAGGCAGGTGGGCTGTGTCGGAAGGGGCTGCTGGGGTTGGAGGGGGGCCCTGGGGCGGGAGGTGGCTTTTTCGGCCCCAGGCCTGCCAGGTCAGGCAGGGGACAGGGGCCGTGCTGGGGCAGCAGGGGGTCGGGCAGCTTACCATAGGGGTTCATGTGGTCACCTGGCATTTGGGGCGGCGTGAGGCCCTGCTGGAAAGGGTCGCTGCTGCCGTAGGGGCTCTGCTCCATGGCCACGATCTGCTGCTGCGGCGGGGCCAGCGGCGTGTAGGAGGCCATCATGCCCTCCATGCGACTCGACAGGACCTCTGGGGACAGAGCACGCCCTCACTGACTGGCCCTGCCTGCCCTGTCCTGGAGACCTCACAGATGTACCCCAGGAGTCCCATGACCTCCCTCACGACCCCCGAGTCCAGGCTGCCCACTGCGGTCTCTCTGGCCTCCTCCTTCCCAGCCCTGCCCCTGCTGAGGTTGCCTGTGGCCTTCTAGGGTCACTGAGCCTACATATCTGACCCCCCAGCCCGCCAACCTTCCCCAGACACACAGTCCAGCGTCTCTTCCAGAAAGAGCCCTCCCTCCCCACCTCCTCCCTTCCTCCTACAGCCCTGCCCTCCAGGAGCTCCCAGCCTGGGGAAGACAGAGGCTTCCAGTGAGCAGCCAGTACTGATTCGACAACATATGGGTGCAGTGAGTGCCCTGCATCTGGGAGCATCAAGGTGGAGCCCGCACCCCGGCCAACAAGGCTCAGGGAAGGAAGGCTTCCTGGAGGAAGGGGCCCACCACCTCCATGCAAGGTTCAACCAGCCGAGCAGGGGGCAGGCATGCCAGGCTGAAGGGCAGCAAAGGCAGAGAAGAGAGAAACTGCCCTGTGGGAGCAAGGAGCCCAGTCCATGGGGATGGAGCGTGAGGACAAGAGAAGGTTGTGCCTGGGGAGAGAGATGGCTCCTTGGGGACCCGAGCTGAGTGGGGGCTCCCCTGAGGCTGTAGGAAGCCAGTGGAGGGTCTTAGCTGTGGAGCGACTGTGGAGAAAGGCTGGGAGGGTGGAGGCCAGAGGAGGAGACCATTGGGAGGGGTTGGGGTCCGTATTAATGCAGATGTGGGAAAGACTAAGAGGGGCATGAGGGACATGGGACAAGAAACCACTGCCTGATTTGGTGACTGAGCAGATGCAGTACGTGTAGGACAGGACGGGGGAGGTGACGCCTGGGTTCCTGGTGTGGGTACTGGGTGGGTGGTAGTGCCATTTGCTGAGACGGGGTAGGGGAGCTGTAGGGGGTGTTTTGTGCATGTGGCAGCAGGGGCAGCGGTATGAAGTGCAGTATGGGCTGTGATGAGCTCGAGGGGACCGTGGAACATTCCTGGGGAGGCTGCATCCAGGGGGCAGCTGGGAACACCGGAGAGTGAGACACAGCTTGGGAGCAAGCTGGCAGACCTGAAGCCGTGGCTGCAGCCCCAGAAGGCTGCGCCGTCTCGGGAGAGGGGGGCGGAGAAAGAAGACAGGAAGAGCTGGGCTCTGAGGCCATGGCCTTGAAGCCCAAGGTCCAGCCTGGGACACTGGTCTGGCCCCAGAGTTCTGAGGAGAGGGGCTGCCCATCAGTCCCTTGGCAGCCGCCTCAGACACCCCGGCTCACCTGGGAGCAGGCAGCTGAGGCCCCTTCCCCAGTTTGGCGGACTCAGGGAGCTCCCAGTGCCCTCCCTTCAAGACCTAGAAGGCTCCATGTCCCCATGGGGCCGGGGAGGCCAGCCCCAGCCCAAGTTGTGGAAACAGCATCTGGGCAAAGCCCAGTCCACGCTGGACTCCTCAACACCTTCAGACTTTCTCTGGAGACTTCTGCGAAATTCTACTGTAGGCAGTAGGGTGTATGGTCATGTTAAAAGCACAGGCTTAGAAGCCCTACACTCCGGGCTGAAGCCTGGCTGTGCCCCTTACTAGCTGAGTGATCCCAACAAGTCCCTTAGTCTCCCTGAGCCTCAGTCTCCTCATCTGTGAGATGGGATGTAACGATGCCCTTCCTCTCAGGGATCTGTGAGAATTAAGTGAGACGGAACGTGTGGAACGGTGAGAACAGTGCCTGGCACACCGCGTCGCTGTTTTGAATATGGAAATTCTGCCACCCCTCTGGGCCACCCACCCTGCCATCTCCCCTCCTGTGTCCCACGGCCCCCACTGCCTGTCTCCTTTACTGATCTCAGCAGGTTCCAAGGCAGCGCAGCTCCCTGAGCTCTGATCACCTTGGCGGGAGGTTTCTTGGGAGTCTAGTTACAGAGACTGAGCCCCACCCCGGGCCGCCCTGCTCACCTTGGCCCAGCCGCTGGGAGTTCTGCTGCTCCTGTTGCTGCTGGTGCCGCCGTGCCAGCTTCTTCATCTGCAGGAGACACAGTGTGTGCCAGTCTCCGCCTCCAGCCCCCCTTCATTCCCACGCCACCCTCATCAGGCCCCTGGTCTTCTGCCTGCACCCCCTCCCCATCCCACCCCTGTCCAGCGGGGTGGCAGGTGCCTGTACTCACCTTTGCTCTTTGGTTCTGAAACCAGACCTGGACCACACGCACGCTGAGGCCCGTCTCTGCCGCCAGCGTCTCTCGGACCTGTCCATAGAGAAGGAGACGGGTCAGGCCTGGGGGTAGGCGGGGGGGCAGCAGCTGGGAGGCAGCAGGTTTGGGGGGATGGGCGGGGAGGGGGAGGGACGCCCAGCCCCCAGCAGGAGCAGAAGGGGTGGTGTCTGGAAAGGCAGCGCGTTCGGGGCTGTCAGCCTCCACCCCACCCCAGGCGCCCCTCACCTTCCGGCAGGGCTTGGAGGAGACCTCGAAGGAGGCCTTGAAGGCTCTTCGCTGCTGCGTCGTGAGGATGGTCCGGGGTCGTTTGGGCCTCCGCGGGTCCTTTCCGTCGTCCCCACTGCCCTTACTCTGGCTGCCCTGTCCCTTGGCTGGCTTCATGTCCCCATCTTCGTCCTCGCTCTTCACTGTGGGGGACACACCCCAGCCTGTCAGCCTTGTATCCTCAGGCAACTTGCTACCTGATGGGATCCCATCACCTCCTGCTAACACCTGCCACGACTCCCCAGTGCCCTCGGGGTAAAGACCACCCCCTTCCCCTGACCCATAGGCCCTGCCTATCTAAGCTCTCATCTCCCATCCAGGCCCTGTGTGTCCCCTTCCTCAGCACACACTCCTCACTTTCTTATCTTGGACCCCCAGGGAGACCTGAACCAAGGCCCCCAGACCGGCTCTGCTGACAACACACAGGCAGACACACACAGGAAGGCACCCTGGTGAGCAGGCAGAGACACACAGGCACGCATGCATTGCACACTCAGATGCGTACACGTTCAGAATGGTAGAGGTACAGGCCCACGTGGGGACAGGTATGGGCACTGCAGAAGCACGCAGGTGTACACATGTGGCTGGACACACTGAAGGGAGCATAGGATGCTCACTTGTGGCCGATCTGCTGTCCTCATCAGGCCCATGGCCCACCTGAGGAGAGATGCTGGCATCTGTGTTCATTCTGGCCCTGGGCTTCCCCTGACCCATCTTGCCTGGGACCCACCTTGTCCTGCTGGCCTCCGGTGCCCGGGAGACCCCAGCCCAGCATGTCAGCCTTTGGGAAAGCCAGTTCCCACGGCACTAGCCCAGCACTAGCTGGGCCTCACGGCCCAGAGAGGAGGCTACCAGGAGCCTGCTTCCTTGGAGCTTCCAGGGACTAAGAATTGATGGGCAAAGACGCACACCCCAGACGTTCTCACACAGGAGTACTTGTGACCATGACATGTGCACACGTACACACACACACGTAGAGGTGCATGCTCACAGGCAGGGACATACAGACATGTACACATCTGAACAGACACACACACCTGCATGCAGAAGCGTGTGTATTCACCCGGAGGCACACCCACACCCACTTCCATGCCCGAGTTGTGGGTCTCAGAGATGCCAGCCCCAGACAGATAGCAGAGCATCCCTCCCACCCCCCATGCCTCCTGCTGACCCCGAGTCTGAACTGGCCTCCTTTCTCCTAGACCATCTTCCTCTGAGCATGACCCCTGTGGAGGGGACCTCCCTCCGAGAACCCCTCCCTAGGCCTGGCATGAACGTGCCAATGGCACCTGGCTGGCCTCTGCTCTCCCACAGGAGCCCAGGCAGCCTGGCCGCCGTGGTGCCCTGCCCAGGGATGAACAGAGGTACAGGTGGTGGGAGCTCACACCTCCTCCAAAGGCTCTGGCAGGGACAGCGCTCCTTCGTGTGGGCAGGTCCTGTGACCATGGGCTCCAGGTTCCCCACAAGGCCCAGCAGATCAGGGCACCTCCTCCCCACACCCCCTGCTCCAGTCCATCTTCGCCACCCCCAGGAATGACAAGGTGCCAGCCTGCTCCCTGACTTTTCCCTCCTTAAGACTTGTTCCCAGCTGGCCCTGCCCTTCCTGCCAGGAGGGCTCCAAACTGGTAAAGTCTTTTGGGGGCTGGAGCAGGGTAGAGAGGAGGCTTCACCCCGGGAAATGGAGTCTCTCCCTCCACCACCGAGGGCCCCAGTCTCCCCATGCAGCGGGGAAAAAAGGGAATAGCTTGGGGCTGCTGCTCCCCACTGCTGAAGGCTCTGGGGGGCGATGCAGAAAGGCTGCATCAGATCAGACAGCTGCAGCCTGCAGGCCCAGTGCTGGGAGAGACCCCTGGGATGCTGTGCTGTCGGGGTGGGGGGGCCACAGCAAGGATAAGAGCAGGGGGAGGGTGGTGGGCCAAAGAGCAGGGGGTGTGGCAGCATGTGTGTGCAAGCTACAGTACATGTAAGCATGTGGATGAACGTGTGCAGCCACACGCATAGGTGTTGACTGCGTGAGTGTGCTGGGGCGTGCGTGCACATGTTGTTTACATGGGTGTGGGCTTCTGCATGCTTGGGCATGTAAGCACATGTCTACACATGGACATGTGTCTGTGTATTTACACTCCTGGGCATGGGTATCCACACATGCATTTTATGTGCTTGGGTGTGTGCATCTGTGATCACATGCACCTACACCTGTGTGTCATAGTGTCCAGGTACATTCGTGCGCCTGTGAGGCTGTGCACACGTGTCTGTGTGCACCCCACATGTGCACGTGTGTACTGAACCCATCAGTGCGCGTGCGTATCGGATGTGGGTGCAGTGTCTGTGTATAGTGCAGGTCCTGGGGTCACGAGTGGGCTTCTGCAGGGGCGGCTCTCCCCACCGCCTGCCCCAGCTCCAGGCGCAGCTCACCGGAGTCGGACTCGTCGGGGCTCACGGAGCTGAGCAGGTCCTTCTCCTTCTCGTAGTCACCTTTGCACAGTAGCTGGCCCTCCTTGAGCACAAACTCGTCGCCCTTGCGTAGCTGCCGCTCACACACGCAGCAGCAGAAGCAGCCCAGGTGGTACACGCACTCCAGCGCCCGCATCACAAACTCAGTGGGGGCGATCTTCTCCATGCAGCCGCTGCACTTGGCCGCGAAGAGCCTGCAGGTGCAGAGTGGGCGCATTGGCTGGGCTCAGTGGTCCCTCCCAGAGGCACTGCCCACAAAGCACCTCTGCCTCCCGCCACGCTGACCCTCTAGCTCAAGTGGGAGAGGCCCTCCCTGAGCACAGAGCCAGACAGTGGGAGCCCTACCCCCTTGGCTCACAGGGCCCTGGCGGCCTCACGGTGGGCACTGGGCAACCTGCCCGGAGGTGCCTTCTGGGAGCATCAGCTCAGGGTCATTCCCGCTTAGAGACACAGTGGCCACTAGAGGGCAGAGTGCAGGTTCAGCCTCCGCCTTCCCTGGGAGCCAGGTGGGCCCCTGCCCTGAGGGGAAGGCCAGGCAGCCCACAGGTCCCATCTACCCTTACTCTAGCACCGGCTCTCCTCCTCTCTGCCCCTGCCTCTCTCCCCCACATCCAAGCAATCCCCAGCCTTACCCAGCCCATCAGCCAGCCTGGGTCCCTCCTCTCCTGCCTGAGGGCTGCCCCAGTGCCCTCGCTGGGTTCCTGGCCTCTCCAACCCTTCAACTCACCCTCCAGGATGACAGCCAGAGGGATCTGTCTAAAACACACATCTGATCGTGCTGCTTCCCTGCTCCAGACTCTTCCATGGCTCCCTAGTGCCCTCCGGAGAACCTTCAAGTTCCTGAGTCTGGCACTCAGGCCCTTCACAGTCCTGCCTCTTCTCTGACCCCTCTGCTCCCCGAGGCTTCGGCCCCATGGAACAGCCTGCAGTCTCTCCAGAGCACCATCACCTTGGCTCTTCAACATGTTCTGGGCCTTGCCTTGGCTACCACCTGCTTATCCCTCATCTTAGGTTAGGAATCTACACCGTGAACAGATATTCACGGAGCACGTATGGTGTACCAGCCGCTCTTCTAAGCGCTCTGCATGCAGAAATGCGTTTCATCCTTGCAACAACCCTATGAGGCAGGAAATATTAATCCCATTTTAGAGATAAGGAAACTGAGGTGCTGGGAGGCAGAGTCACATGCTCAGGGTCACGTGGGTAGTAAATGATGGAGCCGTCTCTGTTCCCGGGCCCGATCCAGTCCCTCCGTGACAGGGAGGATCCATCTTCCATCTCCGGAGACAGAGCTGAGGGTGGGGGCAGGGGTCTTCGTGACTCCGGCGAGTGTGCAGAAAGAGTCTGAGCAGCAGGGCCCCGCCTCTGCCTGCACCTACTGACCGCTCCTCCCGGCCCCCGATCCCTGTCACGTGCCCTGCTCTGTGGGAACAACACTTTGATGGAAAAATTTATGAAGAATCAAATTATTGCTGCTGGGAGGGAATTAAAACCATTTTTCATTCCCCACGTCCCCGGGCCACGTCTGCGGGCGCCACCTGGGGAGCACTGTGCACATCCCATCCCTCTTTATGGCCCGCCATCACAGGCACAGATTACAGCTGCAATTCTCTACTAATCGGTTCTGGAACAGAAACGGCCATAAATGCGAGGCTCTCGGCCTGCCTCCCTTCCCGAGGCTGCCATCAGCACCGCCCACGGCAAGCTGGTGGGACGCAGTGGGCAGGGCCATTCCGAGCTCTGCCTGCTGCCCTGGCCAGGGCACTCAAACTGGGGACACCCCAGCAACCCCTGCCACCCACCTCTAGTCTAGCCAGCAGACTCCTACTCATCCTGCAATGCCCAACTCCAATGCCACCTCCTCTGGGAAGCCTTCTTTGATGCTCCAGTCTGGGGGAGGTGGCATCCTCTATGCTTATCTCAGGCCTCAGTTCCCTCTACTATAAAATGGGGATGTCAACAGGACCTCCCTCAAAGGGCTGTTGTCAGGATTCAATGATACTGAGCATTTAATTCAATGAATGAGTACCACATCAGAGTGATGGCACATGGCCCTGTCAGCTCCCAGTTCTACAGAGGTCCACCTGATCCTCAAGGAGGCCTCAGTGTTTGAAAAGGCCATGAGTGAAGGCTTGAGGGGGTGCAGAGGCTCAGGCAGACAGGACCCCACTGGCCCACACAGTGCATGCCTTCACAGCGGTATATGAGATGGATGCAGCTCCAATTTGGCCCTTTGGCTGGAGACCTTTGTTCAGGGTGCAACCCACTCAGCTGTCCATGTACCCTAAGCAGAGGCCCTTAGGAATCTGGCTGGCCCTCCAACTCTGCCAAGGGGCTAGGGAAGGAGCTAGGTTTGCAGAACCTGCTGCTCTGACATGGAGGACACTTCTGCCTTGCCCCTCTCACTGCCTCCTTGTCCCTCTCCCCACACTCTACCTCCTGACCTGGCGGCCCCACTAAGGGCTGCAGCCTGGCCTCTGTGGCCCACGGGTGGACAGGCAATGGCTGCATCTCTGTGTCACCATGTCAGGGCCAGGGCCCCAGGCTGGGTTGGCACACCTTGGGCGGTTCCCAGAGAGGAGGCCCTCTTAGTCAGTGGGAGGGGGCAGCGGGGGGGGGGGCGGGGGAAGGGGTGTGTGACCCGCATTTGCAGGCGCTGCCACCATGCAGGCTTCGTTCAGAACAGCCCCGCTAATGCCTTGGCAGCAGGGGGTCGATTGCTACTTTCTCCAAACTCATCAACACAATCTATTATTAATACTTCTCCAAAGCCTCGGTGCCGCCATCACAGAGGCAGCGCCAGCCACTCGGGGCATCATCTGTTATCTAGATTGCAAAAACTCGGGAAATAAAACAAACTGCACACTTTATAAACAGAATGTGCCATTCGTTTGGTCTCCAAGCATCTCTCCACCCAATAAAACATCGGGGGGGGGGGGACGCATGAAATACTCGCTCCCAATTATGGGGCTGCCTTTGTCTACCGTGCCAGGGTGAGAGCTACCAACTGCATGCGTGGGAGGGGCTGGGGTGCCAGCGGGGTGCCCTCCTCTGCGAGCCCCCCACTCCCTCCTTCGATCCCTCCCACCATGAAGGATCGGTGGAACCAGCCATTGAGAAGCAGCCCCAGCTACAGGCGGGTGGCACTGGAATCAGATGGACTCGGGTTCAATGCCTGTTTCCACCACTTGCTCGTTTGTGACTGAGCAAGTAATTTCCTCTCTCTAAGCTCACTTATCTGTATAATGGGCTCAGCAACACTGCCTGTTTCTCAGTGTGAAAATGCAGTGAGTTGTCAGAATAAAGCTGTGAGCACAGAGGGAGTGACTGGGGGCTGGGGCGGGCCTCTCCGTGAATGCTGCCCAGAAGCTGCAAATACTGACCAGAGATGTAGAGTTGCTCAGGCTGAAAAGCTCCGGGCCACCCCGCCTCCCTTCCCCTCCTGCCCCAGAGATGCTCCAGAGCCTGATGTGAAAGGCCCGGAAAGCATCGAGGGCACTGGATTTGCAGCCCTGGTCCTGCTCTCCATCCTGACCGGCTCTGTGACCCTGGGCAAGTCTGAATCTCACTTTCCTCATCTGTAAGATAGGGACAACAGTCCCCACTCCCCAGCTGGCCTGGGGATTCCAGATGGGTGTGTTGCTGCTTCTCACACTTGGGCTGGGAGGCCAGGATGGGGCAGGCCCCGGGGTCAGGGGACGATGGGGTGCTGTGGGGCAGCTCCGAAGCTCTGGCCGGGGGTGGGGGGAGCTCCCTGTGGCTTTCCCTCTAGCTGCCCTGCCCTCTCGGTGTCAATCCCCCTGCCCTGGCTCCTCCCCCAATCCAGAAGCTCCAAATCTAGACGGCAGCTTCGTGACCACAACACAGACACACAGGCTTGCTGGCAATCCACACAACCCCCTCCCCGTTTTTCATGTAAACCGCCGACCCTTTTCTCCTCAGGCTGTGACTACAAGCTAGAACGCCATTCCCCCTCTCCCACCCTCTGCCTGGCGAATATCTGTTTATGAAGGATTTGGCTTGGGCATCCCTTCCTCCAGGAAGCCCCCTTCTCCTCTCCAGTCTCAGATACTTCTCCTGACGACTGCACTTTACGTATTTCCAGGTGCACCTTACCCGTGGTCACCTCTGTGTCTTCAGTGCTGAGCCTAAGTCCCTGTATACACTAAGGTGAGCAGTGAATGTTTGCTGAATGAATGCTGGACCGTCCAATATAGCCCTGTTCAGCCCGTGAGGCAGGGCAAGTCAGTCCCCACCCCCAAGCTGGTCTGTGGGAAGCTGGTCTGTGGGAGCCTCACCCACCTGCCCTGGGGAGACAGGACCACCTGGGAGGGGAGCTGTGTGGGGGGCAGGAGGCTAAAGCAGGCAGCCTGGGGTTCCCTTCTGGCTTCATAACTTTTCCCTGTGTGACTTTGTTCAAGATAGTGAGCCTCAATTTCTTCATCTGTAAAATGAGAATGATGGTACCTACCTATGGGGTTGTTGGGAGAGCTGAATGCATGTGAAGCCCTCGGCCCTGTGCTGGCGTGAAGAAGGCATCCCACAAGAGCAGGCTTCTGCCTTTCTCTTGTTCCACGTGAGTCCAACATGCTTTCATTGATTATCCTCGCTGGGGTCTCCCAGGGGCCCCTGGGAGCAGCCTTCCTGATGCAGGTCCCAACCATTCCCCCTTCTCATGACCACCCTGGGTTCTCGATCCATCCTTCTAGCTTCTGTCTGGCCTGGGCTGGACAGAGCACTCCTGGCTCAATTCTCTGTCTGTCTCATTAATATCATTGAGCTCAGTTAACATCTAACTGCATCACCCCATTAAGTCCTCACAGAACCCTAAAAGGAAGATGTTTCCATTTCCGTTTCACAGATGAGCACGGGAAGATGCAGAGGGCAGGTTCAAGGTCACATGGCAGCATCACCATATACTCCCTCCCTGCTCTGTGCATCCAAATGTTTCTTTGTTCATCAATTACCCTGGCCCTTTGCTCTGAGTATCATGCCCACGTCTGTCTGCCCTCAAGGCTCTGAACACCCCGAGTTCTTATTACTTGGCATAAGCCCAGCACCCAGTTTCTTAAACCAAACTGAACATCTCCCCCTCCCCCAGGATCATCTGTGATTGCAGCTTAAGAAATTACCTTTTTCGGGATGTCCTCTTAAAGAGTCCCAGGCTACGACAACATGTCTCCATTTCCTTTGAGTTTTTATTGGCTTATTTATTTAATGCTCAATTTATGAAACTCATAAAGCTAATAAACAAAACTCAGAAAGCCAATTTTTTGGGGAGCATTTGAACGTGGATTACAAAATGATTAATTAATTTCTCTTAAACCATTGACACCTGCAGTGATACATGCAGTACAGCTGATTCTCTTACCTCTGATAAAACTGGTTTTCTAATGTCCCGCGGCCCCTCCAGCCTCTCCTCACGGGTTTTCATCCCCAGATCTTGGAGTCCACACAGCACTCATTAGGCTTGGAATCCTGGCTCTGTCACTTCCTTGCACTGGAAGCTTACACAAGTCCCTTCTCCTCTCTGAGCCTCAGTGACCCCATCTGTCCAGTGGGGATGATGGCCTGGGCGCATCCCCCCAGGCTCAACACGTGGTGATCATGATCTCTCCAAGACTGTCCAAGCACCAGTTCACTATCCTTGCTGAGTAGAAGCTCCTCGGCCTCCTCCTCCTCACTGTACTGCCATTCCCAGACCCCCATCACTGCACTTTACAGTTTATGTAGCCTCTTGCTGGGTTCTCAGTCCAAGAGCTCCCAACAGTTATAGGATAAGCCCAAAGATCTAATCATGGCATTCAAAGCCCCACTCTACCCCTGTCACACCTGGCCTCAGATGCTCTGCTACAGCTGCCACACTTCTCATTGTTCCCTGAACACAGCAAGTCCCTTCCTGCCTCCTTAGCACCTAAAATTCCAACTGACTCTACGACCAATCTTCTCAACCCCTTCCCTTTACTTCTCGTTGAACTCCTCTTCATCCTTCAAGACCCAATTCAATTGTCACCTCCTCTGTGAAGCCTTTCCTGATACCCACAGATCCAGATACTTGTGTGTCTGAAGCCCCCACTGACTTAGAAATAAGGAACTGGGTCTAATTCAATCCCCTACCCTTTGCTCTGGCGTTGAGTTGGTGGTTAGTGACTATTTGTTGAGTGAATGAATAACCTTGGGAGAAATGAAATGGGCAGCCAGGTAGGACAATAGAATATTGGCTCCTCTGCTTCTGGGGGGGGGGTCTTAGAATACTACCAGCTAACAAGATAAGTGAACTTGCCCTCCCGTGCCCCCTCCAGAGCTAAACAACCCGGAATCCAGTGTCCCAATTTTTTGTCAACGAAGTTCTATACATCACTCCTGTTGGGCTGGGAGTCCTGCAGTAACACCCCCAACATCCGCACTGCACTGCCATCCATAGCTCACAGGGAAAGCCCTGGGAGTGCCAAGTTGGTATAAAATGACTTCCCTGACCTTTAAGTGATTGGGCCAGGCCTGGACACCTGACTCAAGCTGGGCCAACTAGACCCTCTGTCCTGTGTCTCCTCCTTCTCCTGCTCATTCAAGGGCCCTTTTAACAGCCCCCCACCCCCATCCTCGTCGTCAGAGGTGTGACTTTCCACATCTCCAACACCAGCTATGTGGCCTTGGGTCATTCACATCCCTTCTTTGAGCCTCAGTTTCCTCTTCTGTAAAATGGGGGTGTTAATCCTTCCCTCACCTGGTGATGTGAGAAGGCCTAGTCCAGAGGGCATCTTGGCAGGTGTGTAGTCCCTCTCGCCCCCCAGTCTAAGTGTCACGTGGTGCCCAGTGCAGGCTCTGGAACCTTCTCTTCTGCACCTCCAATTTCAAGTCTGAAGCCCCCATCACATCGTTGGGTCTGAGTTCTCCCTGAGGTATGAGCTTCTGTGAGACCCTCCCCCAGGGCCACACTGGGGACCAGGGAGATTCTGGACCTGGTTTCCCTTCGGGCCTCTCCAGGCCCAAGTCCCACAGTTCCTGGAAGCACTCCCTCCATGGGGACCACGAGGCTTGGCACCTGGAACTGAAGGCCCTCTGTCCCCACTGTCCACACCTTCACGGATTCACCCAGCAAACACCCAAGGAGTCTGACTCCGTGCCAGGCTCATGCAAGATGTTTGGGGAACAGTCAGATCATATCTCGTCCCATGGGAGCTGGCATAATGTGACATGTGCTTTGACGGGGTACACTCAGCAGGCTGCGGTGGGCATAGAAAGGCATGATAGTCAATCTGGAGGAGAGCTGGGGACTAACTGGGAAAGGTGACATGACACAGAGTTAAAAGAACTTGGTCCTGGAGGCAGAAAGAACGGTCTGAAGAGTCTCAGTCCCAGCTCTGTCACCTACCAGCTGCCTGACCTTGGGGCCAGCCACCTCTACTCTCTGAACCTGTTTTCCAGTCTGAAAACTCGGACCACAATCCCCACCTAACATGTGATCATGGCCCCATGTTTGCCCTCTCTGTGCCACACCTCCACAGGCTGGCGTGGGATCCCAGGATGGAGTGGCCGCAGAGCACTAGGACAGGCCCCCATATAGGAAGTGCCCAGGAGGTGGCTCGTATTAGTATGGCTCCTGGGACTGTGGCGTCTATGATGATGCTGGTTGAGAGATGAGCTGGAGTTCACAGGAGCCGAGGGGACAGGACTCCAGACATTCTTGGGGGTCCAGCTGCTGCTGCTGGAGGCTGCCTGTCACTTGCAGGAGCTGATGCGGTGAGAGCAGGCAGAGGGAGCTGCCTGGCCCCCTCCCTCCCCGACTCGTTGACATCTCCCCCACGTGCCTGCCGCGTCCTTATCATTCCGCGCGTAGCTGGTTTTTATTTTGAGACAAAAAGGGGCCTGTTGATGGGGATCCAACTCAAACCAGCTGCAAACATCTGCTTTGATGCGGCGGCGGCGGCGGCGGGCCAGGCGGGCGGCGGCGGGAGCCGCAGGCGGGGGCCCCGGTGCGCGCGCGTCAATCACGCGGCTGGAATGCTTGGCGTGGCCGGTCGCTGGGACCGGCGGCCGCCGGCGCGCGGGCCTCTCCGCAACCTAGCCGCGCCGGGGCCGGCCTGCCGTGAGGGCTGCCCCGGCGCTTCCCGCGGGCGCACAGACCCAGCTGTGCGGGGCCGCTGGCTCCAAGGCCCTTTGATCCCGGCTCGGGGCGCTGTCGGGGAGCCCGCAGCCGGGGCTCGAGGTCACGGGTCAGGGGCAGGGAGGGACAGGCCCAGCTGGGAGCCCGGGGTACCATCCAGGGGCCAGCCTGGCCAAGCAGGCACACATTCGGTGATTCCACACATATTTATTTGGCACCTACTACGTACCAGGCACTGTCTGGAGGCTGGGGATAAAGCAAGGAGTCAAATGGACAGTCTCTCCCAACCCCGCCCCACCAGCTTCCAATCTAAAGGGTGAGGGACAGGCAACAGCTAGATCTCTAGCAGACAGAGTGTAACAAGTGGTAAAAATGATGAATAATAAAGAGGCAAAGAAGAGCGGCGGGGCGGGGCAGGGCGGGGGCAGGGTGTGTGTGTGTGTGTGTGTGTGTGTGTGTGTGTGTGTGTATGTGTGTGGCCAGGAGATTTAGAAAGAACAGGCAGAGGCCTTAGTGAGATATCTGGGGAAAAGGGGTTCCCAGCAGAGCGAATAGCAAGTGCAAAGGTCCTGAGGCCTGAGTGTATCTGGGGTGTTGGAGGAAAGACAAGGAGACCCATGTGGCTGGGGCAGGTGAGCAACAGGGGAAGGGGCTAGGAGGTGCAGGTAGAAGCTGGGGGGGGCAGGTCACGTGGGGTTTTGGAGGGAGGGTTTTGAGCAGAGGCAGGGTGTGATCTGATTTGCATTTTAATCAGGTTCCTCAGGCAGCTGTGTGGGGGCCCAGAGATGCTTTGGGAGTTTGTCTCAATAATCCAGGCAAAAGAATGTCAGTTTAGACCAGGGAAGGTGCTGAGAAGTCACCCTACCTGGGATGCATTCTGAAGGTAGACAGGGACACGAGAGAATGTGAAAGAAAGGATAGAGGCACAGGTGAGTCCAAGATTTGGGGGCCTGAACAACTGGAAGGATGGAGTTGCCACTAAATGAAATGGAGACCGAGGTGAGGTGGGGGAGGGGAGAGTCAGGAGTGCAGTTCAGGACATGTTACATCTGAGCTGAATTCTAACAGCCATGTGGATGTGTCCAGAGGGCAGTTGCATGTACGAGTCTGGTGTTCAGAGAGAGGCCCTGGGCTGGAGACACTGGGAGCTGCCAGGATGGAGACATACACGCTCACACACATACACACTCCTACAGAGTGAGTTATACGTGGCGTGGCACCTGATAACTAGTCTCTCACCTTTGGGGCTCTGACCCCTGGGGGTTTAGGGGCAAGGCCCAGACTCTGCCTCAGGAGTTGCTTTTCCATTTGGGGATATTGGGGCTTCTCCGGGGACCAGACCTCTCTTGGTGACATCAGGGAGAGACAATCAATGGTGCAGGGCAGGTGGAAGGTGGAGCATCACGCCCCTCTGATCATCCTCCACCTGCCTCTTCCTGCCCTCCAGCCAGGGCCTACAGCAGCAGAGGTCTATGTGCTCCAGGCCAGGCCCCAAGCTAAGTCTTTACCTGTATTATTTCATTAACCCTTGGGTTGACGCTCTTCCCTCTTTTTTCTGCCCTTCCCTGGTGAATTCCATTCATTTGATAATTAATTTATTCACTCATCCATCAACATTCACTGAGCACCTACTATGAGCCAGGCCCTATGCCTTCTCTTCCCACCTGCTCATCAAACCCCTCTGAGCTGATCCTAGGTTCCCTTACCCCATTCTCACTGAGTCACCAGCTCCAGGTTGCCAAATCCAGCAGCCATTATTATTATTAATTTTCTATGTTTGATTTTATTTTATTTTATTAATTAATTTATTTTTTTGCGGTACGCGGGCCTCACTGTTGTGGCCTCTCCTATTGCGGAGCACAGGCTCCGGACGCGCAGGCTCAGCGGCCATGGCTCACGGGCCCAGCCGTTCCGCGGGGGGTGGGATCTTCCCGGACCGGGGCACGAACCCCTGTCCCCTGCGTCGGCAGGTGGACTCTCAACCACTGCGCCACCAGGGAAGCCCTATTTTATTGTTTTTTTGAAACATCAATTTTTATTATTTTTTAACATCTTTATTGGAGTATAATTGCTTTACAATGGTGTGTTAGTTTCTGCTTTATAACAAAGTGAATCAGCTATACATATACATATCCCCATATCTCCTCCCTCTTGCATCTCCCTACCACCCTCCCTATCCCACCCCTCTAGGTGGTCACAAAGCACCGAGCTGATCTCCCTGTGCTATGGGGCTGCTTCCCACTAGCTATCTATTTTACACTTGGTAGTATTTATAAATCCATGCCACGCTCTCACTTCATCCTAGCTTACCCTTCCCCCTCCCCATGTCCTCAAGTCCATTCGCTATGTCTGCGTTTTTATTCCTGTCCCAGCAGCCATTATTATTGTTATTATTACTTACTAAGATTTATTGTTTCCTACATACCAGGCCCTGTGCCTTATTTGCACACATACTCCTCCCCCATAAGACCCCTTAGAGACGGGCTCTGGCACTCTTTTCATAAGACAGGAAAGTGGTGCTTGGAGAGGGTAACACAGCCGCTCAGAACTGTGAGAACTGGGATCGAAGCTGGGACGGGCTGCAGAGCACGCCCTCCCAGCCTCGCCTCCTGGCTTCCTGGACCTCCCTGTGCTTGAAGCCCTCTCTTGCCTCAGCCTCATCCTCCCTGCCCGCCACTCGGAATGACTCTGCACTTGCTCGGTTCATTAGCTTAGCGCTGTGGGCCCATGACCTGGGCTGGGCCTGGGGGTGCCGAAGGTACAGATATGAGGGGCTGAAAACACAGCAAGATAAGAAACCACACACACCACAAGATGTAGAGGCCTTTGGATTTCTCTCCAGGGTCCTGAGTGGCCAGAATAGGCCAGGCCCAAGGCTGTGGCCTAGGAAGGGCTGAGCGATCCAGGACAGGGCCTGAGGAAGTGTAAGGTCAGTGGGGTGGGGGAGAAGGACTGACTTCCTGGAGGAGGGGGCTATAAAGAGTGTAAATAATTGAAAGGGGCAAGTGCTGGCTGGGATGCGAACAGGAGTGTGTCCAGTCCCAGTGTCTGGGCTCTGGGTAGGCAGGGACAGAGGAGCAGAGAGGCCGTTCTGGGAGGGAGGGGTTGGATAAAAGCAAAGCCATGAAGAAAATGGAGGCCATTTTCAGGGTTAGGGAGACAGTGGTTCAGAAAGGTTGGAGCTTAGGTGAGAAAGGAGAAGGGTCAAGCCAGAGGCCTTGAATGTTGGGCTAAAGAAGATAGACAGGTCAGGTTTCTTTTGTTTCCATCTACTCATCCACACACACACCCATGCACGCATGTCTCCATCCACCCACCTGCTGGGCTATCCACCCATCTCCCACCCATCCACCCTTCTCAGCCATCCATCCATCCATCCAACGTATACTCAGGCATTCGCTCTGTGCCAAATCCTGTGCCATGATTCCTCCTCTTAAAAGCAGAAACTGCCTTTTAAGGCTTACTGGAAGGCTTGTTGATTCTGTAAGCATTCACCTAACACCCACCATGACCAAGTGCTGTGCTAGGTGACGAGGAATCAATGGGGAACAAGATATTCCAGGGGAAAGAGGTCTCAGAAGGAGATATCCAGGGCACCACAGAGCCTAACAGCTGACCTCACTGATGTTTTGGCCGCATCATTCTGACCCCAAGGATTCTGGACTCCCTATACATAGACCACGGCATTTTAATTAGGGTTATAACAACACTGATAAACTCCCTTTGAGCAAGTGTTCTGGAACAGACTCCATTAAGGCAATTTAATTTTTTGACCAATTTTCTTTCTAGTGCAGTTAAATAATTTACAAGTTTTTCCATTTCCATTTTACTAAAATTATTTTCATTGAGATGAACTATTTCCCATGAACAATTTTTGATAAAGATTTACTTCACTGTCAGGTTTGTGCCTGTATTGTATCTTACTGATTATCGGGATTTGACTCTTCGGTTAATTTGTAGCCAGTGACACATTTTACCATGAGCAGTTTCACTGCTGTCAGTTGCATTTTGTACTGCTTAATTTACCAAGTTAAATTTACCCCCAGGCTCAGGTGGTTTTTAATGTTAGCAACAAAATCACCAAAGTTGATGACCACAAATTTTACCAGGCAGCCAATGAAAAACACGCTCAGGGTCAAAACTACGGGTCAAGACAGCCTTGTGGTATCTTATGTTGGGTGCGAAATGTCCAGCTTCAGCTGGGACCCCATGGACTGAGTGTGCTCTTTCTTACTCAGTGATCTCTCCCCTGACACCTCCCTCTCCCACTTAGAACCCCCAGGTTCTGGTGGCTGCTTCTCTACACTCTGGTCACGAGCCTGAGTTTGTCAAAACAGCCCTTAAAGCTGGCACCCAGCAGCCCACTGCTCAGCACAGACCTCCATGGGCCAGAAGAGCCGTCTGCTCCCTTATTCCCTACCGTATACTCCTCTTAAAGCAGCCAGAGGTAATACTGTTAGCCCAGTCACTGAGGGCTTCACTGCCCAGTCTCACGAGATCTGGACCACCACCACCCCCCCGCCCCGCCTCCCAGATGAACATACACACACACCTGTACTCTTGCTGTCCAGTTTCTGAACTGCACACTGGCATACGTTCCCACTGTCACACTCACAGGAACCACACCAGCCCCGTGCTCATAGCTTCACAGGCAGGGGCTTCACCGGTGCCTCATGACCCGCCTCGGAGGCAGGAGTCCCTTCCTTACCAAGGTCACTCAGCTGGTTTAGTAGAGGGAGGGCCCATCCCAGGCCAGCCTGGCTAGTAAAACCGCCTCTCTCCTGCCTTCCTGGAGATTAGGAAGCTGCCTGGGGACTGGGGAGCAAATGTCCCAGACCCGCTCTCGGCCAGTGGCCTGTGCCCGGCTGACACTGCAGGGACACAGCCATAGTGCATGGGCAGAACACATCCCCCAGCTGAGGGGCCTGAGACACGATAACCCGAGAAGTGGGTGCAGGAGCAGAGTGGACTCCAGGCCCGGGGGAGGCCGGCGGCAAATGCTGGAGGAGGAAGCCCTCAGAGGAGTGGGTGGCATTTATTCCCTCCCCGCGGCCCGGGCCCTTGCCAGGGAGTAAAAAGAGGCTCTGGGAGACCGCCTCCTCGGGGCTCCGCGCCCGGGCGCTGCAGGAGGGTCCGGGCCTGGGCCCCGCCGCGCACCGCGCTCCTGCCCCGCCGCCAGGCCGCCCGTTTAGTGGGTAACTGATCGCCCCGCGCCCCGCCCCAGCAGCCCGCAGCCCGCCCGAGCCGCTTAATCACAGCCCGCCCGGCCGCATTAGCATAGTAATGGCCTTTAAATTGAGCCTCTTTGTTTTTTAATTAAGCTCCCAGCAGGTACAGAGAAGAGCGATTATTGAGGAAGCTGCCAGCGCTAATCGCCCGCAGTCATTTGACAATTAAAAAGCGCCCGGCTTTAACCCGTTCCCTGCGCCCACAGCAGTTCCCTCGGCATTTATCCAGCGCCGACTGTGTGCGCGCCTTCCCCGTGGCCCCGCCCCTAGAACTCGGAGGGACCCCTGCCAAGCCTCGATTTTGCTAAGGAGCAAACTGAGGCGCAGAGAGGGCGGGTAATTTCGCCAAGACACACAGCTCAGCTTGAGCGTGGAGAGCGGGGCTGGCAGACCGGGTGCGAGAGAGAGAAATCCAGCTGCCTGGGTTTTGCGCCTGGCACTGCCCTCTGCTTGGTGCCCGGGCGCCTTGTGAGTCAGGTGGGCAAAATCCTCCTGCTTTAAGGCCCAGGTGGGCACCTACCAACCTCCATGGCAACAGCCCCCTCTCCTTGGAATTCTCAGGACATTCTCTCCCGTTGCTAGTTCACCCATTCCCCAAATACCGATGTGGTGTTTACTGTGTGCAAGGTGCAGTGCTGGGCACTGGGGACAGCTGTGGTGGACAAGGCAGAAGTGGGCTCTGCCCACATGGCCCTACAAGCCGAGAAGGGAGACAAGCGAATAGGAAGATATTGCAATGGTTCATTAGCCAGCCCAAGCTGGGGGGCGCATCAGAGAAGGCCACTCTCCTGAAGACAGAGGTTTGAGACAGAGAGGAAGGAGAATCAGCCAGGTGAGGATGGGAAGCGATGGACAGTCCAGGCAGCAGAGGAAACAGTGTGTGCAAAGGCCCAGAGACGGGACCAGCATTAACCAGAAATAAAAGCTGAGGAGATGCGTGTGTGGCAGGGGACAAGAGGCAGAGTAGCAGGAGCTCCAGAGGAGCTGGAGTGCGCAGGGTCTCGCAGACCATCTACTTTTTAAACTGGGGGTGTTTTTAAAATAATTGGACGTATTTTTGAATAGGCAGTGCACTGCATGGTCTAATATTCAAATGTAAAGAAGGCTGTTCACTGCTCTCTCCTCTACCCCGTCCCTAGTCCCTAGCCATTCAGATCCCCTCCCCAGAGACCAGCCAAGTCTTCCATTCAAGCCACCTTCCTGAGATAGCCAATACACAAGCCCGTGTAGGTCCATTATTCCCCTCCCTCGACTTTTTTTTTTTTTTAATGAGGACTGGTTGGGGGGTTTGTCCGGTTTTTCTTTTTTTTACGCAAACACTACCTTACACACTGTTCTCCTTGTGTCCCGCCCACCCCTCCCCCGCCCTCCTGCTTGACTGCTGGAGAGGACTCCACGTCTTGGCCTGGAGCACCTCCTTATACAGCTGCTCGATACTCTATTGTATGAGCAAACCCTAATTTATTTAACCCGTGCCCTGTTGATGGCCTTGCGGGCCATTTAAAGGATTTTTGTCTTAATCTCAAGAGCCATGGGAAGCCATTGAAACGTTTTAAGTGGGGAGTGGCTGGAGCGATTTACATTTTTAGAAGATCATTTTGGCTGCTGAGTAGGGACCCAGGGTAGGGGGGAGTGCAGAGTGGGAGCAGGGAGACCAGCTAAGAGGATCACTGTCGGTGCCCTGCCAGTGAGAGGTGCAGGGAGTTCCACCCAGGGGTGCAGGAGTGCGAGAAGGGGTTAGGTTACCGAGAGCGATGTAGGGCGTGAGATGGACTGGGGTCTGGGCTGGGTGGGAGGAGCCCTGGGTGGCTCCCTCGACCTCACCCTGTCCGATGCCTGGTGAATGGAAGAGCCAAGACCGGGATGGGGACAGGTAGTGGTGGACGGGGACGGCGTGGAGACCCCAGGTCCGAAGTTACCCTGGTCTGACTGCACTGACAGCCAGCGCAGCGTCTGATTCATCACTGGGTCTGGGATCTCCCCACTCCGGATCTGAGCCCGGCTCCCCGACAACCAGCCTCAAGCCCCATCTCTGCCTGCTCTCCCTTTAGGGGGCCTGCTGCTGGTGGCCCTGAACCCCTCCTTCATCCACGCCACGCTGAGGCTTTCTGGAGACAGGGCAGCCCCGAGAAAGCCTGGCAGCTGGCTTTTTAATAAAGGTAGAGGAGGCTCCTTAGAGCATGGATGTGGGCGTGAGAAGGGCTCTGGATAGATTCTGCCCCTGGTCACCACTGGGGAGGGGCACATCTCCTCTGCCCTTCGCTCCCTGGTGGGAGTGGGGCGTAGACTCTCCACGCCCCGGAGCCCCCTAACCTTGTCCCTGACTCAGAGCAAGAGGTGTCCTCCCAGAGAGGAGCTGTGCTAGGGGCAGCCAGGACCACCCTCTGCCCCCTTGAACCCCATGGAAGGAGGCAGGGAGCACTGCAGGCAGCGAGGGGTTAACAGTAGGCCCACCCCCATCTATCAGCCAGCATCTCCCAAACAGACGGACAGACAAGGCAGCTGTCCAAACAGGCCTGTGTACCTGGCCACAGCCACAGAGAGGACAGGGCAGTGGCTGTTTACTCTGCTTCCCTCCCCCATCACAGTCACACACACACACACACACACACACACACACACACACACACACATACATGCAGCCTTGCAGGGCATTTGCAATCTCCTCCTGGGGATGCGCCCCCCACCCCTGCTCCTCCCACCACCCCGGAGAAGATTCCTAAATGTTCAACTCTGAGAAAAGGATGTCCTTGCTCAGGGCTGGGGGGGCGGGCGGGGGAGCTCCAGGAGTTGGTGACTGAAATGGCTGATTGGCCCAGATGGGCCACAGTCACCCGAAGCCCTGCAGAGCTCACTCCCAGGTGCCCACTCTCCGTCCAGGGGACTCCCGGCAATGCTCCCCGATGCCCACTTTCTGCCAAGAGCAGAAGCTGAGTGTCTCAGAGTCTGGAAACCCGGTGAAGCTGGTGTGTCTGGGGAATCACCTTCTCAGACCACCTCCTGGGAATATGTCTGCCCAGGGCTCCCAAGGGGGACTCTCCAGGCTTCCTGGGCCCCATGCCAGGCCTGCCCTCTGCCCTGTCCCTCACAGCTCCCAGGCAGCTCCAGTTCAGCGTCCCAACCATAATGCCTCAGATGGCTCAAGGGAAGCTGACCTCACTGACTGGCCTCCAGACTGGTGTCTCCATATCCCTGAGGCCACCAACAGCCGCCCTGCACCGCTGCCTGAGCAACGCCTGGGTCCTCCCTCTCCCTCGCCACCTGCACCCACGTTTGACTCACCATCAGGTTCCTATTTGGCTCTCGATCTGACCCTCCTGTCTGGTGGTGAGCTGTTTAGGGGAGCTGGGTGTGTTAGGTGCCCACAGTGCCTGGCCACCAGCATGCCGCACCCTCCCCCTTCTTCTGCTGGTGGTCCCACTCACTCTCCCAGGTCCCCTCAAATGCCTTTCAAACCCTTGGGAGGTGCCCCCACAGGGTCAGGCTCTCCCCCTGCCCCAGCGCCAAGAGCACTGTGTACTGAGCACCTGCTGCGTGCCTGGCCCTGGGCTGAGCTCATGCATTCTCTCTCATTTCCTCCCAACCCTGTAAGGCAGGGGAAACGACCACCCATTTCACAGATGAGTAAACTGAGGCTCAGAGAGGCGATGTGCCTTGTGCCAAGCCTCGCAGCTACAAAGTGTCAGATCCCCAAATAAGAGAGGTTGGTGTGTGATTTGGCAAAGGACAAAAAGAGCTGCTTGCTTGGTATGTGAGCAGGGTTCCTGGCACTGTGCCTGGCACAGGCTGGCAGTGGGAAGTGCACAACTCTGACCAAGTCCCTGTTGCAAGGTGCCCCATGGGTCTGTGGACCTCATCACATCAGGGCATCGCTGGACTCACAGCTGGCATTGCTGGCGTGGAGAGGTGCGTGATAAAAACAATGCTCCCGCTTACCCAGCGCTCTCTGTGTCCTGGTTTATGGAGGCCACCGAGGCTCAGAGAGGGAAGCCCTTGTCTGGGCTCATCTTGCCGAACACGGTGCAGCCAGGATTCTGTCTCAGGCTGTGTACACCCCTCCCCACCCCCGGAGGCCAGGCCCTGGATCCCTCCTCGGCACCCCACCCAGTGTGACATCTTTACGGCACATGCTGGGCCTGCGAAGGCCTGGATGGGGTGAGGGGGAGGTAGGACACCTCTCAAGTAACGGATTGTAAATTCCTAGGCCCGGGCTTTCCATCCCTAACAACCTCCTCCCCGGGCTCACAGCGCCTGTCCCTTCGCAGCCAATTTAAATGAGGGGTCCCAGACCCTGGGCGTAAAGCATTCCAGACTCGGGAGAGGGGGCAACTATTGTTTCTCTAAGAAAAAATAAAATAAAATAAAATCAACTGGGTCTCTGCAGCTTCTAATCACTCTCACATGTGCTGCATGGCTCCTGCCGAGGACAGCCCTCTACAGTGTGTCAGTCCCTCGGGGGCACAAACCCTGCTTCTCCCCAGAGCATGTGAGGAAGGCCCCAGATCCCCATTATACAGTGAAAGAAACTGAGGCTGGGGGAGGGAAGAGAGAGCCACCGTGCCCTGATCACCCACTCACAAAGCGGACAAGGGGACACCTTGCTTGAGGTCACCAGCCAGCACAAAGACGAGCCAGGACCTCCTCAGGCCGACAGGCCCCATGGGATTTGAATCCCCACCCTTCGGACTCCAGAGCTGGAGGCCTTTGCCCTGTTCAGCGTGGTCTCCCCACACGAGGAGCGTCGTTGCCCCCTCGGAAGGGGCCTGGTCCCTACAACCCTACCCTGGGCAGGTCCCCACACAGCCTGCAGCTGGGGCCTAAGAGCATCGAGGCTGGTTTTTAATAAGGAAGATGAATTTTCTTGGAAGCCCAGGCTCTGGAGGAGGGGGCAGCAGAGGCTGCGACCGAGGCTCTCTCTGCCCTTCTGGTGGGAGAGCAGCGGCGGCCTGGCTGCTGGGGGCTTGGGCTGTGGGGGACCGCTGCCCCGGGCCTGGAGGGAGCTGGCTCTGCGCGGTCTGAGCTCTCTCCCCGCGTAAGCCCACAGGATATTACACTGCCTTTGTGTGCCGGGTGACCCAGCTGCTGGTTATTGAAAAATTCCACCGCTCGGCACAGGGCAGGCCCGCTGACCCCTCATCCCGGGACTCGCCTATCTTTCAAAAGATACGGGATTAGAGCACCAGACCCGACCTGGAGCAAAGCCCCGTCTGGGGTGTCTGTGTTTTCGTGGCCTCTCGGGATACTGGCTGGAGTGGGCTCTTGGCGCAGGATTTAATTAGTTGGAATCAGCCTGTGATTACTGCGGCGACTATTTACCCAGCCACTCTGCAGTCTGAGCCCCGCTCGGAACAAAGATGGGCCCCTCGGCCCCACTGGCCGGCCCAGGGGCCCCAGCTGAGCCCAGGCCCAGCTGCGGGGAGGGGAGGGCCGTGGGCCTGGCCACCAGGCCTTCCGCTGGCACACCTCATTTAGCTGGTATTTGTGGGTTTTCTCAATGCAAAACATCTAAGTGAAGCTTTTAAAAAATTAAAGCATCTCAAGAAATTTATGGTCGATTTCCGAGCCTGGTCCCCCTACCCCCGCCCCGCTCACAGCTCGGCAGCAGTGGTGGAGCAGAGCCAGGTTTACTGGGATGGGATTGAATCCTGCCCATTCGCAGGTGAGCTGGGCCTGGACGTGTGCCCGGGATGTCCAGCTCTGCGAGTGTTGGGGAGGTGCCCTCGCCCTGAGCTTCCGTCGCCCCCAACTCCGCCACCTGGATGCCCCCTGGCTGTGTGTCTGTCTGTCCTGCAGTCCCCACCAGGCAACCATTGTGCTAGCAGCGAGCTTGGTCAGGGAGAAGAGGTCTACGTGTACACAAGTCTGGTGTGAGCCCGCCTTCCACCACGGAACACAGGACTCCACACGTACACACGCCTCCCTGTACGCACTCGTGCGTGCACGCCTGGGTTGCATGCACCAGTAGTCTACAGCCCCCCAAATCCACCTACCCAAGCCTGCCAATACGGATGTGTGTGTTGGCACTGCATAGGCACACATCCATACACACTCACGTACGGCCACACACCCACCTGAACATCTGTATTTGCCCCACCCTGCTGTTCATGCCTGCATAATACACACGAGTGCCGGCGCCACCGTGCACACACATACTGTCCGCACATATTCACATACACACGAAGACGTGCCTCCTTTTACGACTGCACGTGTGCGTAACTACATCTACAGGCTGATCTCTGAGCATGTTCACACGTTCTACCGCTGTGCATGACCGTGGATGCACGTACATTCCTACTGGCGGAGACACTGTGTAGGCGTGTCTAGCCATGGGAGGCCATTGGGGCTGTTTCAGGGGTCCGCCCTTAGAGGGGTGTCACCCACGTTTGCTCCAGTGACTGCTCTGGGGGACACAGTTCTGCTGGCCTCCGTTCTGGGAGGTTGAGGTACAGGCCAGAGGTACTCTTGGGAATTCAGATCTGGGAGACCTCCCAGTGCCAGGTTTCTGGAGGAGCTGCCATGTTGGGGTCCCTGTCAGTCAGGCAGCTCCTGCCTGCAGCTGTCATCAATCTCGGGCCCAGGAGCCCTGCCCTCAGCTCCTCTGCAGGCATCCTCCCTCTCACCTGCCTCCCTCACCTCTGCCAGGGTCACTGTGGCTCCTGTCCTGCCTCGGGGGGCGGGCATCCTGGGGGCAGGGAAGTGGGCTGTCCAGTTTCCAAGAGACTTTGGGCTCCCTTTCTGCCCTGCCCTAGATACAACTGACCCCCTAGCCCCAGTGCCACATGGCCTCATAAGTACACACACACACACACGGGGACACTCGTAACACATGTACACCTATGGACACACATGTGGACACACAGTCACACACACCTAAGGTGACTAGGATGCCATCTACTTACCCAGGGAAACCTGAGGGCACATACAAAGGTACACACAGGCACCTGCAGATACACGGTGTGTACAAACACACACAGCACACAAAAACCCAAGCATACACTAGCACACAAGAACTTAAGAGATGCTGGACAAACAAGGACACAAATCGACACACGAAAACAAAGACACATAGGCCCACACAGGTGGCAAGGGACACACCTAGACATACAGGTATACACGCACACACGCGCGCGCACACACACACACACACACACACACACACTACAGGCCCAAGTGAAGCTCTTTTTCAGAAGAAAACGTCTAGGAAGGTTTGGCTCTCCTAAAAGTAGCCGCAGGGTTAATGCTGGATGGGGCAGGAGGCCCAGGCTGAGAGGGAAGAGGCCAGCCCGCAGCCGCAGCCCAGGCTGCTGGGTGGCTTGTTCAGGGCCCCCAGCTCGCTGACCGCCTCTCCTCCCCAGCTGCAGTCTTCCCCGGGCCTCGCACCCTGGATGGCCGTCCACCCCGGTTTCTGCCCTATTGGCCCAGCTCCAGCTCCCCTTGGCCTCAGCCCATGTCAGACACATGAGCTCCCAGCCCTCAGCTGGACCCTGCTCCGCTTCCCTGCTGCTCCTTGCACACACTGTCACCTCTCCACCTTCACTCCTGCCTGCTGGCTCCCTGGAAGGCCCGCCCATCTTCTCTGCTGTGCGAGCCTCACTCTTCCTCCCCAGCCCTCCCCGCAGCCTGCAGGGCCAGGGCCGCCCAGTGCCCAAGGTGGCCAGAGAGCCCCTTGGCTGGACTGGACCCCAGGACTGTCACTGTCTCTGGGTCCATTTCTAAATGGCAAATAAATCTGACTGCATCTCGGGTTTTTTACCCAACAAAGCCTCCATGGTGGTTTAAGAGAGGAGGAAAAATGCACACACTTACCCCACTCTGTGGGTAAAGGGAACCAGTTCCCCTGGGGCTCCTGGCTCTGTTTGAGTATCACTCCTTGATGAGCGCCACCCCAGGAGGGCCCGGGTGAGAGTAGGGGGCACAGAGCGGGGAGAGCGGGGGGCTTCTTTGGAGTCTGTAGGATGTGGATTCATCTTAGCTCTGTGACCCTGGGCTCATGACTTCCCCTCCAGAGGCTCAGTTTCCTCCTCTGTAAAACGGGAGGTTATCACCTGCCTTCGCAGGGTTCTGGTGAAGAAACAAGGAGAGGGTGAGTGCTGAGAGCCCAGGACGGTGCTCAGGAAGTGACTCCCACACCCCCTCCAAGCCCTGAGCACCTCAATACTGAGGTCCCTGTGGACCCCTGGCCTCACTAAGAGTCCCTGTCCCCGAGCTGCAAACTCCCTCAGCATCTCTTCCTCCCCCTCCCCCTCCTAACCTGCCAGGACACTCAGCTCCCGGCCTCCTCCTCAACCTGCCCACCTCTCCCCATCCCTGGCCAGCCAGGCTCTGAGGAGACTGTCCACACCCACTGCTACCTTAGCCTCACCTGCATCCCTCCCCACGCAACCTGGTTTCAGCTTTCTCCACTTGCCCCAAACTACCATTCAGCTGAAAACACACAACACCTTCCAGACCTAAGGGCCTTATTCATTCATTCATTCATTCACTCATTCACTCCTTTAACCACCCAGTGTTTAGTGAGCAGCTTCTATGTGCCAGGACTACGCAAGGGGCTTGACAGCCTCCTCTGCCATTTACACATTTCACCATCCCTTTCTTCTGGTAACTACGAAGGCACATGGTCTTGGTTTCCCCCCACATATTTGCAGGTTCCTGGTTCGCCACCTGCTCTTAAATGCTAGGACCCCCAGGGCTCTGTCCCTTTATGACTTTGATTGTCGCTTTGATGCCAAATGCCCTCAAGCCACCACCTCCAGTTCTGCAGCACTGATCCCTCCTTCAGGGACCCCCTTCCTCCCCTGGGCTCCAGATCCCTTCGCCCACCTGCTTCCTGGGCTGCTGAGAGTAGATGCCCCCAGGGCAGCACCACCCAATGTGTTTACACCCCAGTTCCCGTCATGCGGCACATGTGCACAAAGATATATGTACCAGGATGTTTGCTGATGTATTGTGTGTGTGACAGTGAAGCACTGGCTACAGCCCAAAGGGCTGTCAGTGGGGGAAATGGGTTAATAAATCAAAGCTCACCCATTCCTTGGACTGTTATGTTGTGGTTACAAGGACAGAGGTAAATCCACATGCACTGCAATGGGCAGATGTCCTCAGCACGTTGCTAAGTGGAGGAGGCAAGTGCAGAGCAGCGCAGCGCAGAGAAAATACGGATTCCTAAAGAGGAAAGCCAACTGCATGTGCACGGGACATGCTTGCAGAACATGCTCGCACACATGTAGGAAAGGTCTGGAATGTTCCCCATCAGTCGCTGACGGCCTCTGAGAAGGGAGTGGGGGAAGGGATGAGGACTGTCCCATTTTGCTTGACTTACCTCTGCTTGGTCTGGATTTATTAAACAAGCAACAAAGGCTTTTATAATATAAAAAAGAAAAGAACGTGCCACAAGCCCATTCGTTCTCCTCCCTAAGCTTGGTTCATCTGCCCAGCTCTTCTAGAGGTGACACTCACACCCCGGGCTGAGGTCCAGGACCCCGCGACCTTGGTCTACTCCGCTTCCTGTTCTGCCCACGTGGCACCTCTGTGGACCCCTGTCCCTGTACACCCACCCTGCCAGCCCTTACACTGGCCTCCTGGACCTCTCTGCCTCCTCCTGGCTCTTTGGGAATGAAAGTCAAATGGTGTCACGCTGCTCAGACGTCTTCAGAGTCCCTCCCCTGGGCAGCCCGCAGTCCTCCTTGGCCAGCCCGAGCTCTCCATCCACACTTTGAATCCATGAAGCACCCAGAGCAGTGCCAGCGCAGAGGCAAGGCCAGACACCTGAGCTGTGGCCCTCCTGATCGCAGCCGCTTCAACAACTTCTCTTGCCCACTTCCCTCTTCCTTTTGCTGTTTCTTTCTTTGCCCTCAGTTTTCTGCCCTCTCTCTCCCTCACTGCCTCTCCTTCCTCTTTCTAGGAGTGGATCTGAGGCTCCAGCCGCACAAAGGCAAGCTCTCCCTGATCTGGCTCCACTCACGTGATCGGCCTCACTCTCGAGGCTACTGCGCACTCTGAGATTCTTCCTGGTCCACCTCTCTGCCTTTGCTTCCCCCATCCCTCCTCCTGGCCTGCCCAGGGCCCCCTCCAGGGCTGTTGGTTGAATGCTTTCTGTCCTTCAGGGCTATTCAATGGGCGCTTCCTCCAGGGAGCCCGCCGGCACCCCTGGCATCCTCCTTCGGGCTACCATAACACCCTGGGACCCTGCAAGGTGGGGAGCCGAGCAGCCAGACCTGGGTTCAGATCTGACTTCTCAAACCTCAGTTTTCCCATCTGTAAAATAGGGCAAATACAGCAGCTACCCTCACGGGTTGTCAGGGGGATTCCTGAGCTCCGGGGCACAGCACCTCAGCCCAGGGCCGGCTCAGGCGCCCCACACAGGGCAGCTCCAATGGAGATGCTTCCTCCTCCCATCTCTGTTTCACAGGCACAACACTGCAGCCTCTCAACGCACGGCTCCTTCTGGGTTTTGGTCAGCGTTTGCATTAACCTGGAGACAATGGTGCAGCCCTCAGGGAGGGCCCACGCCCCGCCTCGTTGGGTGTGTGAAGGTCTCCGTGCAGGGGACACAGCTGAGATGCCCCAGGCTGGCATGAGCTGGCCTCGCTGAGGAGGCGGGCTGCTGGGGGCAGGTGGGGGGCAGCTGGTGCCTGATCTGTTCAAAGGGCAGCGATTCTCCACGCCTGTGAGGGGCGGGGGTGGGGGGGGTGGGTGTCAGGCAGGCCTTCTCCTCCTGAACACACACCACCTGGGGAGGGAGTGGTCCAGATCAGAGACTTGGCAACCCCGCCCTTGCAGCCCAGTACGGGGAGCACCGGAGGGGCCTCTGTTTCTCTGGGAAAGAGAGGCCGCCCCCCTTCTCCAGACGGCCCTCCTGGAGCAGCCCCACTGCCGCTGCCGGAGGCTGCACCGCCCTGAGCTGGGCGAGCCTTTTTTGCCAACACTCAGTAAATACTCAGTACTGCACTAAGGCAATAAATAGTCATTTTAAGGAAACCGAGACTCAATTTAGCCACCAGAGTCAGGAGCAGCGGTTAGCAGGGCTGCGGAATGTCACCGCGCAGCTGGCAGCTACCCCGCCAACCGCGTGGCCCCAGCTCCAGGGGGACCCGAACAATGGGCCGTGCCAGGCTGCACCACCCCTCCCCCCAAATCAGGTTACCCTGCCAGGGGGTGGGGTGTGGGGGGTGTGGCGTCGAGGAGGGGGACTGGGTTCAGGCAGCAGCTCCCTGAGCTGGAGGAAGCCAGAGAGGTAGGAGGGCCTGGCGGGAATACCCCACCCCCAGCTGGGGATGATGATAATAACACAGGAGCAACACTGAAAGCATCGCTACCGAGTGGGCCCTTGCTCAGTGCCAAGCACCCTGCTAAGCACTGTACATGCATCATTTTATTGAATGCTTCATCCCCTCTAATAAGGTAGAGACCTTTCTCCCCATTTCACAGGTAGAGGAATCGAGGCTCAGAAAGGTGAAGTACTTTGGTCAAGGACAGGAAAGGTTCTGCACAACTTGTGCATTTATTAAGCACCTAGTGTGGGCCAGGTCACACGTTCTGTCTCAGGACACATCCCCATTCTACAGGCAAGGGAAGTGAGGCTCCAAGAGGGGAAGGGGCTGGGAGGTGACGCGGCCCGGCTCCCCGTCGACGGCCCCTTGGCCTGGTCCAGAGGAGGAGCGTGCTGCCCCCCATCTGGGCCCGTCTGGGTCCATCTGATCAGGTTGGGGAGTGCGCTGGGCTGAGGGGGGGATTTGGGGGGCCGGGGCCTGTGACATGGTTTCCAGAGTTATGCGTACAAAACAAACAAGGCTCCTCTGTGAAGCACTAGGGGATTTGTGTTCATTGCCATGGAAACCACACAGAGCATGTGGGGGAGGGGAGCCTGGCGGGTGCTCTAAGACCCCCACAGCCTCAGACCTGGGGCCAGCTGTGGGTGGCCCCGAGGCCGCTCGTGGCACATGAGAGGTGGCTGCACAGGTGTCTCTTCCTCCTGGTGTCTCCCGGGACTGGGGTGGGAGGCAAGACCCTGGTACAAGGTTCAGGCCAGGTTCTGTGGGAGCTGCTGGTACAGGAGGGCAGAGGAGCCCCATCAGTCAGGACGTGCCAAAAATACCAGGAGAGAGAAGAGCAGCAACTCCTACCCATCCAGCTAAAAACAGTCCCACGCTGGGAGGCAGAGAGGCCAGGAGGGGAATTCCCCACAGATGGCCTGGCCCACTGCCCCTGAGCTGTGGGTGGCCTGGTCTGGGATGAGCCCATTTCATGGGCAGGGCAACCGAGGCCAAGGCCAGGGCCAGGGCCCTAGCACGCTGTCTCAGGAAAGGCTCTCTCAACAGTGACCGTCGGCTCTGCGCCAGGCAATGCCTGGCAGGTGATGTGCAGGTCTGGTTTCATCCAAAACAAATCGGGATGATGACGATAATAATAGCTGCAGTCATTACCATTTATCGCACATTCATTCCCTGCCAGGCATCGTTTGTTTCATCTCATTTTAGAAATGAGGAAAGGATTATCATTATCCCCACTTTACAGATGAGGCAGCTGAGGCTCACAAAGATACCTTGCAAAAGGCACGCAGCTGCTGGGATTTGAACCCAAGTCTCTCTGACTTCAGAGTTGTTAAACCTTAGGTTGTTCCCTTGAGGTCACCGAGGCTCAGAGAGGGGCAATCACCTGCCCCAGGTCACACGGCCACAGAGCCAGGATTGGAGCCCGGGGTTTTCTGCCTCCCAGGTCCAGGTCCCTCTCCAGGTCCCACGCGGGTCACCACAGCTGACGCCGTCCTCCTTGCCAGCAGCGTGTGGACTGTGCCTGTTTGTTCTTCCCGCTTGGCAGCCCTGCCCCCACCCGAGCCTCCTCCGTCTGTCTCTCTGAGCTGAGGACACCAGCCTCCCTGCCTGTCCCCTGTGGCACAGCCCCGCCCAGAGGAAGGCCAGGCCAGGGCCTGGGGCTGCCCTGTCTAGACACTTCTCGAAACTCGGGGCCTAGCCTGGCTGGGCCCAGCAACAATGGGCCCTCTGTGCCCAGCTCAGGGCCTGCTCCAACAGGCTGCCCACCGGCTCCCAGCCCAGCCCCACACACTTCCGCAGTACCTCCCCAGGCCCCTGTGCTCACCCCAGGCGCAGGCATCCTTCCCCCTGAGGGCAGGGCGTGGGAGTCGCATGCAGCTAGATCAGGGAACTGGTTCTGCAGAATTCCCAGGGCTGTGCTCCCAGGCTGGGAGCCAGGAGGTTTCCAGGGACAGGAACCAGGCCAGCCGCCATGCACAGGCTGGGACATTTCGGTCCCTGTCACGACCCTCAAGCCAAGAGGCTCCTGGCCCCACTTTACAGCTAGGGAGAGTGAGGCTGAAGGGAATTTCCCTGGCAAGGGTCACTGGGAACTATAAATAAATGAACGCTTCCTGGGCAGGTATAGTCATAACTATTATTATTAGGCTCCCATGCACTGAGCAATCACTCATGCCAAGCCCCTGCTAAGCACTGCACGTGGGCCATGTCTCTCAGTCAACACAGTCTCAGAGCACAAGGTACCATATTAACCCCATTTGTACAGACAAGGAAAACCCAAGCTGGGAAAAGTAAAGTGACTCTCGTAAGGCCATGCAGCTGGCAAGTGAGAGACGGGCCGTGGTACCCAGGTCTGTCTGACTGCAGCCTTCTTTAACCTGCAAGGTGCTGGGGGTAGGAGCCTGAGGGGGGAGGGGGCCCTACTGGCCCGCGGGTACCCTCTGTGCCCAGTGGGCCTAGCGCTGGGAGAGGCCTGTCTCTAGCCGTTCTGCCTCCACAATCCCCGCATTGTTGATTCATTAGGTAATTTCCCTGGAAGCACCAGCTGTTCGGAGGGTGGGAAGATGAGTGATTGATGCGGCTGGGGGCTGCGAGGGCCACCGGGGCCGGGGGCGCTGCAGGCCTGCCTGGGGAGGGCAAAGGTCGCGCCTGGCCAGGTGTCCTCCTCCCGGCTGTGATGGCCACACCTTGCAGGGATCCCTCTGAGGAGAGTGAGGGGCAGGCCAGCCCCTCCCACCGGGGCCTGGCATCTCCAGGTGCCTGCTCAGGGCTGGGCCACAGCCACACCACAGGCTGGGGGGCAGGGAGGGGCAGGCAAGGACCCCACAGGGCCCCACAGAGCCCCAGACTCCGGCGGCCCAGCTGAGCTGGGGCGGCTGGGGCGGAGGGAGGGCCTCCCTCTGCTATGGCTCCTCTGAGGGCTGTCTCTCCATGGCCTGCGGGTTGGCCCATTAAACCTGCTCAGCTGCCCAATAAACAGACAGCAACCATGTGCTGCGGCTCAGCTTCAGTGCCCCCCACGCGCCAGCCCTCCGCCCACCACCCGGAGCAGCTGCCCTGGACATGTCTGCCTGCCTCGTCCTGGGCTGCCCTGTTCAGAACCCGCCCGGGCCCTGCCAGCGCTCCTGGCAAGAAGCCAATGGAACTGCAGACGCAGCCCTGCATTGGGGCGTCCACACTGGCCTCAGAGGTCACCCTGCGTGGGGTGTCTACACTGGCTGCAGAGGCCACTCAGGGTTAGTGTATCTACATTGGCCTCAGAGGTTGTCCTGCGTGGAGAAGTTTTTCTACTCTTCTTCCCTGGGCTACCTCGTTCCCATCTTAGATCTTAGATCTTGCTGTTTCAGGGACCCCTTCTGTGGGGTCCCTTAACTGGTTAAGCTCTCCTGCTCTGACTCTGCAGCAGCTGCCTGTGTCGTCCCCCATCACGACACCCACCAAAGGCCCCGATGCTGCCTGTTTCATCCCCACCCAAGAACCACAGCAGGCATGGACCGCAGCTGGCCTGGCTACAGCCGCAGCCCCGCCCACACACGAGATGCTCAGGGAAGACTAGTGTTAGACTGAAGGAAGGACAGGATAGGCAGATAAATCCATTAAGCAAAGATTGCCCGAATGTTCACACGAGGCTGGAAATCACTCTGACCTCTTGTATTTCAAGCCCTGCTATGGTGCTGTGTTCTAGGCTTTGGTACAAGCCCTTTACAAATAATATTAACCCAGTTAATATTGTTACTACCCTATTTACAGATGAGAAAATTGAGGCACAGAGAGGTTAAGTAACTTGCCCAAAGTCTCACAGTGGTCAAGCTGGGGTTTGACCCCGGCCACCTGGCTCCAGAGTCCATGCTAATCACTTTATTATTAAACTGGCCTCAGAAATCCCTTCTTGGGCGGCTCCAAGAGGGTCTACACTGACCACAGAAGACTCATATTGCCTTGGCCACACCAGGACAACCTCTAAGGTTAGCAGAGATGCTCACAAACAGGACAGCCTCTGAAGCTAGTGTAGACCACCCCACATAAGACAACCTCTGAGGCCAGTGTAGACATCCACCCCCAGGACCGTCTCTGACGTCAGGCCAGTGTCTGCAGCCAGATGACTGAGCAGGACCCCTGCCCTGACCTGAACGTGTAGGAAGCTGGATGGGCCAGGGCCGGCCCCGCTCGGGCGGGGAGGACGGCTGGGCGCCTGCAGGCCTAGCCAGTCCTGGCCCAGCTGGGGCGCAGGAGGGCCTCCTGGGGGCGGCGTGAAATTGCCATTCGTTACTGAGGGGCTGCTGCTGGAGGGAGCCTTCCGGGCCCAGCTGGGAGGGGTCAGTGGGCGCCCCTGGACATGTTCCGCCCAGGCCCGGGACCCTCCTCACCACCTGCCGCCAGAGCACTGGTGGCCAGCACAGGAGCCAGACAGGCCTGGGGCATGAGTCGCCTGAACCTGTCACGCTCTGCAGGGGTAGGGGGTCCATTCAGGCCCGTGACAGGGCCCTTCTGGGGCCAGACAAAAGGCACCAATGAGCTCCCAGCAACAGAGAGTAAGGAGTGTGTGTGTGTGTGTGTGTGTGTGTGTGTGTGTGTGTATCTGTGGGAGCGTGTCTGTGGGTGTATGAGGAAGGGGGGCCCTGGCAAACCCACCCTAACACCCCAGCTCCAGCCCCAGGAAAGCACAGCCCCTGAGTCCCCTGAAAGGCCCAGCCCAGCCCCAGGTCCAGCTGGCCCTGTCCCATAGCGGGGCCTCTGGGTGTCTCCGGCTGCCAGTACAGACTTCCCACCCCTGCCAGGAAGTCCTCGAGCCCCACCCCGCAAACGAGGCCTGAGAGAGGCAGGGGGCTCTCTCGACTGGGATGCCCGGCCTTTACTGCTGCCATTAATGCAAATGACTTTCCAAGGTTTTGGCTTGATAATTTGATTATTTGTTCGGCATTTATCTTAAGCAAAGTGGATGACAAATAACTGCAAACTAATGTGATAAAAACCATTTATAAAGCTGCCTTGTTCGGGGGCCTTCCCCTAACTATTTATGACAAGGTAATAATGCTGCTGCGTGCGTCCGCCTGACTTTAAATTGGTTACTTAGAGGCATGATGGATGAGGGGCGAGGCCACCTTCTTCTGAGGAGAGCTCCTGATTTCTGATCTCGTTTTTGAGGATAATGAATTATATCTAATTAGTCCTTCCCAAATCTAATCAGGAGGTGGGAATTTGGACCAGAGGGAGGGGGCTGGCAGGCAGCAGGGAGGGCAGAGGGTCAGCAGGCAGGGTGCCCCGAGGCCAGCCCCTCTTCTGAGAGGATTTCTCCCATCCCACTGCTACTTCCCCCAAGCGAAGCCCCACGACCCCGTGGTCATCCCTTCACTAACTGTTAGCCCACGCCGGACCCTGATACTAAATGAAAGTGGCACCCCTTCTTCTGGCCAGACCAGGTGAACAAAGTACAAAATAGATTTCAGTCTCCTACTCACCCCCTTGGCTGGGTGCCCTTGTGCAGTGAACAACCTATACAACAGTTCATCAACAGCCTGGGTGCTCTCACAAAACTGGGAGCTCCCTTGCTTATCTTTGTATGTTCCATGCCTGATACGGCGGCTGGCACACAGCGTGTCCTCACTAACTGCTTGCTGAATGATGAATGCATCAAGATCCTCCCACTTCCAAAATTCTGGCTCAGGAGCTGCAGGGTATCCACGCCCCTGTGCAAGTGGCAAGGGCTCCACAATGAGGACGCCCCGCCGCCCTCCCTCAGGAGACTTCTGGGATCCAAAGCCCATGGGTCTCTCCCTCTCGCACGGCCCCCACCCCTGCCCGCTGCAGGCAGGCAGCCCCTGGAAACGAGTCACTGTTCGGTGGCAGACTTACACATACAAGCAGAGTTCTGTCTGCAGAGAACTAAAAGTGTGGTCAGATTCCCAAGCACACTTTGCCTCTTTTGTGCATTTTGTGTGTCATACAAAAATACCTGCCCAGGCTTTAAAAATGCTCTCCAGTGTTTTGTTTTGCGGTACGCGGGCCTCTCACTGTTGTGGCCTCTCCCGTTGCGGAGCACAGGCTCCGGACGCACAGGCTCCGGACGCACAGGCTCAGCGGCCATGGCTCACGGGCCCAGCCGCTCCGCAACATGTGGGATCTTCCCGGACCGGGGCACGAACCCGTGTCCCCTGCATCGGTAGGCGGACTCTCAACCACTGTGCCACCAGGGAAGCCCCTCTCCAGTGTTTTTAACGTACTACCATGTTCGTGTTCTTTAACATCATTACTTTCCTTCACAACCAGTCTTTTGTCCACTTTGTCAAGCTGGTGATGTCTACCTTTGTGAGAAGACTGTTTCTTCTTACTAGTGGTAGCGCTTTTATTTTGACCATTTCCCACTTGTTTTACTTTTTTAAAAGCTCAGAATGAAATGTAATAAAGTCCCCCCCCCCCGCAAAATGCATACACATTGCTTAAAACGTGGCCATGGGGCCAGGTGAGTGGCTGGGAGTTGGCCAGTGCCACCTCACAAGAATGAGATTCCTTCTTTCATTGGGTGACGGGCAAGAGCTGGATCCAGGATGGAGGGCGGTTTGGGGTATCTGTGCACAGCATCTCCCAATGTGGCCACACCAAAGTGTAAGGTCAGAAGGTCTGGTGTCTCTCCAACTCAAGTGGTTCTCCACCAGGGGCGATCTGCTGTCCCCCCAGGGGACATCGGTGATGCCGGGAGGCATTTTTGATTGCCACGGCTGGGGGTGTGGTGCTAGTGGCATCTTGTGGGTAGCGGCTGGGATGCTGCTGAACTTCCGACAATGCACAGGACAGCTCCCCGCAACAAAGAGCAATACAGCCCAGGTTGAGATACGCTGCGTCTAACCGTGGTTTCGACTCTCGCCAGAGAGCTCAGCACTAACGAGCTGAGGGCAGGGAGACCTCCACCCTCCTGTTAGGCTCCTAAGCCCCACCTGCCCCCAGGGCCCTCGAGTTCCCTGAGGCATCACATCCCTTCCTTCCCCGGCGTATAACCCACAGAAAGGCCTTCTCCAAGCGGCTTCCTCGCCCTTCATCTTGTCTGTCTGAAACTATGAGCTGGGGGTAGACGGTCTCCGCTGGAGATCTTGTTCAATATTTCACTTCATCAAAGGTTTAATGGGAGCCTCTGATGGGCAGGCACAAGGCAAGGGCTGGGGATTTGACACCTGCCCATTTTCCATTCTTCTTATAAGACACCTGCAAAAAATGAATTTGGTAACAGGAAAAGAAAATCTCTCCCAATGAACTCATCAGCCTTCAGTGGTCAGACCAGGGGGATTCTCTGCTCCATCCTGTATCCCCTTCTGTCTTGGCTGCTGGGATGCTCAGAGCTCAGTGGAATCCTCGTCTTGGGAAAGTATGCGCTTGGGTGCTTGATTTGCTTCCCCTGCGCTCTCCAGGGAGTCGAGCCACTGCTTTTGTTTCAAGAATCTGGGAAGCTGGCTCACAGCCTTTGAGGAAGTAGCAGGTGAGCATCATAAATGGAGAAGCACAGCCCCGTCCCTGAGCAGAGGAGCCAGTCACTTTGTAGATCGCTCACCCCTCGGTGTCACATTCAATGACCAAGCAGCAGCACAGACCTTGCGGCTATGCTAAAAACCAGGGATTGCACACTTTGAAATGGTGAATTTTATGTGATGCGAATTATATCTAAAGCAAAACAAAACTGCAGCAATATATTCCCATTTCCCACCGAGGCTTAGAGAAGTGACGTGATTTGCCCAAGGTTGATTCAGTCATTCAACAAATATTTTTTGAGCAGCTACTGCTCTGGGTACTAGGGATACACACATCGGTAAACAAAATAGCAAAACCCCTCCCTCCATGCTGCCTCCGCTGTGGAGAGCTTCTCAGCTAGTAGGGAGCAAAGCCAGGATTCCCATCTGGTATACCCGTCATCCTGGAGCACCCCCCTTCCGACCTGCCTGTCCACCCTCCTGGGACAGAATTCCCCTGCACTGGGCAGGTGACCCCCAACTTCTGGCGCCCTGGGCAGCCCCCTCAGCCCCACCCATCACTGCCCCCGTCTTGCTTGTCCCTGTCAAGAGAACCAGCTGGGTGTCTGGGGCAGTGAGGACACTTAGACCTTCCCGTCAGTGGAGGCCACCGCAGGAGGGCTGACGGGCAGGGTGGCAGGATCCTCAGGGCTGAGCTGGGGACAACCTCCTGGCTTTGGCCCCAGGCCAGGGCACCTTTGGGGGCCTCCAAAAAGTTAACTATCCCACGACAAAAGCACAGCTTTATCCCATTCATGCCCACTGCTTCCCTGGCTCCTCCTGGGCACTGCACACAGAAGGTATTATCGTAACCCACCATTTCACAGGAAGGGACACCATTTCACAGGGTGAAGGGACTTGTCCAGGGTCACACAGCAGGCAAAAACAGACCCAGGACTGTGTGTCGCAACTGCCCCTACTCCCTACTCTTCCCACTGGCCCGCCCTGTTCCCTGTGGCATGCTCCCCGCCTGGCACGCAGAAGGCACTCAGTAATTATTCCTTTATTTCCTTCTCCAGAGCCAGCCGCTCAGGGCTTGGCACTCAGGTCACAGGAGAGAAGACAGAGGTCACAGGGGGAAGGCCCTATTCTGCAATGGTTTGGCAACAGCGAGTCTCTCCCTCCACTGGCTCCGACCCCCGGCTGTCTGTCCCCACCTGGGCACCTACCATCCACCCACTCGTCCACTGATCACTCATGCAAACTTGATTCGGGTGCCTGCTCCCAGCCATGCAGACACCAGGCTCCCGGCGCTGAACCAGACACAGTCTCTGCCTTCAAGTTATTTGCCGTCTCTGGGGAAGACCAGTGAGTAAACAGATCACGACAATACGTGGGATGGGGGCCAGGGTGGGGGAAGCACAGAGGGCTGCGGGAGCCCAGCCAAGGGGCAGCAAAGCCAGGCAGAGTGCTGGGGAAGGCCCCCAGGATGTGGCACTCCAGCTGAAACCTGCAGGAGGGCAGAGTCACCCAAGAGAAGGAGGCAGCCGTGCGCGCTGGGCCCCAGCAGAGGGGATGGCTTGGGAGGGTGGCATCCCGGGGGCCCTGTAAGTAGCTCAGCATGACTGGAATACAGAGTGAAAGAGAGTGGGGGCTGGAGGCGGGCAGGGCAGAGCTAGCCACGTGCTCCATGCTCTTATCCTAACAGTGGAGCTGCGGGACCTCTGAGGTGTGCGGTGATGGGGCTGATGCTGTGTTTGAGAAGGAGGGCCTGGTTACAGCTACCGCTGTGGGGGTGGGGGCAGGGCCCAGACTGGAGGGGGAGAGCCCAGGCCCAACGGAGAGATGAGCCAGTGAAGGGAGAGTGAAGAGGAGGGGAGAGTTCCAGAGAGGACTGGCGTTAGGCGATGCCCAGGCCTTGACGATTGGATGCACAGGATGAGCAGAGACGAGGGGCACCAAGACAATACGCTGCTTTGCAGCTTGGGAGCCTGGTAGATAGAAGTGCCATTTTCTAAAAGTAAACAGAGCAATAAAGCCCAGTGAGTAGGGAGAGGGGTGTGGCTACAGAAGGACAACAGGAGGGGTCCTTGTGATAGAACCGGTCTGTACCGCATCTGAGGTGGTGGGTACAGGAATCTACGCAAGTGGTAAGATTGCGAAGAACACACTCAAATGCACATAACACGGGAAATCTGAATTGAACTGATGTCAGTATCCTAGTTGTGATATTGCACTTTAGTTGCGTAAGATGTTACCATTGGAGAAACTGAGTAAAGGGTACAGGGGATATCTCTGTATTAGTTCCTACAACTGCATGCGATTCTACAATTATCTCAAAATAAAAAATTAATTAAAAAACATCTACCTGAAAAAAACACCAGGGAAGCAGGGGTTTGGGACGGCGGATGGGTCTCAAGCTAAGTCAACTCCTAGCACAAAAAACCCCAGCCCCACGGCACCCTCGGGCCCACTGCTCTGTTCCAGCCTTTGGGCACCCTGGACCTGTAGCTGGTTTCCCTCTGCGTCTTCCCTGGCCCTGGGCTGGACCAGTTCCCCTCACCTGATTTGGCCTCACCCTCGGGTTCTTTCTTCTCCGTAAACATCCCCAGGGCCTTACCTCAGCATCATGCCCCTCCCCACTCATCCTGTCCCTGCTGGACCACGAGTGCCCTGTGACGCCACTTACCTACCCATCCCCTGCTTCCCACAGGAAGGTGCAGACTGGCTAGGACCAGCATCACCAGGGAAGCTCGATCCCAGGCACAGATGTGAGGCCCTTCCTTCGGTCCTCTGCGCAGAGCATGTCTGCTCCGTGCCCATCCACGTGCACAAAGTCACGCACAGGTAGAGATGCAAGGAACCGGCACGGCCACGTGCACACACGGAGACAGACACAGAGGGCACGCAGACCTGCGCACGCAGAGACCGGGAATGTGCGTAAAGATGTGTGCGCGCTCACGATCATGGGGACACGTGCACCCTGGAGCCCCAGACCCGCCCAGGCTGCCTCCCCCACGCCCACCTGCAGGAAGGTTTCCCTGCCAGGTGCAGCTCTCACGCCCCAAACAAATCCCAGCTGATAAGGACACTGCCTTTGAACCGGAGCCCTCCCCTCAGCTTCGATCAGATAAGCACACGGGGAAGAAAGAGAAAATCCCCTCTTTTTCTCCTCCTCAGGTTCCTGCTGCGCTGCTGCTCCGCACAGAGGGGCTGCCTGCGGGCCCTGCCCACCCCCCTCAATCATGCCGGGGATCACAGGCCCGGTGACAGGCCGCTCCTCCGGTTTGGGTTTCAATCCGGGGTAGCTGCAGCCTCAGGCAGCCTGGCTGGGGCCCCTACATCTGCATCTGATGGGCCGCTGGGGGCCTCTGTGTAGGGATCCCGCCGCAAGGGTCCTGGCTCATGCGGAGCCCCAGGCCTCAGGCACCCTGGCTTGTGGTTTTTGTTTTTCGTCTCAAAAACCCTGGTTTATAGGATTCCCCTATTTTGTGGGGTCCCCTTGGTTTCCCAAACTAGATCGTGGGCTCCCTCTAAGACCCTGGCTTGTAGGTCCCCACCGCGCTCCCAAGGGCGCTGGTCTGCAGGATCTGCGGGTGCACACCTTGGCTTGTTAAGCCCTCAGCTCAGGGCCTGGCTTTGGGGACCCTCATTTCAGAGACCCTGGGGACATGGTCCTGTTCTCTGAGGCTCTAATCTCTGAGCGCTCCATCTTTCAGAATCTGGGTCTTCAGGACCCCGTTCCCCCTCCCTGCAGAGCCAGGCACTGAGACCCAGGAGGCCTCGGGAGAGGAAACTGGGACCTGGGGGAGAGGGGTCAGGCGGGCAGGTTAAAGGGGCAGCGTTCCCACGGCCCTGCCTGGGGCTGAGGCATAATTAGAGGTCTCAGGTGTATGTGTTGTGAGGAGGGGCTGGGCCAGAAAGGCCTTCATGTTGTTTATCTTTCACAAAGACCCCCACCAGGGGGCCACTGTCCCCCTTGAGACGACTCTGCATCTCAGCTCCGGCCGCCCCCAGTTCCCTGCATTCCTCCCCCTCGCCTTGCACCTGCCAGCTGCCAGGAGGACAGCGGCCCTTCAGGGTTCCAGGGACCTGCATGGGGTCCGGTGGCCAACAGGCCAGGCTGCCCTGGAGCCCAGGGCGGGTCGGAACTCTCTCCCGATCCTCCCAGCCCTCCTTCCAGGTGCCTCCCCCAGCTCAGCTGACTCGACAGAAAACCCCATGATTTATTTATGCCCAGGAGGTGCCTCTGCCCAGGATGCAGTTGGAGGAGGAGCCATTCAGGCCCAGGAAGGAGAGGGAGACGGGGCGGGGGGGACGGGGGAGATGGGGGGAGACGGGGGGACGGGGGGATGGGGGAGAGGGAAAAGGAAAGTGGGGGGGAGGAGAGAGAGACACACACACACACACACACACACACACACACACACACGGAGTGAGAGGGGAGCAGGCCTGTCTCCACCCTGGAGCCCCTTCCAGGCCCCTGACTCCATGCCCCCCACATCCGACTGCATCCTTCCCCATCACTGCCTCATCTGGGTCTTAGCAGACCCAATTACTTATAATAAACAATTCCGTTTATCTTTATCAGAATCATTATCTAAATTGGCTACATGACACATACTGTTCTCTAAGTGCGCCCGGGGGAGGAGGGGCCATAAAAGCTGGGTTCTGCACTCCGTAATTATCCCTCTATGGGCCATAAACCATTACACTGGTGTTTAAAATAGGTATGGCGAGCAGTTTCCCAGCCCACCGAGGGCCGCCCAGGGCACCCACGAAAAGGATGCGCTGGAAGTTTTGCTGTGGCTACAACTTCGAGCTGCGCGGCAGCTCCTAACAGGGCTCCCGCAAGGCTGGCCACGCTGTCCTGGGGACCCAAGGGTGTGAGGGGCCAGGCCCAAGCGCTGGGCAGCGAGCAGCCAGCCAGGAGGCTGTGCGGCAGGGCCGTCTCGGGGCTCCCCCGCTGCCCTCCTGGCATAATGAATGTACTCCCTCCAGGACCGCTGGCCCTCTCTCCCCCGCCACTGCTGACTTGGGTTTTCCTCACTGTTTGCAGAAGCGCCTCTACCGCCCGTGGGGCTGGTCTCCCCCTCACCGTCCCCAGGGAGGCCCACGTCAGCATCTCGCTCGTGATTAAAACAAAACACTGGGCGGCCCCCTCGGAGCCCACCTGCCTTTCAGCTGACCGGTCAGAGCTGTGGCTCTGGCCTTGTCTTCCCAGAGGCCTCTGCTCCCTCTGGCCTCTAGGAGGGATGACCAGGGTCTGCGCCCCATACACGGTCCAGACCCCTGGCAGACAGGTTCTGTGCTTGACCTGCCAGGACAAGCTGCCCTGACACTTAGGCAGGGCACAAAGCCCATTATCTGAGGCCTCTGATGCCTGGCCCTCCTGGAGGCTCAGAGGTGGTCAGACAACAGCTCCCGGTCTGTGGACCAACAGGGACAAAATGATGCTGTAAGGGCTTCCCTGGTGGCGCAGTGGTTGAGAATCTGCCTGCCAATGCAGGGGACATGGGTTCAAGCCCTGGTCCGGGAAGATCCCACATGCCGCGGAGCAACTGGGCCCGTGCGCCACAACTACTGAGCCTGCACGTCTGGAGCCTGTGCTCCGCAACGAGAGGCCGCGACAGTGAGAAGCCCGCGCACCGCGATGAAGAGTGGCCCCCGCTCGCCACAACTAGAGAAAGCCCTCGCACAGAAATGAAGACCCAACACAGCCAATAAATAAATAAATAAATAAATAATTCTTTAAAAAAAAAGAAATGATGCTGTAAGAGAGGGGCTCCTGGTGGGCCTCTGCCTGGGCACACGGGGAGAGGATGGACAGGGGTTCACCAGGCTGAGAAGAGGAAGAAAGAATAGTCTCGTGAGCAGGCACAGCTGGTGCAATTCTTTAGAGGCAAGAATGAAACTGATGTTTGAGAACAGTTAAAAAAAAAAAAAGTTGTGCCTAGAACGGTGGTTCTCAAAGTGAGGTTCCCTGGAACAGTGGCCTCAGCTTGGAGGCCCGGAATCTTACTAGAAATGCAAATTTGCAGGTTCCACCCCAGAGGTATTGAATCAGAAACCCTGGGGAAGTGTTTAGTTTAACAAACTAGTTTGTTGGTAGTCTGTACCAATTGTAGTTTGTGGTTATTTTAACAAGCCCTGGAGGGGGGGGGTTCTGACGCCTGCTCAGGCTTGAGACCCCTGGCGCTAGAGCAAACACAGGAGGGGAGTTGGGAGGATGCAGGCAGATACAGCAGGTGAACCTCTAGGAGGTTCCCAGAAGGTCTTGAATCCCTGGAAGGGTACTGGAGAGCGTGGAAGGTTTTTAAGCAAGGGAGCGATAAAGCCAGATCAACATTTTAAAAAGTGCACTGACTTCGGGGTGGGGGCGGCAGCAGGCAGGCAGGCAGGGAGGCCAGGAAGAGGCTGAGGCAATGGTTCCAGGGAAGAAGGATGGGAAGGCCTGGGTTGGGGATGGCCAAGGGGACAGAGAGAAGGGAAGAGGTTTGAGTGACAGTCAACAGGCCAAACAGCCAGGATGTAGGAGGTGAGGGAGAAGGAGGCATCAAATCTGACCTAAGTACCCGGAGGATGACAGGTGCCTCTCACCAGGATGGGAAAGAGGGTTTGATGGGTGGCGGTGGGCACCACGACTTCAACATCCGTGGTGTCTCAGGGACCTGCAGAGCCCTCACGTGAGGAAGTCAGAAAGTCTGATGCCCCATCCAGGTGGAGCTCTGGGTCGGGAAGTTGCTGATGTGCAGAAAGGGTTGGAAGTCATGGCTTCCCTCCACCTAATAACTTTTGGTCCTTATGGTCACAGCCTCCCCAGTCCTGGTGACCTCATGGTCCTGGGAAGCCCCATTGCTCACTCCCAAGGCCTCCACTGGCAGCTCAGCATCTCTCCACCTGAGTCCATCATCATCTTCAGCAGGCGAGTCATCCACCTATGCATCTGTCCACCTATCTGGCCACCTGGCTCGCTGAGCCACCACTCTGCCCATTTCTGGGCTCCTGGCTTCATGTGCATTATTTTTCCCCCACTCCCTAAGCGAGGGATGATGAACACCATTTTGCAGATGAGAAAACTCAGACTGAGACAGGCCAAGTCACCTGCCCAAGGTAACACAGCAAACAAATGAGAGGAGTTGAGATCTGAACCCAAGTCCTGCCCCCATCACCCCATCAAGATAGCACCCGTGTTCTTCCCCAGCAGCAGAGCTGCAGCCCTGGCTGGTTCTCCCAGGGGAGGAAGGAGCTAGTGCCCACGGCAGTGGGCAGACCCGAGGGGCTGGGACCCGCCTTCGAGGGAGGCCCAGGAGTCTCGAGGCCTCCTTAATGCGCCCATAACTCATTCCCTGGGTTCACTAATGTTCCCGGCTCTTAGTGCTGAGCACAGCTAAGCAAACTACAAAATATTCCTCTGACTCAACAATCAATTTCCATATTGTTATAAATGGAGTCCATGCCTACCGCCACGGTTCATTTTTCTTCAAGGGCCTTTCTTTCCCCCCTTCCTTCTCTTTACCCAGTACAGTGAGGAAGTCATTACCGAGTGTTATGAGTTTCACAACGTGCTGAAAAAATAAAAATGCATACCACATCGCGTCAGGGCCACATGCTGGAAAGCTGCCTTTCCCATCACCCAAGGAGCTGCCAGGGTCAGGAGAGCAGGAGGGGGAGGACAGAGATGACAGCTCCCTGGAGACAGCAGGATGGAGGGTTGGGGGCAGGTATCGGATCTCTGGGGAGAGAAGTCTGTGTCCCCATGAGCTCACGCAGTCCTTTCCCAGGACTGCCCTGGGGGGGCTGCTCCGAAGGACGCAGGGTAGGCTCGTGAGGCTGGGCCTGGGGTTGTGTGAGACCTCTGGGCTTCCCCAAGAGGCTGGCATCCTCATGCACGGGCAGGGCTTCAGAGTCCTGAGCCGGCGCCCCAAGCCCTGAGCCTCCTCTTGGTGTGGCTTCCTGCGGGGATCAGTCAGATCATGGATCCCCCAACCAAGGCACGCAACACTTCAGCCCCCTGGAGCCACTGACCAGTCCCCGGACCAGGCAGAAGCCACTCCGTATCTGTGGGTGTTTGCCTTTCCCCGCAGGTCCATCTGGTGGTCCCCTGCGCTCCCAATCCACGGCCACATCCACTTGTGCATCTGTGCAAAGTTACTGCGCAAGGATGTTCACCATGGCAGTGTTGGTAATAGTGAAAATCAGATGCAAACCCCTTGTTTATCGTTAGGGGCTGGTTAAAGGAACTCCGGGCCACAGCACAGTGAAGATGGGGCACCAACAGGAAAGGAACTGCCCAGTAAGTGAAGAATGCAAGTTGCCAAAGAGTATGTGCAGCACAATTCCATTCTATCCCAAAGTAATGCGCGTAGAACTGAACATAACTGTGTAGAACGTGTCGGGAGGAATCTGTCCCACCTCTAAGGGAGTTCATCCCCAAGGGGAGGGGGCAGGAGGTGGGGAGAGAGCTTTTCCTTCTTTGCTTAGACATTCTATATTTGAATTTTTCCTAGCATGTATTGCTTTGGTAATGATAATAACATTACAAGGATAGTTGTTCAAAAGAGTAATAAGCCCATTAGGTTCCTCTTACCTAAGACCTTCCCTGACCCACCAAAGCGAAATGTGTTTGTCCTTCCTTTTAGCAAACCCCGAACCTTGACTCAGGTGCTATCGGGGCACATATCACAGTCTGTCTGTGTCCCCCGCTTTAAACTGTGACTTTGTTCAATTCACCTCAGCAACTGCATAGCCAGCATGAGGTGTGAGTGTGCCCCCCCTGCCCCCCACCAAGGGTAGGGACCTTGCCTGCAGTGTCCCAGCACTAGGGCGGGGTCTGGCACAGGGGAGGAGCTCAAGAAGTATGTGTGGACTAGACCAGAAGTTTGATTGTGGGATCACTGGCTCTAAGAGCCGGAATCTGCTCATCCCCCAGAAATGGAACCCAAGGGGCTTGTCTTAACAGATGTCCACACTGGCCCTGGACTCATGGGACTGGGGTCTGCTGCACCTAATCACCAGTTTCCCCCACTGGGCTGTGAGTCCATGAGGGTAGGCTACGTGTGTAGGTTTCACTGCCATGTCTTCATTTGTCTAACATGGGGTCTGGTATGGAGTGAACTCTCAGTAAATATTGGATGGATGGGTGGGTGGATTCAGGGAGGGATGGAAGGATGTGTGGACAGAGGACAGATAGGCAGACAGATGGGTAGATAGATAGGTGGGTGTGTGGACGGATGAACAGATGGATGGGTGAATAAATGAATGGGTGGACAGATGGCTGGCTGGCTAGATGGACAGGTGGGTGGATGGATGGAAAGGGTGGGGTGGATGGATAAGTGAGATAAGAGGGGTCAGCATACCTTCCTGCCATCCACATTCTACTCTGGGGCGTCACCCCGTATCACAGGGGAGAAAATTGAGGGTCTCTTCCTCTTTTCAATAGGAAGAATAGAGTTTAGCCCAATGTTTTGCCCCACTCACACTGCCAAGAAGCCAGGAATCTCTGGCCTCAAATGAGAAGAACTGAGCCAAGATTCTAACACTCTCCCCTGGGTCAATAATCCACTCAGGAAATCCTTACCGAATGCGTACCAGGCTCCAGGGACTGTACTAAGTGTGCAGAACAGGCCAGGGCAGGCCCTGCCCTCATGGCGCTCCCACCCCAGAGCTACAGTGTTTCCCTAAAGTCCCTCTCGCATTGGTACACCCTCCCTGAAGCAGTTGGGGTGCTCCCTTGCTCAAAACCCCTCTGGACTCTACAGTCAACTCCAACTCTTAACCACGGAACCGAGAATTCTGAGGACAAGCCCACTTGCCCTCTAGCTCCACTTGGAGCCATTCTCCACCAGCATCATGCCCTGTCCTCCCTTCCTGTGGCTCAAGGGCCCTGGGGAGCCGATCGTCCACCCTTCAGCCTTGTGAGCACCATCTCTGAGTTAAAGGGTCTATGTAATTGCCTTCTCCGGGGATCTCCCGGGCCGCCCTGTATGCTTGTGTAGGTTGTTCACTGAACAGGATGCTCCTCAGAGCGGGGAGTGGGTTGAAATTCAGTCTGTGCTCTGCTTGCCAAGCATGTACCATGTGGGGAGGGCTGGGTTAGACGTGGTTCTGCTCCCTGCTGGGCCACAGGGCATCCCTCAAGCACAGCAGGGATCACCCTGGGTTTGGTACCACCAGTGTCCATATCTGTCTCCCCTATCAGACTGGGGGCTCCCCGAGGACAGGGTCCCGGTCTGAGCCCTCCCTGTGTCCCTCCACAAGGCCAACTGGGCCCAGAGGAGGTGCCGATAGGGGTCTGCCTAGGGCCAGGTGCCGAGTTCTGGAGCGAGGTGCCCGCTGGGTGGGGGGCTGTGCCTATTTGAGAGGTGGGCTCCCTGGACTGAGGAAGGCTCTTCAATGGGACCTCCGGGGGGTGGGGGTGACCCAGCCACGTGAACACAAATTGGGAGCGAGCCGGAAGAATGCAGCGAGGGCAATGCCTGCTGCCGGTGGGGCCAGGTGGGCTGGGAGGGCAGGAGAAGCCCCCGGGACCCCATCCCTGACAGCTCTCGTCAGGGATTCTGAGGAACTCAACGTAACTGCCGAAAGGGCCTGTCTTGCCCCAGAGAATCCCAAGTGAAACCTGCCCATCTCCACCTGACTCAGGAAGGTTCACCAGGAACTGCCCTCAGCAGACATGAAGCCCGGCTGAGTGAGCACCTGAGTCTCCCGGCACAGGCACCCCGCATGGTGGGCAGTGGTCAAACGAAGTTCAGGAAAGGAAGCTGAGGCTCAGGGAGGGGCAGGCGCTCGCCCCAGGTCCCACAGCCAGGAAGTGGCAGGGAAGGATTCTCACCCAGTTCAGCTGGAGGGCAAAGCCACTCCCCCTCCCGCCCTGTCACAGCGAGGGCCCTACCCTGCCCATGTCACAACACAGTTCCAGAGATGCAGGTGGCAGAAACAGGAAGCTTCCAAAGTAAGGAATAACTGATCCCCAGAGATGGCTGTCCTGAGGGGGCAGGGGTGTCCCCATCCCAGGGAAGGGGACAGCCCAACAAGGCCCAAGGAAGTTATTTAGGGGAGGGGACTAGGCAGGGTGGGGGGAGTTAACATCTCTCCCTCCCTTTCTGTGCCTGACCCCACCATCCTCTGTCCGCCAGTGAGCTTAAATGCTGACTTGGGAGGAGCCTTCCAGTCGATCAATAGCTCACCCAACAAACAGGTTTTTCAAAACCCGCAGCTTATAGATTTCTCTCCCCATCTCATTCTTTAAACCTGACAGCTGCTGAGCTGATGGGGGACGCCCTCCAGCCGGGAAACCAATTCTGCAGATGCCCTGCTGGCAGGGTACAGGACACCGAAGGCCTGGGGAGGCCCATGCGGGCCCAAAAGCCGGCGGCCCGGTTACCTGGCAGGGTGAGATGGTCCCCACCTGGCCTCCAGATGGCCCTTTATCGGCCCAGCCTCCTCTGCCCTCAGCTGCTGGGGCAGAGGAACTGGCCTGACCTGGTGAGAATGTGGGTAGTGCGTCCGGTGATTACATCTCCAGCTTGGGAGTCAACCAGACCTGCTTTCGGGCCCCAGTTCTGCTCCTTCCTGGCTGTGAGACCTTGGCAAGTCACTTGACCTTTAGGCAAGTGGGCATAAAAGTGGTACCTATCTCATCGGGCTATCGTGACAATACCATGAGAAAACACAGTGCCTGGCAGGCAGTAAGTGTTACACAGTATTGTTTTTAGCTAATCCCAGGAGCCCTTTGCCTACCAACAAGCAGTAGAAAAAGATACGGGAGCCCAGTGACACACCTTGAGATGCCTTGGCCCTGACCCGTGGAAAAGTGCTTCATGGATAGGTGACTATAGATCCCGGGCTGCCTGGGAGGGTCCTGGTGTATATCTGTGGCCTCAGCATAATTTTTTTTTTTTTTTTTGCGGTACCTCTCACTGTTGTGGCCTCTCCCATTGCGGAGCACAGGCTCCGGACGCGCAGGCCCAGCGGCCATGGCTCACGGGCCCAGCCGCTCTGCAGCGTGCGGGATCTTCCCGGACCGGGGCATGAACCCGCGTCCCCTGCATCGGCAGGCGGACTCTCAACCACTGTGCCACCAGGGAAGCCCCCAGCATAATTATCAGTAACATCCCCTTTCACTCTGAAAGTGTCCTGGTTTGGACAATGAATGGCTTGGTCACCTAAGTTCTGATTTGCTTCACTGTGTCAGGGCCAAACAAGATGTCACTAAATCTTGTCAACAATCCAGGAGTAGGAGTTGTGCTCCCCAGTGACAGAGGAGGCGACTGAGGCTCAGAAAGGGTGTGTGGTTTGCTCAAGGGCACACAGCTGGGAAGCGACTGCGCTGTGGTCTGTGTGACTCCACTGAACTGCACTGCCTGCATCCATCCGTTCCCCTGGGATCTACTGACATGCAGTTGAAGGCTCAAGGATCAAAAGTTGGTGCTCCTGGGGGCAGACAGAGGTCTTGGGACCCCGGTTCCTCCTGCAGCCGTCTCCACACAGCCCCTCAGCCCTCCCCAGGCGGGTTACAGAGAGCAGATCCAGCTACCTGGACAGCTCCCCCCAGCCATGCACACAAGTCAGCCTGACCCAGGATAACAAGCTGTGAAGATCTTATCGGGCCCCTGATGGCGGACGCTGATGCTAGCAGGTTATCCCCCCCACTGCCCACCGTGGCCGCAGCCTCCTCCCAGGCTGGGGAATCCTGTTTTCTTTCCTAAGTGGGACATCAGATTACTCAGGTCTGATTTCACTGCTGATTGGGTCTGGGAAGGGAGGAGTCCACTTAACACCCAGACAGCTCTCAGGACAGGGTGAGGCCGAAGCGGGCTGCTTATCCATCACCTGCTGACAGTGCCCCTGTCCACACTCGGGGCCAACAGAGTTTCAATCCATTTTCCCTTCCACCCCAGGTGGGAGTTGCTGGGTGAGCAGGAAGCCAGTTTGTTTTAAACCTCCAGCCTGGGCAGGGGAGTTATCTGAGATGCCCCACAGAAGTGTTCCTTCCCCCTGTTTCCTTCTTTTATTCATTCATTCAACAGACCCTCCCCAGTGTCTGTGCTATAATGGGAGACTCTCCCTCCAGGTTATGCCAGGGCAGCATGGCACAATGGCAAAGCATGACCCGAGCTGGGTCACACAGGCTGAGCGGAGTTCGCCTGGTGAGAGAAGGGGAAAGCTATTTGGTGCAGAGGACAGTGTGGACAGGGGCACAGAGGCATGAAAGAGAGTTGAGTGTCCAGGGAAAGTGAGACTTGGGAGGTGAGAACTGGACATCTGGGGTGGGGCTGAGGGGCTGGCGATGGGACCTGAGGGGTATGTGGCAAGAAAACTATGAAAACCTTGGTATCTGGCATCCAGACCTTAATCTCTCCTGAAGGTGCCAGGAGATCTTAGAACGGCTGGAAGGAGAGGTCGAGAGTATGGGCTCTGGGCCTTCACTTGTCCATTCATGCATTTGTTCAACAATCTTTCTGGGATCTGAGGGGTGCCAGGCCCCGTTACAGCAACAGACAGACTATGAGCAGGACAGACCCAGCCCTTGCCCTGTCAGGCCTCTGAGGCTGGCTGGGGACACATACATGAACACAATTCGGTGGCATGAGACACAAAAGAAAGCTATGGAATAATATAATTGTTCTAATTGGAAGGGATGTTGAGGGAAAGCTTTGAGTCGTAGTAGGCCCCTAGCCGGAATGTGTCCTCTCTGATCCTCAGTTTCCTCATCCGTAAAATGGGGATAACCATGGTCCCTGCTTCATGGAGTTGTGGGGGAATGCGTGGGAAGTGCTGGCCCAGGGCCTGGCCTGGAGTAGGGACTCGTGAGCGTGAGCTCTTACTGTAACTGCTCACATTTAAGCTGCCAAGAAGCTGGCGGGGCTGGCATTGTGGACAGCAGCCATGCAGAAGATGGACTGGACATGGCAGAAACCTGGGAGAGGTGGCAGGGTTAGAATCCCCCAGGAGGATGGGAAGGACAGCCATTCCTTTCCAAAAGGTACAGAATTCTCCCCAAGACAGAAGCCAACCACGGTGCCTGAGCCAGCAGCCCTGTGGATTATGGGGGTAGCCTGGGCCAGGGACAGAAACCAGGGTCAGCTGTGCTGAGGAGGAGGGCCCCCGCTAGGTGGGGACAGCTCTCCCGGCGCAGACATGCCCAGCCTGGCCCTGGGAAGAACGTACTATCAGGCTCGTGGTCAAGACCGGCGCTTCTGAAGCGACACGCACCTGGGTTCCTGTTCTGGCCCTGCCATCACTGTGGCCTCGGGCAGGTGTTGTGAAACTCTCAGAGCCTCAGTCTATGCCTCTGTGAAACGGGGATGACACGATGGTGCCTGCGCTTCCTGCGGATGCGATGAGATGATGCATGCAAAGTGCTCAGCGTGCTGTTCGGCACACAGTGGGTGTCCAGTAAAGCGCAGCCGGGTTAGTTCTGCATCTCCACACAACCGGACTCCAGGTCCCCTTGTGCTCCAGGAAGGGGCACCTTCCAAACCAGAACTTGGGGTCTGCAGGCTGCAGGGAGCCTGGACAGACCCTCTGGAAGGCCCGAGGATGCGCTCCCTCCTTGCTCTCTGGGCCAGGCTGCCGGGCCTGCCCCGTGGCGCCTGGGAACCCAGGACACAGGAACTCCGCCTACCCGCCTTGGACCGTCTTCCCTGCCCACTTCCAGGCACGCCACTTGCAAGAGCTTCCTGAGCTTTTCTGGACTCCTTTTCCCCAGAAGATGTTTTTAGAAAATCTAGGGCATTTGCTGGTAGACCAGCCCCAGCTGTCCTGCTACAGGCGGGCAGCTCCCAGCAGTAGGCTCTCCCAGTGTCCTCCATGGCTGTACCCCACTAACCAAGGGCAGAAGGCCCCTCCTGCCCAGAGCTCAGCCTGTGGACTCACTGTCAGGAAAGAAAGTGGCTCAGCTCAGGGGGACTGCCCCAAGGAGGTGAGGGTCCTCCACCTTGCTCCGTGGACCTCAGCTTCCTCTCTGCTCTAGTCCAGCCTTGAAAAGAACCAGCACGGCCTCCAGCAACCCAGGTCTGGGCTATGGGGCAGCCAGGGCCTGCCCTGGCCATGCGCCCATGCCTAGCCTTCCCAAGGAGGCCAGGAAGGAGAGGTGCATGCAGGGGCCGAAGTGGGGACTGCCCTGACCTGAGACTTGGAACTTGACACATTTGGTGAATGTGGCTGAGGCCCCACAAGAACGTGTCACACAGATGACAGGCAGGTCACAAAATCACCCCTGGTCTCAAAGTCCCAGGACTGGTACAGCCCCTGCCCTCAGATACAGGCCACAAAAACTGGTGGCAGTGGTAGGGCTGGCCTCCCTGACTCTGCAGCTGCTCAAAACTGGACAGGGCAGTGACCTAAAGCCACTCAGAGAGGTCTTATGACAAGGCCTACAGGCCACGGGGCTCAGGGCAGCAGGAGCAAAGGACTGCGTGCTGGGCCCTCTGCCTGAGCCCCGGGCACCACCAAGAGCTCCCCTACATCTGAGCCCCAGCTCCCCACACCAGCATCAGAGGTCACCACCCCGAGGCGGGCAGGCACCTGGGCTCCACGGCTCAAAGGGACATCTCCCTTCAACGGACACGTCCCTAAACATATACAGGGTGTGTTCTGTTCTCTTTTTTCTATACATTGGACTCTACAATCTGGGCCATCCCACCACCCGCATTAACTGCGTTAAGAGGAATTATAAAAAGAAATCAAATTTCCCATAGCATTTGAACGCCATTAAAATGCCAAACAATAAACTACCAGGCTGCAAATTAGATCAGTGGAAATATCAAACACATTGAGGTATAAAATCCGTAATTGCATTCAGTGGCGGCCATCCCTGGAGAGGCCCTGCTAAAGATCATCACACCCCACATATGAGAAGCTATTGACAGAAGAATAAAAATCGACAGGCCAACCGAATAAACCGCACAGGCTTCATTAAATATTCAGCAACAGAAATTTGACTATCCTGGACCTCTCCCCTTGGTCCCATCCGGAGCCCTTCCCTGCCCAGCTGGGGGCTCAGCCCCTGGCCCGCCCCAGATACCAGAGGAGGGGGTCAAGTGAGGGTGGTCGGAAGCGGGCTGAGGCTACAGCAAAAATGGGGGGGGCTCCACCAGGATTATTATTGTTGGGCGGGTGTTATTAGCTTTCACCCTGGAGTAGGTGTCCCCTCCCCCCCCAAGTCTTTAATTAGGTCATTACAGGGGTAATTTCCAGGGAGGTTTTAACTCCTTAGGAGCTGAAGAGCCTCCAGCCTGAGCCACATGCCCGGCAGGGTTTAGGGCTTGGCCCTCCGGGTGGGTAAGAGTGGGGGACGGTCCCTGAATCCGGGGCAAGGCTTTGCTGGGGGCCCTCGGAGGATCGGGTTCACCTGCCCTCCCTCCCCCGCAACAGAGGAGCCTCCCTTGCCCAAACCTGGTGGGCCGGCCCCGGATTCAGGGGGACCCTCATCGGGTAAAGCGGGACCCCAGCCCCGCTGGGCTCCAGCCCACGGGGACCCCGCCCTCCGCAGGGTGGCTCCTGGCTCTGGGCCCCGCTCCGCCCAGCCAGCCCTTTGCTCTCCCCTAGCGCCCCTCCTGGTTCTCTCCTCTCCACTCCTCTTTTCCAACCATCTCTCCCTTCCCCTCCTCTCCTCCCGGCCTCTCCTAGTCCCTTCCTCTCCTCATTCCTTTCCTCTCCAATGATCCTCCAACTCTCTTTCCCCTCCCCTCCCCTCTCTCCTCCCCGGATCTGTCCCCTCCCCTCGCACCTAGGGGCCCCCTGCCATGTATAATGCATGCAGTGGAAGCACCCAATAGGATTAGGCACCTCCGCCCGTCTTTGCGGAGAGAAAGTTTATGTAAATGACTGATGACAGCGCTATTGTGTGAGGAATATCAATGGAGTAATTACAGTTACATCGGGCGCCCGCGCCGCCGGCCCGTGTTAATTTTTCACCGGCTCCCCCGGGAGAGATCGGAGCGCGCTCCGAAGAGCACAGCTAATAATGGGAGCTTGGAGCCGCCGCTGCGCCACGCGCCCTGAGGTCTTTCTGAGCAGACTGCTAAGCACTGGCTGTCTCCCCGGAGAGCCGAGAACAGAGATAAAATGATTAAAAACTGCCAAGCGGGCCTGGCAATCACTCGCTCCGCTGTCAGCCCCAGACAAGACAAATCTCTGCGATTTTTCTCTTCCCTCCTCTCCCTTTGTGAGCCCCTGAGCTGGGACGTGGGGGGCCGGGTGGGGTCAGGGTCACGTCCCTGGGGTGGCCAGGCTGCCGGTGGGGCAGTGGCAGCGGTGGGAGGGCCCTGGCCTCCGGGCCGGGGGTGGGTACTGGGAGCCCTAGAGGCTCAGCCACTCGCCCCACGGGCCCGGCGGCTGGCTCCGCTCGCTCCTCCTGGGGAAACTCGGTCACACCTGTTGGGGGCCACAGGCTGGGGCACACCTGTGAGGACACACACCAGTTGGGGCACATCCACTGGAGTGCACCTGCCGTGACCCACCTGCCAGGGACACCAGCAGGGGCTCACCTGGGCTGGGGGCTCCTTGGGCTTCCAGGCACCTGCCCCCTGCCCCGGCCCTGTGCCGTTTGACCCCTTTCCCTGTGTTTCCAGGCCCTGAGGCCCCAGCCTGGGCACCCTGATGAGGCTCCTTGACCATAGACCCAAAGTAGACCCCCAGGCAGGGCCATGGAACAGGAGGGGGGAGTGTCTGTCTCCGCCCAGGGTCTGGGTCTGACCTCCGGGGAGGGTGTCCCAGTATCCACACCTTTGGCCCGGGAGCTAAGCCTGGGCCCAGCACCTGAGAAGAGAGAGGAGGGAGAGAGGAAGAGGAGGAAGGGGCCTGAGAGGAGCTGCCGACTATTCCCAGCTGGGAAGGGAGTGAGGAGGGCGCTGCCGGCCCGCTGCCGCTGCCGGCAGCCCCAGAGCACCATCCGTCATCACACCCCACCCTCCACCCTCCTGACCCTGGCAAAAGTGAGAGGAAATTCTTGCCAAAACCTGGGCTGGGCTCTTAGAGCTGTGGCCATGGACGTCACACACCAGGAGGGGCCATCTGCCGCTCCACCCATCGCACCCAATCCCTGTGTCCAAACACACACAGACACACACACACGCAGTGCCCTCACTGACATGTGTGTACGCCCTCCCTGTGTCCTGCCATATCAGCCCGCTGTGGCCAACACCCACACCTACACACGGCATCCCCCCATGTGACACGTGCACACACCACCCGCCATGGAATTACCCATGTCAACACACACACACGGAGACACACTTGTGCCAGCATGCCCTCCCACGCTGACACACACAGGCACAGGCAGACAGGTATAAACATGTGTGCACCCTGAGACCTGAGCTCAGTGACACGGTGACGGGTAGGCACACTGTCACGGGCACACAGGACGACGTGCAGGCACACAGCACGCCCAGACGCACAGCACGCCCAGACGCACAGCAGCACATGCAGGGACACACACACACACACACACACACACACACACACACACAGGCGTGTCCCTTCCCACTGCCGGCCCGCCGTATGCACTGGCATTCAGATGTAGGAGAATAAGCCAGGGTCCCCGAGGAGGCTCCGAGCTTGCCTCTCCAGATGCTGCCTGTGCCAGAGCGCTGCGCCCACCGCCCGCCACCCGCCTGCCATCAGCTCAGCCGCAGGGAGCCAGGCAGGTACTGTGGCGATCAAACTGCTCGGGACGATTTACAGCAGCGATAACCCCTTGATAGATGACATGGCACTAAAGCTAAGCGGAGGCGGAGCTGACAGCCTCTGGCCAGGGATGGGGTGTCAAGACCAGGTGGTATCTACCCAGGCTGGGCCGGTCCCACCAGCTGGCCCAAGGCTGTCTGGGGCTCTCTCAGGCAGCACAGTTGGACAGAGAGCTGCCACCTCACAAGCTGTCATGTGTGCACATACACAAATAGCCTTGAAAACACACAGGGACGTACCACCATCACTGACGGACTCACACAGATGAATGCCAGGTACATGTACACACAGACGTGGATGCCTGGTGCCTACTGACACGTGTCACCACATATTCACCGAGTTCCCCTCATGGAGCTCAGGTCTCTTGACACCCATGCAGATGCCCGTGGCCATCTGTGCTTACAGCATCTGCATTCAGTGTGCACACCTGAACACGGCCTTACAGGGCCCCCTCCCTATGTCCACAACTTCCTCTCGGGCCTCACCCTGCTCCCCCTGCAAACCACGCAGCCATCAGAGTAAATTTCCTCATTCAAATCTGACCATGACACTGCCCTCCTAGAATCCTTGCATGGCTTCCAGCGGCCCCCCAGTAAAGGCCAGACTCCTAGCACGGCCTTTAATAGCCTTTGTGACCTGACCTCTCCCTGTGCCCCCAGCACGGCCCACCTCCAGGCCCTGGCACATGCTGTCCTCCCTGCCCAAAGCTGCTCCCCTCCCCCTTTACCTGGATAATCCCTCTGCTCTCAGTGCAGACAGCTCTTCCTCCGGGAAGCCCTCCTCCACACCCCCTAGTCTGGGAGAGAAGCCCTGTCTCCAGGGTCTACCACGTCCCACTCTTCCTCCATCAGAGCCTTTCCAAGCTCCTCTTGCCCCCCACCCATTCCTGGGCCGAGGGAGTGAAATGCCTCCCACTGTCCACCACCGAAGGGCTGGCAGCCCACAGGGCAGGTGCTGGCTCAGACTGCCTGGGTTCAAATCAGGCCTTGGGCTCTCCTCCCCTCCTTTCGGGGGGAGGCAGCAACCCACCACACCAAGAGGTACAGCCCCCAGGCCTGAGTCCAAACCACCCACTTCCCAGCTGGGTGACCTCAGGGCAGCCACTTAAAACTCTCTGAGCTCCAGTTTCCTCAGCTGTAACTTCAGAGACTTTTATTGTCATTATTATTGTTATTACTGTTATTATTATTACTTTAAAAATAGCAGTTACCATTTCTTCATTTGCTGAAAATCCTGATCTGGGTTTTTGGATTGCCCAATTTATAGGTAAAGAAACGGCAGTTAAACGGCAGAAAGGAATGCGACCAAGATCAGGACCACCAGGCTCTGAAACACACACTTATTCCTTTGAACCTCCAAGGCTGGTTTTGTTTTTGTGTTTTTTGCGGTACGCGGGCCTCTCACTGTTGTGGCCTCTCCCGTCGCGGAGCACAGGCTCCGGACGCGCAGGCTCAGCGGCCATGGCTCACGGGCCCAGCCGCTCCACGGCATGTGGGATCTTCTCGGACCGGGCACAAACCCACGTCCCCTGCATCGGCAGGTGGACTCTCAACCACTGCGCCACCAGGGAAGCCCCCTCCGAGGTTTTGATGGGGTCATGTCATCAGCAATGTGCACAGAATTATTAGTATGGTCGGGGCTTGCCAGCCTCTCTGCCCAAGCAGCCCCCTCAGGCTGGAGCGCCCTCGCCCCAGCATCTCCTCTGATTGCAAGTGGGTTTTCAAAAACTTCTTGTGTCCACCTCCGCCTGTACCTGCTCCCAATCTCCCCAGTCCCAAGAGTCCACACACCCTCGTCTGTGTATGAGCCCCAGGAGGTCGTGCCTGTTCCGCATGTGACATGACAGGCGTGGGCAATGAGCGAGTGGATGACAAGCAGTTGACTGAAAGGGGAGTGGAAGGGATGGGGGAGGGCCAGAGGCTGGAGTCAGACCCGGTTGTGATGCAGCCGTGTGGTCTTGGGCAAGTTGCCCACCACTTCTGGGCCTCAGTCTCTTTACCTGTAAAATGGGAATGATAATCACACCTACCTCTCAGGTGTGTCACTGGGCTTCCTAGGGTACATGTGATAAGCTTAGCCAGAGTCTTGCATGTAGCAGGTGCTAGACCTTAAACCAAATCAGCCAAACTGCACTCACTAATCAGAGGGGAGGACAGCCAGGGACAGGGCAGGAAGGGGAGGGGAGGGAGGGGATTCTGTGCTTCACCTTCCACGCCTCCAGGCCTTGGCCCTCACTATTCACTGAGCCTGGAAAGCCCCCCTCCCGCCTCTCCCAGCTCTGTCCACATGTCCCCTGCTTAGTAAAGGCTTTCCCACCTCTCCAGGTAGCATTACTCCAGGTGCCCCATCCCTAAGGACCCTCCCCTCACCACAGCCCTCCACTCACAGGATTATCCTCAGCATCCCTGTCCTTCCCTGGCTCTGTCCCCTGTGAGGCTGGAGCTCCAGCAAGGTCTGGACCAGTTGAGTCACCTCTGTTCCCTGTGCAGGGGTGGGGGTGGGAGCAGAGATGGGGGCTGGCCCTGAGGAGGTGGGAGGGAGGGGAGAAAAGGAGCTCAGTCAGTCTCTGGAGGGCTCAGAGGGGGTAGACTGGCCTTCCTGCGGTTTGTTTTGTTAGAATTCTTATTAATAAAATGACCACAACAACAGCTGTAAGGAAACATTTTTCTTTGCTCTATTTTTTTTTGAGTGATGAGCTTTGTGCTAAGCACTTCACGTCCTCTTATGGTTAATCTTTCCAACGACCTGGAGAGGAGGGAAAGTTGCACCCATTTTACAGGTAAGGAAACTGAGGTTCAGAAAGGTCAAAGGACTCATCCAAGACAGCACTGTCACGGCATTAGGGAGGGCCTGGAGCTTGGCCCTCTGGAGCGCTAATTAAAGGGGCTGTTGTAGCAGGTGGACAACTGAAAAATGTCATGGGAACAGTCCTTAAACACCTACTATGTGCCAGGCCTGCTCCTGGCATCTGTACTTGTCTTCCCTTGGTTGGACCCCACTCCACTCAGTTCCCCAGGGCCTGCCTGGCTGGGTCTCCTCCATGCTGTCTGCCCCCTGGGTCATGAACTCCCCAAGGACAAGGCTTGCGTCTGTCTTGCTCCCCAGGCCTTCCCAGTGCCCACGCGGGCCTGGCATGGAAGGGGCTCCACTTTTGATTCTGGAATGCCATCTGTGGAGACTGGACCATCCAGGCCTCTTGACAGAGTCTGGTCACCACTGGGCAAGGAGGCTTTCCTGGTCTTGTGGTCCACCACGGAGCTTTCTGGATGCCCCCTCACAGCCCACCTGCCAGAGTCAGCTGCTCCTCCCCTGAGCTCCCCTGCGCTCCCCGACCCCAGGCACACCGGGCTGTGATGGTCCGGCTCACCTTGGGTTCATGGTGCCAGCCCAGCCCTGCCTGGAGCAGGGGTCCCTCCGGTTGGATGGGGGGTGGGCTGGCTTCCTTCTACTCTCCTTCTCTTCCCCAGACACTCACGGAGCATTTGCTTTCCTGGGATATCACAAACAGGAGCCACAGGGGGATCGGACGTCTCAGAGGCCAAACGGTGGAGAGACTGAGCTAAGCTGTGTGGCTTTGGACAGCTGGCTTCCCCTTTCTGTGCCTCAGTTTCCACATCTCTGAAATGGGAATAATAACAGACCCTGCCTCATAGACCTGTATGGGTTTAATGAAATCATTCAAGTCCTTAACTCAGTGCCTATGCAGTGTAAAGAAATAAAACCTAAAGCCCTTCACCTCTATCATGCTGTTACGATTGTGTGCAAAGAGGACCACACTGGGAGCAGACCGCCCTCTAGGAAGAGGGGGAGGGGAAGGGCTCTGCCTACTTCCTGTCTCCTAGAGGGCACAACCCACAGCCTGGGGTTTCAGGGGGAGGGGAAGAACCCTGGCCCGGCCAGAGTTCCTAGGATGGTCAGGTGTCCTCCCAATCCTCCTCCAGATCCACACTGGCTGCCATCCCACCACCATTTAGAGTCACCCACTGATGCCACTCCACACCAGGCAGCAGGCCGGGCCGCAGGGAGGCTGCACGCATCGAGATGACAGACAACCACAGCTCATTCACTCACTTGGTAGACAGACACGGAGCACCTCTCCAGTACCAGGCCCTGTGCCAGGCTTGGGGGTACCTGGGGCAGAGGTTCTCAGACCCCAGTGTGCACAGGCAACCCCAGGGACCAGCTGGGAATGCAGATACATAGGCTTCACCCTGAGAGCTGGAGTAGGAATCTGCATGTTTAACAAGCACTGCAAGACAGACCCAAGCTCCCCTCCAAGGGGAGTGGGGTGGGATGGAGAGAGCCAGGGAGACTCTGTGACACTGGTGACTCCTGTGCCAGGCCTTCAGAGGACTTCTCCAGAAGAAGATAGGACGACAGAGGCCAGGGACACATCCTGCAACAACCAGTACAGCTTGAGTAAGACCTAGATGTGGACAAGTGTCTGAGATGTGTGGGAACAGCAGGTGAGCTGGTGGCTGAGGTCAGAGAATGAGAGAAGAGGCAGGGCCTGACTGAGGAAGGCTTTGAAGGCCAAGCTGAGAGCCAGCAGGAAGAAGCCATCTGAGAACAAGCCTCGGGCCAACGGTAGAGAGGGAGGTCTCCTTAATTCCCGTAGGCCTGGTTCTAGCTTGAGCCCTCCCAGGCCTCAATTCCAAGAGCCCAGAGCCTGAGACTTGCGGACTGGGACTAGCTACATAATTTGCAGAGCCCAGCGCAAAACGAAAACACAGGGCACTTGTTCAAAACATATTAAGAATTTCACGAGGGCGACAGCAGAGCATTAAACCAAGTGCAAAGCCCTCCTAAGTGGAGGGCCCGGTTAACTTGCCCACGAAGCTGGACCTGGCCAGGACCCAGCCAAGTGGCTCACCCTTGCTGTGTCCAGCCCAGAGTGCTCAGAACATGGGGGTTCCAGTCACCCCAGCTCCAAGCCCCAGGCCCCTCTGACTCTCCCTTTGCCCACCCCCCCTCGGCCCTCAGAGCTCCCTCCTCAAGTTGGCTTGAACCTGTCCCCTCTCTAGTCCCCTCCACTGCCCTCGCCTCCCAGGTGGCAGCAGCCTCCCCCTGCCTGTCTCCAGTCTCCAATCCTGTGCACACGCTGCCAGTGTCATCTCCATAAAGTGCCTCTCCAGTCCTGTCACTCCCCTGTCCAATAACCTTCAATGGCTCCCTCCTGCCCACAGGATAAAATCCAAACCCCGTTGCATAGCTACTGGCCCCCGCCCCACTCTGCAGCCCCAAGTCCCAGCAGCCCCCAGGCAGTCCCTCCAGTCAGACTCACTGTCTCAGCCCACTTTTCTCGGCCCACCAATTTAACCCCTAATATTCCTGCTACCAGTGCCCCTACCTGGAATGCCCTCTCCAAATCCTCCTTGGCGCCAGCCTCTCACCTCACAGGCACCTGCCCAGGGTAACGCCGTACACAGACCCTTGCTGTCTTGCGTGATTAACCAGACCCCTGCTCATTGCCCTTCTCGATAACAAAAACAGCTCCCATCTACCAGGACGGCTCTTTGCATGCATCATCTCATTTAATACAACAACCGTAGAAGCTAGGGTTTTGGTTATCCCTGATTTAGCAACAAGAGAAGCTGAGGAACTCAGCTAGAGTTCACAGCTAAAAGAAGGGTCACACAGCTAGAAAAAGGCTGAGCCTGGAATCCAGCCGAGCCAGTCGAGCCACGAGCTAGTCCCCTATACTTTGTTCCAATACTAACTGAGCACCTACTACATGCCATGCCCTGTTCTAGCCGAGGCATGGTGCACACAATGAACTCTGGCAAAGAGACTGCCTGATACGTATATCCATAGCCAGATGCCTGTTCAGAACCAACACAAAGGACTATGGGAGCATCAGTAACAATATCGGCAAGAGCCACACACATAACCTGAGGACGTTTCACCTGCTTTTGCCTTTAAAATCTCATCATCACCCTAAGGCAGGTGCTTGGTCCTCAACAGACTTTGAGGGAACTGAGGCACAGACAGGGAAAGCACCTAACCCAGCGTCACACAGCTAGTAAGTGGCAGAGCCTAGATCGAACTCTGAACCCTGAAGCTCCAAAGCACTGGCATCTTTCCTCTGTCTACTTGGTTAAGAGTCTGGTTAAGTTCTCGGCCTCCCAAGGAATCAGTTCTGGGGTCACAAAATCAGAGAAGAGGCCAACATTTCCAGGCACAGGGACTGTGTTGACATGATTTCTACTTAACTCTGCCCCCACCCCCAGGACACCCATTGAGCCCAGGAGCTTAGCCAGGACCTGGCTGAGCAACTAAAAGGCCCCTAGCTGGGTTCCTGGTAACCAGCTGCCCAGGTGCACCCGTCTCTTACCTAATACCCCTCCTGACTTCCTGCCACTGAGGAGTCACCAAGCAGGGCACGTGGTTGATTCCGTGACACTCCCTGTGCCCCAGGGCAAGATGTTTCCTTTTATAAGTTATTATTATTATTACTATCATTACGGTTATTTTCATTTAAATCTTTGATGTTGGGGAGGCGTTTCTCTGCAGAAACAGAGCATGTCTGTGGGAGCGTGGCACCTCAATGACTGGCTTGAACTCTTGCCACGTGGGACGGCTGGACCAGTGGGCGGCCTGCTCCATCCTCCTCCAGGGGTCTGTGCTGCTCACTTATCAGGCTGACATCCCACAGGGAGGCTGCCGCCCTGCCTGCCCCTCCGGCTCCAGGCCTGCCGACTGGAACCAGACCTGGAGGGGTGGGCGGGCAGGGACAAGTGGGAGGGGGCCGGGCCCTCACCGCAGGCCCCTTTGCAGTTCAAAGTGACAGGCTCAGGCGGCTGTCCCCTTCAAAGGGCAGACAGAGCCTGCCCAGAGCTGCTGTACCGGCAGCCCAAGCCCAGGAGGCAGGACAGGAGTAAAGGCAGCCCTGGGAGAGCTGGCAGGGATCCCATCCATGGGCTGGGCCTGCTCCCCTGTCCCCTTGCCTAGAGCAGGAGGGCACACCCTGGCCGGCTGTATCTTGCAGTGTGACACTGGGAAAAGCACCTTCCCTCTGGGAACCGCCCTGCTGTCACTGGGTATTTGCAAAGCACTCAGAAGGCACTCGGGGACGGTCATGCGTGATGCTGACAGTGCTGATGGTGAAGATGGTGAGTCAGTCTCTCTGAGAAACACCGCCTCAAAGCCGGAACACCGGAGTGTGATTCTCCTCAGCTGCTCGCTAGCTGTGTGACCCAGGGCAGGTCACTTAAGTTCTCTGTGCCCTGGTTTCCCCATCGGCAAGGGGAGGCTAGGATGGGATGATGCCATGCCCGCTCAGCATGAGGCAGGTCACAGACAGGCTTCTCCCATCATGGCCAAAATATGCCCCACCTACTGCCAGGACAGCTGTTCAGCCCAAGTGAGACCCACCAAGAAGGTCGGTCCCAAAGCTCCCCCGAGCCCGGGTCCCTCAAGGCTGAGGAACAGTCAAGTCTTGGCACCTATAGATGCTGGCTACATGCTGGTGCAGCTCCCCACTGGCTATGTGGCCCTGGGTACGTGGTTTCACCTCTCTGAGCCCCAGTTCTGTCACCTGGAAATCTGGGTAAACAACAGACCTTTTAAGAATTCTCACTAAGGTCTGGGGTGCCGAGGGCTTAGCCCTGAGCCTAGACGTAACACGTGCCCAGGATAGACGGTAGCTCTTATGGCTACCTGAAGCTGCGTGACCTTGGGGAAAACTGTTGCACCTCTCAGGTCAAGGCTGCGAAATGGGAAATGATGATAAGAATACCTGCCACGGGGCAGTGAGAAGATTCAATGAGCTGATCCCCCTGAAACCTTTACCACAGGCAGCATGCTATGAACACTGGCCTTTAATTATGAAGCATCCATTCAACAAATAACATTTAGCCTGGGGCCAGGCCACCACCAGGGCACGGAATGCAGCAAGGGGCCACAATCTGCCTCCCAAAGGGCTGCTGAACGTTTTCTCCTGACAGAATGCCTGGGCTCCAATTCCAGTTCCACTTGCTAGCTGTGTGACCTTGGGCAAGTTACTCAACTCCTCGGTGCCCCTTGCCTTATCTGAAAATGGAAATAATAACAGTACCCCTGTCATATCTCTGGAAAGAATGTGAGGAGCTTAGAACAGCGCCTGAGGAACCACAACCCCTCAACAAGCATCAGCTGTGGTTATTACTGTTGCTGCCGCTATTGTGTGCTGTCTGGGCTGGGCCTGCCCGTCAGCAAGCCCCCTGCAGCCAGGCCCCCTTCTGCAGCTCACAAACTTGGGAAGTGTTAGCTCCTGAGAGGAGCTCCGAGTACCCTGCAGAACAGATGCTTCTGTGGGCTTCCTCCCTGGTCTGTTTCCCCAGCAGCTGGAACACTTAGGAAAAAAAGCTCCCAGCCTGCTGGGCTTGTCAAAGCAGGGCCAGATTTACTAGAACCAGGCTTGGACGGTAATTTTGCGGTCATAACAACTATTTTCTTTACATGCTGCTATAGAAAGGGGAACCCCCGGCTTTAAAAAAAAAAAAAAACAACCTAATTGAAGACACCATCGAGCGTAAATATGCTGGAGTTTTTAATAAAAACATGATGGAAGAAAACATTCAAAGCTCAATAATCAGAAGCAATTTGCGTTGTGAGGGGAGATGTGTCATTCCCCGCCCCCCCCTTGGCTGTGCTCAGCGCGGGACTGGCTCTGGGGCTGGCAACTTTAGACCTATGGCAAAAATAATGAACAGCAGTGAGGCTCGGAGATAGCCTGAAAAATATCCTGGAAAAGAAAAACATATGCCAAAGAGTGTGGTGCAAAAGTCATATTTCATGCCTGACTTTAGAGAATGTTAATAAGGATTAGAACCATACTCCAACAGAACAACTATCAGTCAAGACGGGTAATTCTGCTTCAGATCTCTGCTTGGGAAAATGAAAGCGGTAAGTGTTACTTCACAGCATAGAGATCCCACCGCACTAGAACAACTCAAAGAACTTCCAGAGCTGTGTCCTGCTCCCAGCTGAAAGGAACCCGCCTGTCGCTGGCAGTCTCTCCTGATCTGTTGCGGTGTAGATTTGGGGATCTTTTCCGAATTGTAACAATATCAAACTCTTTTTTAATTTCAGGATTGGTTAATAAATATGATTAAGATAACACGTCCCAAACCACATGTCCTCTGTTCGGCCTCCAACATGTGGAGGACAGATGTGTCTTCTGTGCACAGATGACCCAGTCGGCTGCTCCCCCAAGGCAGGGACCCTGGGAGACGGAGCCCTGAGAGGTCCTGGCAGCCCAGTGGCCCTCTGTGGCCCTGGCCAGGCTGCTGGCCTCCCTGTGACCTGCTGTAGGGAAGAAGGGCCAAGCCCAGGGGGTCTGGGAGCCTGACACTAAGAGGATGGAGAGGTGGTGGGATGTGGCGCTGTGCTCACCTGGCTCTTGTCCCTCAGTGTCCCAATTGAGAAGATAAAATTCCCAAACCCACATGCTATACAGAAAGCTCGCAGAATCATTTCATCATGGAGGCCTGTTACCCCCTCTCAAGAACCAGAATCATAGGACCTTCCCCTCTCGGTGACCTCAGCCCAGGGGGACAGACTAGGTCACTGATAAAGTCAGAGTTTGCAAGAGGGTTCTAGAAAATTGTGGAGTTGCCACATAGACTCCTAACCTGGCAGAGGGCAGACTGAGGTTCCTGCTTCTGTTCCGTTACAACTAAGATTTGGGGCAAGTGCTGGCTACACCTGGGCCCCACTTTTCCCATTTCTACAAGGATCTTGAAGAGGCCTTCAGCTGGGACATTCTAAACCAGCCCAAGGTCCTCGTGGTGGGTGTGGCCCTGGTCCTCCGAGGTCCCTGGAGGACAGGGAGAAGCCAGGTCCTGGAGACCAGGGCAGGGAAGCCGGGCCATGCTGCTATCCACAGCAGGACTCCAGCTCTGGGGATGGGAGGCAGCAGGCTCAGAGCCAAGGCTGGTGTGGGTAAGCACCTCTCCCACCCCAACCAAACAGGGCCCTGCCCCCAGAGCAAGGCTCTGGGCCAAGGTAGGAGTGAGCCTCTGTCTTAGCTTTCCCTTGGAGCTAGGAGGGAGGAAGGAGTTAGCCCAGGCCAGGCAGAAGGGCTAAGGGTGCAGAGAGAGGAAGGGCATTCTACATTAGTGGTAGAATGAATGAATAAGTGAATGAATGTCAGAGAGAGAAGAAGGTTTCCCAAACCCATCACAGCAGGCAGGCAGAAGACAGGGCACCTCCTGGAGAGGAAAAAGGCTTCTAATGGTCCCTTGGGGAGGGGCACTATGACCTGGATGAGCCCCAGCTGCTGCAGGGCAGGGTTGGGGTAAATTCTGGCCTCTTGGAAGAGGCGGGAGGGTCTCCTTTCAAGATCACTCCCTTCTCCGAGGCTACTCAGGAGGTCAGGCTCCACCTGAGCTGGATGGGGTCAGGACTGCCTGGTGGAAGAACTGTGTCACTGGCCGCCTGGCCTTCTTTCAGCTGGGGCCCACTGGCCATCGACTGCTGCGTGTCTGGCCCCCTATTACCGCTCAGGCCCTGGCCTCCCTGTAAGACCCCAGGCCTCTCCCCTGCCGAGGAGCCCAGGCTAGCGGGCAGACGCTGCGAGCCCAAGGCTGGCCCGGCCCGGCTGATATGAACCATCTGCGTTGTCTTAGGCCGCCCCTCTGCCCACTGTCCCTCTGAACTCGGCCGGTTCCCGCGGGCCTTTTGATGCCTCGCAGGGTCACAGACCCCCGCACACAAATCACCGCCGCGGGGCTGGGGGTGGGGCGGAGGCGCTGAAACCTAATCCGCAAAGTTTGCTCTGCTGCCGCCTGCTCGCTCCTTCCCTCCTTCACTCGACCACCAACCCCCCTTTCCAAACAAGGCTTATTTTTCTTGCCAAAAAAACAAAGTTGGTATCAAGTGTTTCGAGGGAGAAAGTCTCTCCCCCGCCTGCCCCCGGCCTGGAAGGAAGGGCCAGAGATGCTGGCTGAGCCCAGGACTGCGGAGGGGGCTCCGGGAAAGCACGGGCGGGAGGTGAGCTCCGGATCCCCAGGTCCGTTGGTCCCCTTCCCAGCTTCGGCGGGTCCCCATGCCCTGCTTAAGAGCCTCAGACCCGACTGTTTTTGACCCTGCCCTGTCCCCCTGGTTGTCCCCTGCCCAGATGGGGCTCCCTCCTTGGGGCTCTCTGTCCCAGAGTGGCCAGAGAGGGAAGCATCACTTCCTGCCCCTTCTCCCTTCCCATAAAATAGCCCTTGCCTGTCGCTTTTACGAGGTGACACCCTGCTTTCAGCCCGATCCTCCCCACGCCCGGAGCCTGGGCTCGAGAGGGAGAAGACTGCGTGCAGTCAGGCATCTCTGGAGCGCTCCCAGGGCGCACTGGGGTCCCCGGGAGGCTGCCCCGGAGCATAGCCTAAGAGCTTTAAAAGGAGGCCAAGGAGTCGGGTGTATTAGAGACAAATTCCTACGAAGTCCCCCCTCCAACTCCGTGGACTCCGGGGCTTTGGGTCTGAGATCCTAGAAGCCGGGCGGGAGGTCGCCGGCCTGGTCCTCTGGAGGGGGTAGCGGAGCCCTGGGGGTGTGCGGGTTTCATTTGCTGGGTGTTGGTTTTGCTTTTGGTTTTTTCAGCCTGTGCAGCGACCCGGAGTCGTGCGCGGCGGCTTCTCGACACCCGCGTCTTCCCACGGTGCCCGGAGGCGAGTGCCAGCAACAAAGGTGCGCGCCTGCGGCGCCCGCTGTGGGGCTGGAGTTCTAGTCGTCGGAGCTGGCAGCCAGGGCTCGGGCAGGGAGGCGACCTTGAGGGCCTGGTTGGTAGACCTGCCTGGATCTGGGCGGCCCGAGCGCCGCAGTAAAGATCTGCACACTGTGGGACAGGGGTGGCGGCGGCGGCAGTGGCGAGAATAGAGGCGCCACTGGCCCAGCAGAGAAGCAGGTTTCTGCAGGGGTTGAACAAAGGAATTCGCCCTCGAAGAAAGGGGCCCAGCGAGCGGCCGGGAATGGTCAACTCGCAGGAGTACCAGCATGGCGACAGCAGTCCCAGGGATCCAACGAAATCCGCCCCGCCGAGGACCCCAGGCTGGCATCTCCATTCGACCTCTCCCTGCTTCTCAATCCTGCTTTAATGGGGATGGTGGGTGTGCACTACCCAGTGCCACTTCTCCTGGGAAAAGGGGTCAGATGGGGCCTGTGCTCTCCATCAGTGGAGGCAAAAAACCCCACCAACCTGTATCCTCTGTATCCTGAGTCCTCTGCCCCATTTTCCAGAAGCTGACAATTGAGGCTCCTCCAAAGCAATCCCTTCCCCCACCTTTGGTGCAACGCCTGGCGGCCCGGGAAACCCAAGCGCGATGGGAAATGAAAGGCACGGGGCGGGGGGGGGGCCAGGGTTAGAGCCCCCCTCCTCCCTGAGCCCTCGGAAGGGGTGGAGGGGACACGGTTGTAAGGTGCTCGGCTTCTTTTCTCTGCTTGACATGAATAAGGGGATTAGGACGGCAAGTTTCCGTCGTTCACTCCGTCGGACAAAGGGCCCCGCGGTTTGAGCGGCGCAGCCTCTGATTAAACGACAGAGCCCTGTCACTCAGCACCATCCTAGGTACTTGTGTTCGTGACATAATCTTATTAGAAGATAAAACCGGCGAAATCCTTTTCATAATGAAAAGTTACATTTAATGGCTGGACTCGCCCCCCACTCCCTCCCCGGACCCTGCTCGCCTCCCCCCCGTTGCTGTTGGATATGGCTCGCCTGTAATTGGCATTTAAAGCACCAAGTCCGGGAGAAAAACGGGGTTTAGGGTTTTTGTAATCCCCCTAAACTGTCTTTGTTCGAAATCTCCACAGATACAAGTCTGTTAAGAGTAAATATTTGTGGATTGATACAACCCCATTTCCCCCCTGCAAACCGAATCTGAAAAAAAATCCGCCCTCCCGCCGTGGTGCGGCGGGGGCGCCGGAGGGAGGGGGCTGGGTCGGCCCCAGTGTCCGCGCCGGGAACTCGGGTCTCCGGGCGCCTCGCCGCCTCCAGGAGTTGAGGGACTTTGCACATTTCTCAGGCGGGAAAAAGGTCTTAGACTCTTTTTTTCAATTTTCTATTCCCTCGATAAACAAACCTCCCGATCTCGCCGCTTTGGGGCCTGCCCGAGGGGGTCGATCGGAGGGCTTGGGGAGGGGCGAGGGCTTTGCTCAATTCCGAATGAAAATGCGAACTCTCTCCGCCAGCCTTGCTCCCTTCCAGAGCGTTTAAGTGGCTCGGAGGGAACTCCTGGGCCGCGGGAGGCCCCGCCCTGCAGAGCTCCCCGAGTCCAGCCCAGGAGAACACCCGCAGCCGCCAAGGGCCCCCGCAACGACAAAGAGCCCCGAAGGCTGCCTCGGGGGTCCCGGGCTCCCGGCTCCAGCCCAGCCCGTCCCGGGATCGGATTCCTTCATAAATCAGCGGCTGGGTGAAAGGGCTGCGCTTTAGAAAGGGCAGGACCGTGTGCGCGTATTAGAGCCCCCGGTTCCCAAATCCGGGCTAAACCCCTGGTGACACCGAAATTCATCAACCGCCGCTGGCGCCCGCGGCTCGACCAAGGAGCCCGGGAGCCAAGGAGCCTGTGCACGGCGCTGCCCCACTCGGGGGTGAAGGAGAACGAAGAGCAGGAACCCTCCGAGAGGTGGGCCTGGAGGAGAACGCGGGTGGAGACCGCCGAGAGCCCTCCCGCCCGCGCGCCGGAGGGGGGGGCGCTGAAGGAAGCTCCCTACCCGGAGAAAGGCAGTTATTCTAACCTTTTTCCTTCTCTGGCAAGGACTGGCCTTACTGGGGGCGTTCCGGCGGGAAAAGGGCAGTGATTCCCCCCACCCCCTGCACACACACACACACCCACCCTTCCACGCTGGGTGCTCTAGGGAGAATCACTACGACTGTCCAAAGTGGGAATCTGGGGCTTCCGGAAGTAAGGGGGTGGCTCCCATCCGCTTTGGCAGTTAGACCTGCTGCGGGTGGGGGGAGAGTCTGCTACAGGAGTAACTTCGGATCTGAGGGAAGTGACTTAACTCCCTCAGCCTGGGTTTGCTCACCTACACATGGAGCTAGAGCAAAAAAGGTCAGTGCACATCCAGGCACTGGAGAAACACCCATTCCTTTCCTTCTAGGTGCACTGCTGTGGCTTGCCCCTCTGGGCTTAGTGAGGCTCTGCTCTGCCCGTTCACATCTACACCGGCCACGCTCAAGAATCTGTTGGGGAAAATTGGGGACTTACGTGCTTCAGGAGTGACGGGGGCCCATCCACAGGCTGCTGGCTGCCCGCCTCCAAGGACCAGTTTCTGACAGCCAGACCTGCCCCATTCCTTTTGCAAGGAAAAAATTCAAAAACACCAGCCTAGACCCGGGTGAGGAGCGAGAGGGTGGGCAAGGCTGCTCCAGGAGGCCTGTTGAGGAGGCTCCACTCTCTGGGCCTCCCACTCAGGGCAGACAATGCATTCCTGCCGGGCAGGGAGCCTCCAGCTTACTTCCCAGGCAGGCAGGAAGGAAACATACATTGACTGAATGCCGAACGAAGCCTGGCATCTTTGGGTTTCACTTTGCTCTGAGCAGCCCTGTGAGATTGGGATTATCACCCCTGTTACACAGAGACAGAAACTGAAGCTTGGGAAGAGGCACCAGCTTCCCTAAATGCCCTTGGCCTGTGTCACTGGGAGCCAGAGACATTTTCAATCCAGATCTGTAATTGCAATCTTGCTGTTTCCTTTGAGAAAATGTGCCCCGCTCAGAGGGCCCTCCTTTTAGAGGAGGTGGCCCCAGAGCACCGTGGTCCTCTCCATCTCCACAGGCTCGGGCAACTCCAGGCCTGGGCGGGTGCCCACACCCAGCCAGCCCAGCAACTATGGCAATTCAGGAGTCACGTGACGACAGTCACTGAGTCTTGGAGGATAGCAGGAGGCGGGAGGGGGGAACAGCAGTCACACCCAGCTCCTCCCCTCTCACCATCGTCGCTGCTGCAGCACCGGCAGAGGCACCTGGGGGTGGGGAGGCACCTCTGGCAGCACGGTGTTCCAGCACGCTCCCTCATCTTCCTGCACCTAGCCAGCTGCTCGGTGGTCTCCTGACTCCTGTCAGCCCTGGTGGGCACCTCTGATGCTCTGGGCAGCCTACAGGACCCTCCCCCGCTGGCAACCAGCTCACAGTTCCCGAGGAAACCTCTTACAGCACGGCCGGCTAGGAAGCAGCAAACATCTTTGTTTCTTCTGGAACCAGATTCCAGGAACCGGGTTTCCCCCCCCCAGTTCACCAAGTGCCAGGCCAGCCAGGTGCTCCGCCATCAGCCGGCGCACTTGGTCCAGGTCTGGGCCTGGCTCCCAATTGGGACAAAGCCCCCTCCCCCCAGACCCCTATACTCCCCCACCTCCCTTCAGCGCTCCGGGGTCCACCAGGCAGGTCCAGCAGCTGCCCGTCAAGAAGCTGAACAGAAATGGATACAGGGACTTCCCTGGTGGCACAGTGGTTAAGACTCCATGCTCCCAATGCAGGGGGCCTGGGTTCGATCCCTGGCCGGGGAACTAGATACCACATGCATGCCACAACTAAGACCCGGTGCAACCAAATAAATAAATAAATATTAAAACAACAAAAAAGAAATGGATACAACATTGCCCCAGAAATAACAAAGGAAGGGCCCACGCAGGAATTTATTTGTACTGATCAGGCCGGGGAAAGGTAAAGGGCAGCGAGGAAGTGCTGTCAGCCAGGCCTGAAACTCAAGAAAGTTGCCATTCGGAGCACAGTGGCCCCTTATACCCCTCCACTGCCAACACTGCAGTAGTTAAAGCAAACACTGGCCCTTCACGGCCCTGTCAGTTACACCTTCCCCCCGAAAATTACACAAACTTTGAAAGATTTTTCTGAGAGAAGATGGATGCTTCAGGCGACTTGAGGTCAAGGCTAGGCTGTTTAAAGTATATTATTAACAAATAAACATTTACTGCACACACAAAAAGAGAAAAAAAAAAAGGAGAAAAACTCTATAGGCCACCGGGGAACCAAATCATGTTGCTTTTGGCTTCAAATGACAGGAGACATTTATGACATGAATGGAGAACACCAGCCGGTTGATGAAATGGCAAACGTCTGCCACTTCGCTTCCTCTGCCTTCGTGAATCAACTTTTTCAAATATGGTTTTCAGCCTTGCCTTCCCCTCAATACCACCGCCTCCCCACTTCTGACTGCAGTGGCAATAAATGTATATAATTTTGGTTTTGCTCTCTGCTGCCATCAGCACAGAATCTGGGGGTTGGAGAGGGCTGGGTCAGCCAGAGAGCCAAGGGCCTTGGGTCCTCCTGCACCCTCAACTGAATGACAGCTCACAGGAGCTCCCTGGATGAGTGGACCACCCCTCTCTTCTTCCCTCCCCTGAAGCTGGGGCCTGACTGTGGCGTCCAACAAATTGGAAGTTATAACTCACGTCATTGAGAGTATCCTCCGTCTCTCCGCCTAACTAATGCCAAAGTAGGACTGGGTGGTTGTGAGTGTGTGTGTTTTCCCTTTTCTGTTTTAAAAACCTCACAGCTGCAGGGTAGAGGAAGTTCCTTGGGGAAGCACTGCCAGCTTTCATGGACCAAAAATACCTCCTTGGGCTGGAGGAGCCTCCTGACTGCCCAGGCTGGTGTCTCTCACCTGAAAAACATACAAATCCTTGGATCTCTCCCTCACACACCCCCTCTTCTGACTCTCCCCTGCAGCCTCGGAGATGTCGGTTGAGCTTTATTTTCTGTCATTTGAGTCACAAAAACAAATGAGCATGAACAGTTTTCCAAATATTAAATTATACTATTGTGTGCTTTTCCAAGTTACATGCAGACCAGGTAGATTCCAATTGTTCCCCAGTGGAAGGATCTTTGCTTTAGTCCAACCTCCAACCCCCAAGGAGAAACAGGTCAGCACACCAGGCCCACCCTGCTGCCTGCCCTTCCTGCAAATGCACAGTGGGCATTTGTTTTCACTCATGTAATCAGAAGCTTTTCTGCCTCTCTCGAAGTGCAGGAGAGGATACTGGATCCCATGAAGTGTGAAACATTTACTGAAACCTCCCCACCCCCACCCAGGTACCTCGTGTAATCCTCACAACCACCCTGAGAAATATCATCACCCCCACTTTGCTGATGGAGAACATGGGGCTCAGAGATGGGCAGCCACTTGACTAAGATCACACAGCTACTGAGTGCTGGGCTGTGAACCCAGGTCTGTCTCACACTGTCCCACTCAGGAAAAGGGAATGATTTTCCCAGGGTATCCCTCATCTTCCCTGCACAGAGGCTTATGACAAGCCTAGCATGCCAGCTGCCCCTCTCTTTGGCAGGGAACCCATGGGCAGTTTGGTGTGTGGCCTTGGAGACAAGGCATTCCTTGCCCCGCTGATGGTGATAAAGTAACAACAATAATTTCCAGAGTATTAACAACATGCCAGGCAAGATGCCAGGTCCTTTCGGGCATGTTATCTCCAATCCTTATAAGAATACTTTCCCCCGGGTGGCTATGTCCCCCATTTTACAGAAGAGGCTCAGGTAGGTGTCAAGGCTCTGTGGTCCTAAGCCTGGCTCCAATGGGCAGACAGGAGGGAGCTGAGGGTCACCAATCACATACCCCAGAGGAGATCCTCACAGCCTGCTTCCCCCACTCGAGAAAAACCCAGCAAACAAATTAGGCTATACCAGCCCAGAGCCTAGGGAATACAGGGTGAGCCGGGAGTCAGCTGTGAATAATGTCTCTGTTCAGCAGCGGAGAACTGCAACCTCAGGAAGGCCTTTGGTTACCTTTCCGCCTACAGCCAAGGTGCTAGGGTTAAATGCAGAGGTGCCCTCCCAGGAGCCAGAGGGTCCCCAGACTTGGGCTGGCAGAGTGAGCCTTTCAGCCCTTAGATCTCCAGGAAGAGCGCTACAGAGGCCTTTTAATAAGGGAAAGCGCTGGCTCTTCCTTCCAAGAACATCCACTTCCAGGACAGGCCCTCTGGCCCAGACTGTGGGCAGGGGTGTCTGCAGCTCCGAATTGGTCTGATGGGGGCCATGCCAGCTGGGGTACCCACTGGTGGAGGGGATGCTGCTGGTAACTGGCACCCTACAGCAGGGCCTAAGGGAGGTCTCCCAAACTGGAAGAAGCAGTAGGCAGAAAAGGCTGGGGCCTGACTTTGCTCTACCCGTGCGCCACACCCGCCGCTCTGAGGAGAGGTGAGCCTCCCAGGAAGGCCTTTCCCGGTGTAAACACTTCCCAGGAAAGGAATGTGCTGGGAAGAGCTGGTTGGGCCACTGGAGCCGCAGCCAGCTGGGGTAAATTTAAAAGAAGAAAAAAAAAAATCACCCCAGGACTCAGACGGCTTTTTGTGAAACTCAATCAAAGCTTCGCTGCCCCACTCCTGCTGCAGTGGGCGCATCCTACCTGGGCAGGCGAGGCCCAGGGGACCGGCGCGGGCTCGGCGGCAGAGAGGCGAGGCCGCCCGGGAAGGCCCGGTGGCAGAAGCGCACCGCCAGCCCGGGACGCCGAGGTAGGCGCAGGGCGCACGCAGGCTCCGGCTCGCACACCGACGAGGCTCGGGTCGTCAGACCTGGGAGCTGTCTTACAAGCGATTAGGCTCCATTTTGTGACAGATTTTTGGACTCTCCACCGACCCTCCCCCCTTCCGGAGCCTCCTCCCGGAATTCGCCACCTCCTCGGGATAGAAAGATAGAAACCCTTTCCAGACAAGCGACAGACGGCAGGAAAAGAGAGTTACATAATTCTATTTGGCCAAGCGGCAAAGAAAAAAAATTGAGGAGAGGGATTTATGTTGTCATTTTTTAAAAATGCGTTCTCCGGTGAAGGACGGAGAGAGGTGTTCGTGATTTTGCGTTTGGAGGCCGCGTTTCCTCCCGGTTTCTAACCGGGTTTTCTGTCCGAGAAGGAGCTCGGGCTGCCGAGGGGCCAGAGGCTCAGGCATAGGAGAACTATCCGATGATTTTTTTTTCCCCCTGAAGGAGCCCCCGAAAAACACGTACTGAGAAAAAGGAGACTTCGAGTTATGCGTGAAAATGCACAAATGCCGTGGTGGCCTGCGCTCCGCTTTGCAGGTCCAGGACGTGCGGGTGGATTTTATCAAACGCTATTAAATGCACCCAAACGTCAATTAATCACCCCGTGGTGCATAAAATAACGCTGTGCCTCTGGGTCTGTGTCCCGGATCTCTAAAACAAATCGAAAGGAGGAAGAGGCGCTTAATAAAAATAGCAATCTCCTTCCAAGGACCGAGCCCGGCAGCTCCTATCGAGACGAAGAAACATTTTTCAAAAGTTATGGCGGGGGTGTGTGTTAATTTCCCAATACCGCTGACGCACAGACTCCACAAAATTGAGAAGGCACGTTCCTGCGCCCACTTGCCTGGATTCTCGTCTGAAAAGCATTTACGCACAGATGCAATAAATATGCATCTGCGATCCTCAAAGAAAAAAATAAATCGTGAAATACATTTTTACTGTGCAAAGAACATCGCTTCCCAGTGAGCCCCCGCCTGCGTCTCTGCGCTGGCTCTCCCAGAGAAAAGCTGATGCGAGATCCGACTGGGTATTTGTCCCCAGAATTGTCTTGATAACAACAATCCCCCTTCAGCCCCCAACTGGCCAGCCTAGTGCAGATACCTAATTGGCATTATTGGAAGAAAGGGGGGGGGGCGCGAAAGAGGAAGGCACCGTGAGAGGCATGAATAATGCCCGCCTGCTGCCCTCGGGACCTAGACTCGAGCTGGAGATTCGCCCTGAACCAAAATTCACCCGCCAGCACACCCCTAACTGCACTGAGGGAGAAAGCTCTTAGGCGCCCTTTTTTCTTTTTTAAACAAACATATTTTCGGCAAAGCAATCGCTGTTTAATGTTTAATTGTTTTGTAAAATGAGGGAGTTGGCCATTCAGCTTTAAGGGATCATCTAGCTCAACATTTGTGACTTTACAATTCTGTGCTCTGAAGAACCAGGGGGCATCCTCTCCTTGTTTTAAGGAAAAGCTCTGTAAATGACTGAGGGGTGGGGAGGAGAGAGTGAGCAGATATGTACAAGAGGCTGGAAAGAGTCTTTACAAAATGTAAAAAAAAATTTTTTTCAAAAATTTGCACAAATGACTCGGAGGCCCATTTCCAGTTTTCTGGGCCTCCAGCCCGCACGTGTTAAGTGATCCAGGCTGAGCTGTGCGGGGAGTGGCACTGCCACAACCGCGCTCGGGGTCAGGCAAACAGAGCAAGGCGAGGGGTGCAGGACAGCAGGATGTGTGTGGACTTAAGGCCGGTGAGCCCTGCTGAGGGGCCAGCCCCAAGCCTCCAATCACATCTACCCCAAACTACTTTCATCACTTTACGCTGCTGTACGCCTGCCTGTGGCAGAGCTGACCGGTGGCCTCACTTTCTCCTGGAAGTAGAATCATATCAGTCCGGGGCACAGCACAAACACGATCAGTGGCAGTGTGCCTAACCTGGGGTGGTCCAGAAGGGGAGGTCTCTGGGACCACAGAAGAGCTGACTCTGAACAGGGTCCCAGTTCCTGCTCTCACTGCCCCCCAGCTGGCAGGAAGTACAAGGCAGAAAAAGCAGCTCCTGCTGAGCCCCCAGAGCAGGGGAGCACCGTCAGAATAGGTGCTAGCGTAGGGCGCACACGGAGACTTCTGAAGTAGAACCCGACGCCCTCTCAAGGGCTCTGGCCTGCAGTCCCACCTATTTCCAGGTCTCGGCCAAGCTGCTCCACTTCCCATCAGGGCCTGGATTTAGGGACAGTCCCTGGGCAGAGCAGGTAGGCTGCACTTAACTACCAAGCACTGGCAGCCCAGCCTTTTCCCAGAGGCTTGGGCACACACAGCCCCCCTCTGAGGCCCAAACCACTCGAGCAGCCTACCCACCCTACAGCCCCATCTGAAACGGTTTTCTGGGCTTCGCTAGAAAGTTCTCACAGGCACCCGCTTGTCTCCAAATTGCTGCCCTGGGCATCCCCACACCCCTCTTCCTCGTGTTGCTCCTCTCTGCCTCCCTCTTAATCACACTGTCAGGCACAAAACTCAGAGGGTCAAAAGAAAAAGGAAAAAACCAAAACCTGGATCTACTCTTATCTGCCAGGAGCCCCCTGCCAGACAAACCCACAGTCTGCCAGGAGCCCCCTGCCAGACAAACCCACAGTCTCAGCTAAACGCAAAAGTCAGTAGGTAGGGCTCAGCCCAGTTTCTGGCCTCAACGCTGAGGCTTGGGCTCCGCCAGGGCGGAGCAAGCCATCCTGCCCCAACACATACACATGGCAAGAAAGAAGGGCTGCTGGGGAAGGTTGACTTGGCCAGTTCCTCACCCCATGGGGAACCCAGGTTGTGGTTTCCCACCTCTTAAGGTCCTCTTCCTAGACAGCTTCTCCAGCCAACAATTATACGAGCAAAATTCCCGCATGGAACGGTTTGGGGAGAATGCACACCCTTTTCTCTCCATCAGGGACTGAAAGTGCAGCAGGAAGCCTGGCAGGAAGGGGGCATCCCTGGCTGCTTGGGCACTTCAGCACCCTGCCATTCCACCTCCTTGCTTCAAGAATCCCAAACCAACACAAACCCTGCCTTTGGGCTGGGGAAGCACACCGCCAGTGCCCGGCTCCCTAAAGCACTGCTTTCGTTTGAAAAATCAATTCTCGGTCCCCAATGCAGGCCTCAGTGAAGCCAGCCCCTGTCCCACGACTGCAGCATCGTACCCCCTCGTCGGCCCAGGGCCTTGTCCCGCACCCCGACTGAGCGGCCCAGCGCAGGTTTCCCGGACAAAGGATGGCAACGGGGGCTGCCGGAGGGTCCTGGCTACCCCACCAGTGCTGGACGCGCTGGGACGGCTCTGCCCTGCCGGGAGACGCGCAACCCGCGGAGTTCTCGGAGCTGACGGGCCCAGCGGCGCGCAGGGCCGGCGGCAGGGCGGACGCGGGCCCGACATGGCAGGGGGGCGGCCGGGCTGGAGTGCCGTGCGGCTGCGGGAAAGGAGAAGGACGAGAGGCGCTTACTGTTGGTAGTCTTGTTTGCAGTACAGTTTCCGATCCCGGAAGTAGCAGCTGGTGGTGAGGGCTTGCTGACACGCCGCGCACTGCAAACACTCCTCGTGCCAGGACGACTCGTTGACTCGCATCAGGAAGCGGTCGGAGATGGGCCGCTGGCAGCCCTCGCAGACGGCGGGATGCGGGCAGTCGGAGCCTGCAGCGCACAGGGCGAGAGACGGGCCGTCAGCGCCGACCAGCCCGGCCCAGCGTCCCGATCGCGCGGTGCCCGCAGCTCCGGCCCCAAAGGCGAGGGCAGCCCGGTACCGCCGTCCGCCGCCTGCGCTTCCCCGGCCGCCGCGCCAGGGACCGGGCAGCCTCAGCTAGTTCGTCCCAGTCAGCGGACTCCGCCGCGGAGAGGCCGCGGGCCTGGAGCCTCGGCTCGGCGCTGCGCGCTCCCTTTCTCCGGAGATCGAGCGCTTGGTGATAATATATATGAGAACGAGCACGGCGCGGGGCAGCCGGCTGGGACCGAGACAGGAGAGGTGAGGCTTAGGCGCCCGCTGGCTGACACGCCCCGCGGTGGCGTTCGTTGTCTTCTCTCTCTCATCTCCCCAAAATCTGTGGTTTAGCTGACCCAGGGAACATTTCCCTCTTAGAGACTCCCTCTTCCCAGGTGACCTGGCACCACTCTCAAGCTTGCCAAGGTGACTGACTACTTGAGTCCTCCATCACCCCTGCCACCCGCCTCCTACCTCTTGCCCGGAGTGGCAGCTCTGGAACTGAGGCCCGGTGAGGATGGGGGGTGGCGGCTGGAGCTGTCCTGTCCTCGCTCCTCCTAGGTGGTGTCCCTGCATACCTCTGTCCCCTCAGGATGCCTGTCTAGGCGTGCCTGCCTGTTGCCCCTCTGGTGATCACTCCAGGAGTTTTCTCTCTGTGTCCCCCACGCCCCCATGTTCTGCAAACCACTGTCTTTATCCGTTGGCCTGGAACCCTGTGTCCACCTCGGAACGAGACCCCTGTCCCCTGCCCGTGACCACTCGGGCGTTCCGACCCCGCACTCACCCAGCAGCACCCCTAGAGTGGCGGGCCCGGGGCGCAGGGCGTGCTCCTCCATCTTGATGCCGTCCAACATCTTAGCGCAGTCCGTCTGCCCGCGGGGGAAGCACCTCTCCAGCGATTCGGGACCTGTTGCTATATCCATGGGACGCGGGGCGCGCTGCGAGCCCCGCCGGCCAGGGTGCTCACCCGCCCGCCCGCCTGCCGGCTCGCCGCCGCCGCCGCGGCCCGGGAGCCGGGGAGGCGCGGCCCCCGCGGGTTGGGGGCTGCGGCTGGGGCCGCCAGCTGCCCCGGCGAGCGCGGAGCGGCGACGCGCTGGCCCCGGGCCCCGGCGTCGTGCGGGAGGGCCGGGGCGGCTGCAGTCCGCGCCGCGCTCTCCCGAGCACTCGTAGCCACGCGCGCCGGCTCCTCTGTCACCTGCTTGTCAGCCCCGGAGCCGGGCTGCAGCGGCGGCGGCAGCAGACGGAGCCGCGGGGAGGAGACGGCGGCGGCGGCGGCGGCGGCGGCGGCGGCGGCGGCGGGCGGGGGAGGGGGTTGGGGGGTGCAGGGGCGGCTCCGCGGCTGCGGGGGGGCGCGGGCGGCGCTGCGGGGTCCCGGGCGGGGCGCAGCGGGCCGCGGAATTCCAGGCGCGTTCCCCGAACTACTCTAGTGCCATAGTGCGCCCGAGGAGCCGCTCGGTTTAGAGCTGGAGCTGGCGGCGGAGGGATACTCCAGCCGGGAGCCGCCTCACCCCTCCTCAAACTTCCTGACATTTGAACTCATTGGTGCGCCTCGTATCCCTGCGCCGGGATGAGCCGGAGGCTCCACGTCAAATAGTGCCGTCGCTGCCCCCCCGTTCCCCGCGGGAGGGCTCCCCGCGCCCCCGGCTTGCGCCCCGCGCCGTGCCCGGCCCCGAGTGCGGACCTGGGCGCCCCGGCCAGGCCGAGCGCCCTGCTGGCCCCTCGCAGAAGTTTGGGTCGCCTTCGAAACAAATCCTCTGCCCCACCCCCTTGAAAAACTGATTTGGGAGTTGGGGAATGAAGGCTTTCTTTTTTTCTTTCTCGCCTTCTTTATTATTAATATTTTGTAAAGCTTCAGCGCTAAGAGGAGTGGCCCTGAGCGAGGCCAGACTGCACGGACGGCGGGGAGCGCAGCGGCTCCACCAGGGGACGGCGCCGGCCGGGAGTGGCCGCCCGGGGACCCCGACTGTTGGCCGAGGTAGGTCGCACCAGGCTGAGTTGGCGTCCCCCGGGTGGCGGCGCCTTCCCGGAGCCGGTTTCGTCCGTGGAGAGGGCTGGCTGCCTGGCCTGAGGGACGGGGACTGGCAGGAGGGGAGGGCTGCTGGCTCAGGATTTGCCAAAGTCCTGGCTCGGGGAGAGGGGGATTTGGCTCCAGATTTGGGGTGTGGGTCCGGGAAAGCGTCAGGCGTGGCAGAGATTGGGTGGAGAGGTGAGCGAAGATCCCGGAAGAGCCCCGGGATCAAGGATGGGAACACTGGGAAGGCAAGAAAGGTGAGGCCCGGTTTCAGGCGACCTAGAGTTTAGAGAATGATTAGGTGTGAGAAAGGGATCGCGGGTACGGGTGGGGCAATGGACGAGAACCTGGCCTCACAGGATTGGGAGTGAGGGCCATGGGTAGAGAGTGGTGGCTCGAGGGTCGCGGACTGAAGACCCTGGAAGATGTGCGTTGGGCTGCTCGAAGGAAACCGGATTGATCGGGATAGGCGACCTTTGGTGGCGGAGGGACCCTGCCGGGGTCGGTAGGCCGTGCCCGGCAGGGACAGGGCCCTGGCCAGCCTGGGCAGCGTGGGCCTCGGCACTGGGGAACGAAAGGCCGGAGAGACCGAGCGGCCGAGTCCAGCGCTGGGTGCGCAGGCCGCTGCGTCGGCTGCAGTGCACCGCGCCCGGGCCGGCTGTGTCTTCGGCCTCCGGGGTCCGCATGGAGTCGCGGCTCGCCCGGGAGCAGGGCGGCCGATGCAGCCCCGAGGCAGGAGCAGATTGACCCTGCGAGCCGCTGCGGGGCAGCCCGAGCCCCTCCCAGAGCGGAGCATTGGCGCGGAGCGGGGCGGGGGCGGAGGGCAAGGGAGGCGGGTCCCCTGACCCCGCTGGAGGCGAGAGGGCAGATCGGATTTGGAGCCTGCGGGAGGCTTGGTCAGAAGTGGCCCCCTGTGCCGCGGGGCCCCGCGGAGGGGCCCGGCTTTGTGGAGGATTAGAAGCTCCCGCCCCAGCCCAGTACCTGCGTGTGTGTCGGTGGGTGTCTGTGTGTGTCTGTGCACATGGATGCTCCCGCCTCTGAGGCTCTTACATGTCTATGCACCCGTGTCTCTGTGCACACACACAATTTTTCCGCGTCCCTGCGACAGTCTGGGCTCCGAGTGGCTCCGAGTGTGTGAATCTGTGTCCCCTGCATCCGTGTGTGTGTTTGGATGTGAATCTGCTGGGCCTTACATACCTCCATCTCTTCCGTGTTTTTGTAGGTCTTTGTGTGTGTCCCTGTGTCTGTCACTCTATGCGGGTGCCACGGTCTTTGTATGTCTTTCATCCTCCGTATTGTGTCTGGGATCCTTTTCTGTTTATGTGTCTGCGTGTCACCTTTGTGTGTCTTTGTGTACCTCCGAGTTTCCGAATGATTCTGTGTGCTCGTGTGTCCCACAGTTTTCTTCGTGTGTGTGTCTTTGTGTCTCCGTGTATTTCTTGATTTCTTGGCGTTTTTGTATCCAGGACGGTGGTAAGTAGATGTGGAGTTTCTCTCACACGCCCTTGGTCCCCGGTCCTTGCGCAGCCTGGAAACCCCAGGCCTTGAGCTCCCGAGGCTGGGCCTGGGCCGCCCGCTCCGGGCATCTGGGACGGGGGCGCGACAGCTGCCGGGAGAAGCCAGGCGGACGAGGCTCGGGCGCGCAGAGCCGGGCGGCGCAGAGCCCGGCGCAGGGCTGGCGGACCGATCGGGGGCATTCTGCCCTCTGCTGGCAGCGCTACGTTCTTGCACCCGCTGTCGGGCGACTGCCTGCAGGCGAGAGGGTCCATGTTCCAGGCCCAGATCGATCCTCTCTTCTCCTTCAGAGCGCACTTAGGAATCCTCTTCCATCGATTAGGAATCCTATTCCATCACAGGCCCTGCAGACCCACCCTAGACTCCAAATTCCCGGTACAGCGTTGCATCCCCCTGCCCCTGTTTTCCAATCCCCACCTTCCGTGTGCCGGGCCTCTTCTCCGCACTTCTCTTCTCCCCTTTGGCGGAATGGGGGCCTCTGTGGCCCGGCCTCTGAGGCTTCTCTTGACTCCCTGGCTGGCGTTCAGAGTCGTCGAGACTGCCCAGGGTCGCATTCCCAGGCCGCCCAAAGGCCGGGTCTCCAGGCAGAAGGACGTGCAGGCGGCCCCCTCGGATGCCACGGCTCATCTGACCTGGGGCGCACAGAATCTTGGCATGTCACCCCGTGCCCCTGCCGGCGTCACAGCCCACACCACCAGGGCCTACATCAGGAGGGCCAAGGCAGGTGCTCAGAGCTGCCCGCAGCTGCCGAGGTGCGGGTCTGGACCCAGGCAGCTGGCTGCTCTCTCTGGTCTGGAAGTGGGGCTGCTCAGGCCACGAACCTGGGGTCCCGTCTCCTCGTCCTCCCCGCTCACTGTGCATTAATCCCCCCACCCACCCCGACTTTGGATCAACCCATAGGTCCTGTTCCTTGCCCTCTGTCCCGGCTCCCCGGTCCCTCATTCCCCCAGCTGAGTCGGCGGCGTCCCGGCTCCTTCGCACACGCGCTCAGACGCCCCAGGTCTCTTTCAAGCACAATCGTGGCTCCTGCGCCTCCCGCTTCCCCTGATGAAAACGTGGCAGACTGAATGGTAGAAACAGGGCCTAGGCCCGAAGTCGGGTACTGCCCATAGGCGGCGAGTGGCATCTTGCTGCGCCTGACGGGAGCCGGTGCGATCCAGGACCTGCCGATTCCCCAGGGCAACCCCGGGCGCTCCGGCCGATACGGGATTCTCTCTGGCTCGGACTAAAGCGTCAGAAACAGCTTCAGATTTTCTCCACCTAAGGAAAGACCGAGTCGGCTGTTTGGAATCACTTGGGAAGAAGCAAGATCTGAGATGGAGGCTCTAGGGCGGGAGTCAGCTCCCCCAATTCTGCAGACACCCCATCTCCACTGAGCCCTTCCCTGTGCCTCCCTGCTCCTTTCCGTAGGGCTTTGCACTCCCGAAGCCTGCCTTCGCTACCAGCGGCCCACAGGCACGGCCCTAGGACCCCCCTCTCCCCCCAGCGGAGGCCTGTCCGTCCTCCCTCGAGCGGTGCTTCTGACCAGAGCCAGCCGCGGGGTCCCCTCCCAGTTTACAACCCCAGCTGGAAGTGAGAATCCTGGGCAGGGGTGGAGTACAGGGAGCTGCCCAGCCGAGTGCTGTGCAGCGTGAAGGCGCGGGCGCTGAGCTGCAGGGATCCGCGATTCCACCCTGCCAGCAGGGAGAGTTGGGGCTGCCAGAGCACCCGGACCCGTCCCGCGCTGCCCGCCCACCACTGGCCCTGGGGCTCCTCAGATCCGCGGGAGGGAGCCAGGTTGGACCAGAGCCGCCCCCAGCCAAGGGCCGGGCTGGGGGCTGCTATTCCCAGGTCGTAGCCGGGCTCCGGAGACCTGCGTGCTCAGGAAGTGGAGCCGGCCGGCACTGGAAGAGGGCGGGTGTCCCGGCCTTTGGAGCCAGTGGTGACCACCCTTGGCTCCTTGGATCGCATCTGTACTTGACCCCAGGACACATGGGTCAAAGGCTCAGTCCCCTTCTCAGCTAGCAGAGACATGGATGTGTGTGATAAGTAATCTGGTCACCTTCCCACAGCCCAGGGAAAAGTGTCTGTGGAGAGCTCAGAGATCCTGAGCCCTGTGGAGGTCCACAGAGAGGAATGACTGGGGAGGTCCAAGCTGGGGTCCCTCTGACTCAGGACTGGAAGCATGTTCTCACTCTCCCATCTGGAGTTTTCTAGGCTGAGGTGGCAGGGAAGGAGATTTTAGTCGGACCTTGCTGATGAGGCCCAGTGTGTGTGGCTCTGAGGCTGTGTGCTGATGTGTGTCTGTATGCAACGTCGGGACCGCCCAGCTCCAGCAAAGTCCTTCTGCCCTCTCTGCAGCCTTGCCCCACCCTCAACCAGCTGGTGGGGTCTCTGGCCACAGACTCATGACTTCTCAGCACAAGGTCTGGGTCATTAGTCATGGGATTTCTCCCTGGTGGGTCAGGAGATCAGGCTCCCTCAGATCCGAAGGCTGCTTTGAGCCCTCGGGGCTAGCGTGGCTAGCCACCCTGGCCAGGTGGCTCAGGGCTAAGGTCTTTCACTGGCCGGGCAGTGGTTAGAAGTGAGGTCAAGAGCAGGTGTCAGGGAGTCACCAGATCTGGCTCAGGACCTCTGGAAAGTCCTGCCCTCTCTCTCTACCGCAGCTTTCTTGTCTGTAAAGTGGGCATAATAATAGCATGTATTCCCACAGGGTTGTTGAATGCAATTCAAGTGCTCACCACAGTGCCTGGCACTTAGCAAGTCTCTACTCAACTATTGGCTGAAAGAGAGTCCCCAGGACTTAGGGAAATCACAGCTGCCTCCTCCCCCTCCAACAAGGGCCAGAGGGGAACCAGACACACGCTGAGCTCAGCAATCTCTCTTCCTTTAGGGCAGGTGAAACTCAGGTCCAGGCAGCTGTGGGCTGGGCACACGAGACCCCCCAGGCAGTGCCTAGACAGCCAGCACAGACAGTCTCAGCCTTCACTACTTGCTCGGGCTGTGGAGCGCAGGCTGGGGTTTTTTGGAAGGCAACAAGATTAAGGGCTTCAGCCAGTGCATCAAAACTGTGTATGTGGGACTCTCAAGGTGCCATTTATATTTATTTCTTAAAAGGCACTTTCCTCAAGAATCTTTGCATTTCTTGCCAAATGGATGGGTTGGGTTATTTCAGCAGCCCATCTAGAACCAGGGGCTTTCCCAACAGAGGACCTGAACCAGAACAAAGAAAAGGCCAAGGACCATATTTGGAGCCATAAAACCCCCATTAGGACACTAAGAACAACTCGCAGAAAGACATTTTATATGAATTGGACACAAATTCACAAAAGCAAGAAAGTTCATTCGTCTCCACCCTGAGGGTCCATGGCTGGGGAAGGGGACTGGGTGTGATATGGGGGTGAGCGCCCATCCAATTTGATCTTTATCTTAAATCCACTTCAAAAGCTGGGGATCAGCAGAGTTGGAGGTTTGCCTCTTCCTGTAATTATTTGGTGTCTAGTAAAGTTTTTATGAGTGTCTGTGCAAATAAATGCATTTGATGTGCATTTGTTTGGGCTAGTGCTGCTTTATATAGGAGGCGTGTGCGTCTTCCGTTGGTCCTCAGAAAAGAATGAGAGTGAAAATAAAAATAAAATCAAGATATCCGGCCCAGGGAGAGGGGCGGAGCCGAGGCAGTCCCACTACAGACCGACACCCCTCTGACAAGGGCTCGTGGGCACCGGGATGCCGCCAAATGAGTTTGCAGCCTTTGGGTTTCCTGTGTAGAGTTGCTCGGGGCTGGGAGGTGGGCTTGGTGAAACACAGATTCTAGGAAGGCTTTTTTTGGAAACAGAACTCTGCCTGTCTTTTGATTACTGTCCTCTGGGTATCCTTGGTGAAGAAAAATGAATAATAGACAAGGGTGAGTTTTGGGGTTGTCACGTTATCATTTAAGTGGCAGGGTAAACCTACTTCTCTGGAATTTGAGCTCAGCAGAATCTGGTGGCGCGGCAGGTTGAACGGAGATATGGCTCCCCGGCCCTCTCCGGACAAGGTGGCCGGGGTGGGACAGGATAGGTGTTCCTCCTGTGTGGCTCGGGAAAGCAGGGGTGCTCCCTAAGGGCCAGGAGCCAATCCAGGGTGTCAGGGGCTAGGAGCATCCATGCCCGTCTCACGTGTCCACCTGGCACCCAGGATGCAGCCTGCAGGTGCATTCAGTTTAGCCCATGCTGGGTTGTCTCTCCTCCCAGCACTGCAGTCCTGATTTATTTGTTCTAAAATTATTTTAGCATTTTACTGAAGTATGATATACATATAGAGAAGTGCACAGTGCATAAATTTACAAAGGGGACACGGTGATGTCTCCGACACCCCAATCAAGAGAGAGAATGTTCTGGCTCCCCAGAATCTCTCCTCATCCCCCCCACCTCCAGGCACTACCCATCCCTTCTTCCAAGGAAACCACTATCTGGTTTCTAACACCATACATGAGTTTCGTCTGTTTTTGAATTTTATATAAGCAGAATCGTAGAGTATATGTGTCTTACCAGACTTTAATCATGAGATTTTGCATGAAAATATGGATTTTTCTCCTGAAACATCAGAGGTCTGATTATCTTGGACCCTTATTCCAGCAGGGTGTTGATAATCTGGGGCTGAATTGTGCCCTTCCTCCCTCCCCCCAGTTAACCCCCACTCCCACCCTGCTCCAGGCAGGACACCTGCCCTCTTCAGTGTCTGGCTTGGTGACTCCTGCTGTAAACCTATGGCTTCTCCCGTGATCTTCAACCCCTCCTCAAAAGGAATTAACTGTGTGTACACTGGGGAAGTACATCCAGAATCTTCTCTTATCTCAGTCCCTTCATCTACATCCAGTACCCTCTGAGGTAGAAATCATGAGACCTTTTAACAGGTGAGGAAATCACCGCCTCAGAGAGGTGAAATCACTTGGCCGGGGTCACACAGCATTGTAAGTGTCAGATCCTGGATTCAAACCTGGATTGGCCAGACCCCAAACCTCAGGCTCTTGTCACCTCCCCACATGGCTCCCCTGGGCATCCAGGCCCAGGCGTGAACAATCCCCTTCTGCCTCCTTCTAGCGGGGAGGAAGCTGGACTTTTTCCAAAGGAAACGCTGGGAAACACAAAACCCAAAACAGAAAACAGGGCAGGGATGGTTCCCAGGCCCCGGCAGCCTAACCTCGGGTGATGCAAGTCTAGTCTGGGACAGGCTGGTCTGGACTGGTGCAGCCTCCCCAGATGCAGCAAGGGAGGGTTGCATCGTGCCAGTCACTGAATATCCACCATGTGCCAGGCACTTCCTGTATGTCATCTCCAAATGTTCACAAGGCGCCTATGAGGTAGGTATTATTATTTAGCCCCACTGTACAGATGAGAAAACTGAGGTTCAAAGAGGTCAATGTCTCGCCTTGGACCACAAGTGTATGAGTGGTATGTCTTTGTTCTGTACCACATTGGCTCAGTCTTCTTATTGGAGCCCCCTCCACTCTCCTGTTATGATGGGGGTGCAGCCAGGTGCTTCCTCTTGGGCGCTCAAAGATTCTGGAGTCTGGCTGGCATGGCTTGGGGCTTAGTTTCAGGAGCCACGTGATAGTTCATAGGGCCTCAGTTTCATTGGGAAAGTGGGGATAATATTACTACTTTTCTTGACTATTTGGAGGTTCAACGAGGTCTGTGGGCTTTTGAATCTGGAAGAATTAGCAGTGGTCTGTTAGAGGGGGCAGGAGGGTCACTGGATATGCAAAGGTCCTGAGGCAGGAGAGAACTTGATCCATTGGAAGCCTGTGTGGCTGGGTCAGAGGAAGGATGTGGCTGCAGGTGTGGGCAGGAGCCTGACCTCAGGACGTTATAGGTCACAACGAGGAGTGTGGACTTGAACCTGAGGGCAGTAGGGAGCCATGGGAGGGTTTAAACAGCATCGTGCCACGGTCATGTTTGTTTTTTAGGAAGATCTCTCTGGCTGCGATGAGGGGTGAGACCACAGGCAGGAGGCCAAGTGATAAGGCCTTTGGGTTTCAATATCCCTTTTGTATGGAATGAGGTTGGGCGGTCCGCAGAGCAGACCTTATCCTCTAATTTCCCATAGAGGTTGTGTTTCCAGATTCAGGGTTTCATGTTACACAGAGTTATTCTTTCTGGAATGTGTCCCCCAAGCAACCCCGCTGGACCCTCTGTGGAAGGAGGGGCTCTTCTGAATGCAAGATGCGCGTTTATGCAAAAAAGTAGAGCATCGCAGTCCCGGGGCTTGGCAGTGTCTGTCCCTGAAACAGTCCAGCAACCAACAGATGGAAGAGCGTTTAGGAGTTGGGACAGACTGCAAGCATCAATAATAACAATAATAGTAATGATGACAACGATTAACCTTTATTGATGACTTACCATACCAGGCCTTTGTGAAGTCTCTAACATCTGGGATCTCATGGAATCCTAAAATAAGCCTGTGAGTTAGCTGGCACTGATACCCATTGTACAGATGAGGAAAGCGAGGCCCAAAGTGGGGAAGTGCCTTGCTCATGGTTACTGCGGGGCAGAACCAGGCTGCCACCTGTGGGTGCTGGGCCACTTCAGGAGGGAGGCGAGCTGACGTGTTGTTGAACTTTCTGGGATCCAGACAGCCCTGCAACTGTTCCCAGTGCACAGAAAAGCCAGAAAATTCCAAACCCAGCATCCTGGCCTCCATCTACACTTCAGCCCACACAATCTGCCCTACAAAGTTATTCTCCCTGGAAGAACTTGGTAATTCAGGCTTTTCCAAACCCAGGAGAAGCTTCCAAGTCTAGAATCCTCCCAATGGCCTCTAAGGCCTCTTGGCCCTTGTCCACCTCCCTGGCCTCATCCCTACCTCCTTCCCCTCCAGGCTGCACTACATGCCAAGTGTACTGGCCTTGTTTCAGCTTCTCAAGCAGCTCCTACTCTCTCCTGCCTGCAGGCTCTGAACAGGCTGTTCCCTTTGCCTGGCAGGCTTTCTCCACTCTATTCCTAGCTTACTCCTGTTCATCCTTTCTGTCTCAGTGTAAATGTCACCACCTCCCAGGAGGCTTCCTTCACTCCCTATACTAGCTTAGGTCTGTCTACCTCTTACATGTTTTCAGCAACGTGTGTTTCTCCATCATGGTGACATGGGTTATCTGTCTTCCCCACCCTTCTCCCGTCCCCGTGTGGTCTCAGGAAGGAGTGATAGGGAGCACATCCTCAGTGTCAAGGCAGTGAAGGGGATCTGTAAGACGGGGAGGGGACAAGTGCCCTTGAAATATAACACGGTCCACATTGCGCTTGCTCGGTGGTTGGAGCTATGCATCTCCTCTGTAGACCAGCTGAGGACTCAAGGCAAGAAATGACTTCTCACAGCATAAGATGACTCTGATTTCTTGTACTGAATGAGCATCCCATTTCGTCCCCCCTTCGCTGCCTTCCCTTCTCCAGGGGAGCGCTAAGAATGGGGAAGAAGAAAGCTTGGACTCACAGCCCATGCTGGAGAAGATGCAAATGGAGACTTGGGCCTGCTAGATTCTAGGGGAGGGTAGAATGATCTGGGGAAACTGAGGCAGCAGGGTCTTGGGGATGGGGGAGGAGCTAAGGGGCCTGGGGGAGGGAGATGGCAGAGGGTGAGGAAAGGAGAGGCTGTTCTCTGTTTCTGGAGATTCTTTTTTTTTTAAATTTTTAAAGATTGAGGTATAGTTGATATACCTGGGGATTCTTGATGGCAACCATAGAGGCAACTCCTGGGGGCGCTGTGGTGTCTCACGCAGTGCAAGAGGACAAGAAGAGGTAGCGGGGAGCCTGGTCTCCATCATAAGCACCCAGTGCATGGTGGTGACCGTCAGGGCTCCAATCGTAAGGCCTCAAGCCCTTGTCTGCCACCCCTGAGCGGAGGCCAGATTCCCATGGAAGGAGGTCATTGTGTGGGCAATTGGAAGGTGACAGCCCTGAGGGGACCCCGCAAAAGGAAACCTGTGTTTTCAGGGTGTTAGGGCATGGGAGCAATTTTAAAAATCTGTTTTCAACCATTTCTTTGAGAAGCTCATTTCTTTTTAATAAAAGAACGTTAAGAAGTGCAACACAAACAAGAGCCTTTTATTTATTTTTATTTTTTTAACATCTTTATTGGAGTATAATTGCTTTACAGCGTTGTGTTAGTTTCTGCTGTATAACAAGGTGAATCAGCTGTGTGTATACATATATCCCCATATCCCCTCCCTCTTGCACCTCCCTCACACCCAAACAAGAGCCTTTTAGACAATAAATGTTTTCTGCATTTAGGAAGCGCACCTTTGAGGGGACGGAAGTCTTCATGGGAGTCTTAGGGCCCTGAGCTCTGAGTTCTAGGTTGTGTGGGAGCCCAGAACAGTCCAGGCTGCCCAAGGAGCGCGCCGGGCTGGGGGACCATGGTGATGGGAGATGATTCCATTATGCCCTGAACATGTGAGGAGGGATGGAGAACACCCTGCATTTGCCTAACAAGAAGATATTCCCGGGCTTCCCTAATGGCGCAGTGGTTGAGAGTCCGCCTGCCGATTCAGGGGACACGGGTTCGTGCCCCGGTCCGGGAAGATCCCACATGCCGCGGAGCGGCTGGGCCCGTGGGCCATGGCCGCTGAGCCTGCGCGTCCAGAGCCTGTGCTCCGCAAGGGGAGAGGCCACAGCAGTGAGAGGCCCGCGTACTGAAAAAAAACAAAAACAAAACCAAACAAACAAAAAGAAGATATTCCCAAATGTTTTTGGCCAACTTGAGTATAGAAACTCAAGACAAAGAAACTGTCCAATGCCTACTTAAAATATTAATTTGAGTTGGATATTACCGGAAAAATTATAATAACAATTTTTATTATTATAATTTTGGATGTTTATAACAGTAACCTGACAAATGGGTTAAAAGGAGACAGTAAATATAAATATTGTTTTTTTCTTGCAGTTTCTGAAACAGTTTAGTTTCAGACTCTTCACTTGCATTTCTTCCTTTTTTTATTATTGTTTTTAATTGTGATGAAATCCACGTAACATAAAATTTACCATCTTAACTATTTTTAAGTGTACAGTGGCATTAAGTATATTCACACTGGTTGTACAGCCGTCACCCATTTCCAGAACTCCTCTCATCTTGCAAAAGCCAGGACATGGAAGCAACATAAATGTCCATAGACAGATGAATGGATAAAGAAGATGTGGTACATATATACAGTGGAGTATTACTCAGCCATAACAAGGAACGAAATTGAGTCATTTGTAGAGACGTGGATGGACCTAGCATCTGTCATACAGAGTGAAGTAAGTCAGAAAGAGAAAAACAAATATATATTAACGTGTATATGTGGAATCTAGAAAAATGGTACTGATGAACCTATTTGCAGGACAGAATAGAGACGTAGACATAGAGAACGGACGTGTGGACATGAGTGGGGGAAGTGGGGGTGAGATGTACCGGGAGATTGGGACTGACATATATACACTACCATGTGTAAAACAGATAGCCGGTGGGAACCTGCTGTGTAGTGCAGAGAGCTCAGCTCGGTGCACCGTGGTGACCTAGGGGGGTGGGATGCGGGGGTGGGAGGGAGGTTCAAGAGGGAGGGGATGTATGTGTACGTATAGCTGATTCACTTTGTCGTACAACAGAAACTAACACAACATAGTAAAGCAACTATACTCCAATTAAAAAAAAAAACTGAAACTCTGTCCCCAGTAAACAATAACTTCCTATTCTCTCCTTCTCTGACCCCCTGGCAACCACCATTCAACTTTCTGTCTCTATGAATTTGACTGCTCTAGGTATCTTACTTAGGTGTAATCATACGTATTTGTCCATCTGTGACGGCTTATTTCACTTAACATAATGTCCTTGAGGTTCATCTGTGTTACAGCATGTGTCAGAAGTTCCTTCTTTTTTAAGACTGAATGGTATTCCATTGTACATATATACCACATTTTTTTAATCCATTTATCTGTCAGTGGACACTTGAGTTGCTTCCACCCCTTGGCTATGGTGAATAACGCGGCTATGAACATGAGTAGACAAATAATCTCTTCAAATCCCTGCTTTCAGTTCTTTTGGGTGTATACCCAGAATTCGATTTGCTGGATCATATGGTGATTCTATTTTAATTGTTTTGAGGAAGCGCCTTACTGTTTTCCACGGTGGCTGCACCATTTTACACTTCCACCAACAGTGCACAAGGGTTCCAATTTCTCCACCTCCTCTGTGTTTTGATAGTAGTATCCTAATGGGTGTGATGTGGTGTCATCGTAGTTTTCATTTACACGTCCCCAATGAATAGTGATGCTAAGCATTTTTTTTTTAATATTTATTTATTTATATTATTTTTGGCTGCATCGGGTCTTAGTTGCGGCACATGGGCTTTTTGTTGCAGTGCGTGGGCTTCTCTCTGATTGTGGCGTGTGGACTCAGTAGTTGCGGCCCACAGGCTTAGTTGCCCCGTGACATGTGGGATCTTAGTTCCCCGACCAGGGATCGAACCGATGTCCCCTGCATTGGAAGGCTGGTTCTTAACCACTGGACCACCAGGGAAGTCCCAGATGCTGAGCATTTTTTCATGTGCTTATTGGACATTTGTATACCTTCTTTGGAGAAATGTCTACCAAGTCTTCCCCTCATGTTTGATGGGGTTTTGGGTTGTTTTGGTTTTTTAAAAATTTTTGTGTATTTATTTTTGGCTGCATTGGGTCTTCGTTGCTGCATGCAGGGTTTCTGTAGTTGCGGCGAGCAGGGGCTACACTTTGTTGCGGTGCGCGGGCTTCTCATTGTGGTGGCTTCTCCTGTTGCGGAGCATGGGCTCTAGGTGCGCGGGCTTCAGTAATTGTGGCTCATGGCTCTAGAGCACAGGCTCAGTAGTTGTGGCGCACGGACTTAGTTGCTCCGCAGCATGTGGGATCTTCCCAGACCTGGGATTAAACCCATGTACCCTGCATTGGCAGGTGGATTCTTAACCACTGTGCCACCAGGGAAGACCCGGGGTTTTTGATTGTTGTTGAGTTATAGGAGTTCTTTATGTATTCTGGATATTAACCTCTTGTCAAATATATAATTTGCAAATATTTCTCCCATACAGTGGGTTGTATTTTCACTCTGTTGATCATGTCCTTTAAATGCACAGAAATGTTCAATTTTGAGGTCCAATTTATCTATTTTTGCTTTCGTTGCCTGTGCTTCCCCTGCATTTGAGAAGCTGTGTCCTTTGTCATTACGGAGCCACTTTTCAAAACGTTCAGCATCGCTTTCCAGAGGACCTCTCTCCACTTCTCTCTAAACTGTTTGACACACAGATTCATGCTTAGTATGGTAATTATCCCAGCCACAAATACCACTTTGCCACACATTATGACAGTGGGCTATACTTATTCTCCTTGTAGGTACACATTCATAATCTGCAGAGCTTCTATATTGCATCATAAAGTGAGTTGTAAAAGGCTTGTTTGCAACAGTGTGCAACCCCTGTGTGTGCCAGGCCACACTCCCAGGAGAAATTCTAAAGCTACACGAAATTACTTGATCTCTTTTAGCCCATTTGTCAGCTTACTGCGATTAACATCCAAAATGAGCACCCAGTGAGGTCATTTCAGGCTAATGCATCTTCCCCAAACAGTGTTCTGTTGGTCACATGAAATAATTGAGAGAATGTCCCATAATACAACATGCTTTGGAAAGAGGCAAATATAAGGAATAATTTTGGGGGGAAAAGCTCTACTTCCTATTCTAGCTGTAGAATAATTAATATAAAATAATAACAATAATAATAGCAGCAGAAATAATCACCATTTGTCGGGAGCCACTCCAGCCTGGCCATGAGCTCACTGCTTCACACACATTCTCACTGAATGCACACACCAGCTTTACGAGGAAGGCGCTCGTATTGTTCCCCATCTACAGGTGGGGAAATTGAGGCTCAGGCAGTGGAAGACACATGCTGGGAGAGCTGGGATTTGAACCTGTGTCTTTCAGAGCCCAGGCTCTTAATCACTACACGTTTCTGCTTTTATCTACCTGGTTTATGCCAGGCTGTGAGCACCCGGCACTGGTGTGACCCAGAGAGGAGCCTGCCCAAGTGGTAGTGGGGGTTAAAATCCTCCTACTTCGCTGAAGCAAAGTTGGCTGCAGGGCTGGGGGCCCCACCCAGCTTGGTTCCTTCTGCCTGGTGGTTGGTAGTGCTTCGCACAGTGCAGGCTGATACTGGGAGGGGGCATCACAGGCGGCCCCTCCTGACCTCTGCTCAGGCAGGTTAGAAGCAGCTCACCAGCAGGCACTTGGAAGGAAAAGGGGAAGAAAGTTACCAGTCAGGTCAATTTTTTTTTTTTTTTGCGGTACGCGGGCCTCTCACTCTTGTGGCCTTTCCCGTTGCAGAGCACAGGCTCCGGACGCACAGGCTCAGCGGCCGTGGCTCATGGGCCCAGCCGCTCCGCGGCATGTGGGATCTTCCCGGACCAGGACACGAACCTGCGTCCCCTGCATCGGCAGGCGGACTCTCAACCACTGCGCCACCAGGGAAGCCCTATTTTTTAAAAAAAATTATTTAATTAATTTATTTTTGGCTGCTTTGGGTCTTCTTTGCTGCGTCGGGCTTTCTCTAGCTGCAGCGAGCAGGGGCTACTCTTCGTTGCGGTGTGCGGGCTTCTCATTGCGTTGGCTTCTCTTGTTGCGGAGCATGGGCTCTAGGCGCCTGGGCCTCAGTAATTGTGGCGCACGGACTTAGTTGCTCCGCGGCATGTGGGATCTTCCCAGACCAGGGCTCGAACCCGTGTCCCCTGCATTGGCAGGCGGATTCTTAACCACTGCGCCACCAGGGAAGTCCAGTCAGGTCAATTTTACACAAAGAAGTGACAACATAAAAACATCAGAGGCACAAGAGACCCTGGGTTGCCTCTGGCTTTGTTAAAAGGAGCTTATATTTTTATTTTTGGTAAGCTTTATTTTTTTTATTATGGAAAATTTCAAACGTATATAAAAGTAGAGAGAATAATATACCTATCACCCAGCTTTAACAATTATAACTCATGCACAATCTTGTTTCATCTACATTCCACCCCAATTCCTCTATCCCAATGGATTATTTTGAAGCAAATCCCAGACACTCTTAACATCTCAACCGTAGCTATTTGGCTGTATCTTTCTAAAAATTAAGAAAATCTTTTTTAAAAAAGAAGGCTGGGCTTCCCTGGTGGCGCAGTAGTTGAGAATCTGCCTGCCAATGCAGGGGACACGGGTTCAAGTCCTGGTCTGGGAAGATCCCACGGATCTCCACGGATGCCGCGGAGCAGCTAGGCCCATGAGCCACAACTACTGAGCCTGCGCGTCTGGAGCCTGTGCTCCGCAACAAGAGAGGCCGCGACAGTGAGAGGCCTGCGCACCACGATGAAGAGGGGCCCCCGCTTGCCACAACTAGAGAAAGCCCTCGCACAGAAACGAAGACCCAGCACAGCCAAAAATAAATAAATAAATATATTAAAAAAGAAAAAGGCTATAGCCATAATACCATTATCACAGCTGGAGAAATTATCATCACACATATCTAGTCATTGTTTACATTTCTTTGATGGTCTCATAAATGTTTTTTGTACCTTGTAAAAAAGTCAATATATGTCCCTTTTAATCTATAATCCGCCCCCCCCCCCACCTCTCTGCCCTTGTCATTTATTTGTTGAAGGAACCTGGTTGTTTGTCCTGTAGAGTTTTCCTCAATCTGGACTGTATTCCTGTGAGTTCCTTTAACATGTTCCTCTGTCCTCTGTATTTCCTGTAATTAGATTTAAGGCTTGATGAGGTTCAGGTTCGATTTTTGGCCATAATACTTCACGGGAGGTATCCTGTCCTTCCATCAGGAAGCCCATAATGTCTTGTGATCTCTCTTTTTGTGAGGTTAGCAGTCATTGATGTCCATTGCCCAAGTTCATTCTTTCATTGGGGATTGCAAAGTGATGATATTCTAATTCTGTCTTCCTTCTTCATTTATTAGCTGGAATACTTGTAAAAGCGAAACTTCTCTTCTTCAACTCTTTAGTTACCCCAAGGTACAGTACAATATCCTTCATACCTACAATACAGATAGTACAAAGACTTGATTCTTTAATAGTTCTCACATACTGAGTTGGTTTCCTGACATCCTTGGAGTTATTTTTTATTGAGTTATTATTATTAATTTTTTAGTATCATTATGAACATAGGGATTTAATGTTATTTGGTGTGTTTCAATCCCCTGCAATTATTATCCTTATTGATACTCAAATGATCCCACAAGACCAGAGTGAAGCTCTTTGGATTGGCTCCTGCAGCCTTTTGACCTCAGTAGGCTTTGATAACTTCCTTGCTTTCTGGAATAGCAAGATGCCCAGGTTTGTCTTGGACATTTTCTGCCCCAGGCCTGGAATCAGCCATTTCTTCCAGGATCCCTGGTTTCTTGGAGTGGGTAGTGGTATTTAGAGACCACAGTTAAGGTTTAAGGGATGCTTATTGCCATTGGGTTGGTCATTGTTTCTGGGCATTTTCAGTGGACAGAGCTAGGAAATACATTTGTTTTTTTAAAGATTGAATATATCGTGAGTCATAACTACCCAAACTTGGAAGCAACAAAGATGTCCTTTAGAAGGTGAATGGATAAACAAACTAGTATATCCACACAATGGAACGCTATTCAGTGGTAAAAAGAAATGAGGTACCAAGCAATGAAAAGACATAAAGGAGCCTTAAATGTATATTGCTAGGTGAGAGAAGTCAATCTGAAAAGGATACATATTGTATGATTCCAACTATACGATATTCTGAAAAAGGCAAGACTCTGGAGACAGATCCGTGGTTGCCAGGAGTTGGGGGGTGGGTGGGAGGGCTGAATAGGCAGAACACAGGGGATTTTTAGGGCACGGAAACTATTCTGTATGATACTACAATGGTGGATACGTGTCATTGTATGTTTGTCACAACCCTTAAAATGTGCAGCACCTAGACTGAATCCTAATATCAACTATGGACCTTGGGTCATAATTATATATCAGTATTAGCTCATCAGTTGTAACAAGTGTACTCCACTAATGCAAGATGTTAAATAATGGGGGAAATTGGGGGAGGTGGAGGTGAAGGGGTATATGGGAACCCTTGGTACTTTCTATTCAATTTTTCTGTAACCCTAAAACTGCTAAAAAAATAGTCTGTTAATTTATTTTCAAAATATGAGTTCAATTGACATTTCTAATTTAAATTCAGGGCTATAGTGTTTTTACTTAGTCTCATCCATCTTACATCTGCATATCCTTTCTCACATGCTGTGTGTCCTTTCTTCCCAGTTCCCAGTGAAAGATACACTCATTTGCTAAGTCCTACTCTACACAATACTCTCAGATGAGAATACCAATACCACCAAAAGTGCAATTATTGATTTTTTTCTTTTGCAGTTTATTTATTTTTACTTTGCCTTTAGGGAATACCTTATTAGGGATGGACAGTCAAGACTGCTGTGTTTTAGTCGCTTGGAGGAATTCCTCTCCATGTATCTATCACCAACTTGCCATAAGTCAGCTTTTTGTTTGTTTGTTTTCCTTTTGTTATTTGGAATTTCTTTTCCAAACATTTAACATGTTTAAAATATGGTTATGGAGAATATTTGCCTGGTTTCCAACTCAGGTCCACAATCATGGAATATTACAAGTAGTCTAGCTTCTGTCTCCGCCCCTCTACCCTGTTCCCTTCCTCTCCTGTTAGATAACTTTTGCTGCTTCAAGTTTTTCGTTTAGCCTTTCATTTTATTTATTTCTTAATGTATATTTATTTATTTTATTTTATTTTTGGCTGCGTCGGGTCTTAGTTGCGGCACGCAGGATCTTCATTGCGGCATACGGGCTTCTCTCTAGTTGAGGCGCACAGGCTCAGTAGTGGTGCCGCATGGGCTCAGTAGTTGTGTCATGCGGGCTTAATTGCCCTGCGGCACGTGGGATCTTAGTCTCCTGACCAGGGATCGAACCCACATCCCCTGCATTGGAAGGCGGATTCTTAACCACTGGACCATCAGGGAAGTCCCTATCCTTTCATTAGATAATTCTTAGATAAATAAGAATATAGTCTACACACTCTTCTCCAAATTTTAAACCAAATTTCTTTCTAGTCAACCTCCAAATACTGGCAGAGGAAGGCCTGACCCCAGACTTTGTACACCGTCAGAACCCACCCAATTTGAAATACATTATTTCTGTTCTTTGTTGAGGGCCTACTGCTATTTCCAGGTTTGTATAAAAAGATTTCTGTGTGTTAGTTGAGCCTTCAGACAATCCCATGAGGTAGGTATTATTCCCCTATTTTGCAGAAGTGGGAACTGGAACTTAACGAACTGGGATTTGAACTCCTGTCTCCCGTATTTCACCCATTTGTTCATAAGTATTTCCAAAGTTCCTAACTCTGTTTCAGACCCCATCCCAGGTACTGGGATACAGAGATGAACCAGGCAGGGTCCTGTCCTCATGGGGCTCACATCTAGGGGATCATTCATGTCTGAGCATCTGTTCATCTGTCGGTCCACCACTGCACAGGGAATGCCTCAAGGGAATCTGTCTGATCCACTTGAAGTGAGAGCCCTGCACAGCAGAAACCAGTGGATGTTTGTTGAAAGAATAAATAAATAAATGAAGAAAGAAGGTTGAAAGAAGAACAAAGCTTGTGGTTGTAATGGAAGTCTTATGCCTCTTATACTCAGAAACCTTTGTTAAAAATTTAATAACTTTTAAGTTATGGATATAATGCACCTCATTATAGAAAATTTGGAAACTATAGAAAAGCGCAAATGAGAAAATAAAAATAATCCATAATACTAGCCTCCAAAGTTAGTCTTTTTCTGTATTCCTTTGGGCTTTTTTATGTATGAACATCTTTTTTTAAGATGCAACATTTGGATCTTGCTATATATCTATATATAGATAGATATATCTATATCTATAGATAGATAGATATATCTATAGATAGATAGATAGATATATCTATATCTATAGATAGATAGAAAGAGATATCTGTAGTTTGCATTTAAAAACCTCACTAATGATGTATAATGAACATTTTCCTATTCGAAAATCTTTTCAAACCTAAGTGTCTACTTAGAGGTTGGATTTGTTTTCACCAGTGACTACATCCTTTACCATATAAAATAATTATAAGCTCAAGACTGAGGTTAAGTCATAATGGGAAGCATATTTAGCAGGTTTCTAGGCAGCGCACTGGGCCCCAGCCATGACCATACAATCTTTCCCCAGCAAACACCCAGGGAAATGCCTTGAGAATGTCAGCTGGAGGCGTCAGCCTTACTTGGCTCCTTTAATACTCGGAGTTATATTATCAGCACATTCACTTTCTACAGTTCTGATCTCTGCAGGTACCACTAAAGTTCTCTCTTGGCTGCAGAGGAACTGTATACAGGCATCAGAGTGTGATTAAAGGCTGTCTCTGGAGTCAGACTCACCCTAAGCCCGGCTCCACATGAGACGGCTGTGTGATCTCGGCAAGGACATTCACCTCTCTTGGCTTCAGTTCCCTCATCTGTAACACAGAGCAGCACGTGCTCACACCTCCACAGGCGGTCACGGGGACTCAACAGCACAATGCCTGGCACATGATAGGTCACCAATAAACATCAGATATTATAACTTGTGTTTGGAGCGTTTTTTCTTCTATCCAAGTGGCATTTGCCATTCTCTGGTGTGAGGGTTGCTCTTGACAACTCGTCTTGATAGAAAGATATGAAGCAACTGGATGACCAACCATCTTAGAAGGAAGCATTGGACACAAGGGTCTCAGGTGTGCCCTGACCCCACCCTGACCTTAAGCGGTCAGGCATCCTAAACACATTGACAGGGGATTATGACTTTATTTTGTTTCTAAATTCATCAAAATACTACACAAGTAATCATGGAAGCCAATATCACACAGTAACGAAGTTTCCGGTCTTTGGAGCTAGACAATGAAGGTTCAAATCTCTGCCTCCTTACTTACTATCTGTATCATTTTGAACAAACTATTTCCCATCTCTGAGCTGCAGCTTCCTCTTAGTAAGTTGGAGATAACTGCAGTGGACAGCTTTTCCCCCTCCCATCCAGCATCCATTACCCTGCTTTTGCTGTTGCTTTGGGAGAACCAATTCTCTCCTACCCTGACCTATGATTTCACTCCCTGGCTCTGTGACTGGGGCATGTGACCTGGGCTTACGCCAATCAGTGCACCCATCACCTGACCACAGAGATTGGTTGGTGGGTGGTCATGTGACCCACGCCAGTCCAATGGAGTAGCCCTTAGGGCCTTTGAGAACCACTTCTTTTCCATAGCCTTGCAGTTGTGAGGGTGCGACTGGCTCCTGCTTCAAAGCCATCTTGCTCCCAAATGGGAACATGCTCCAGGGGAATAGAGTCAAGAGAAACCAGTTGTGGACAAATTTTGAGCCCCTGCTTGAAGCCCAATCATGATTTTCCATTGACACAAGTGAATTAATCCTCTTTCTTTGCTTAAACCAGTTTGAATTGGGTATTCAAACTGGGTATTCTGTCACTTTCAACGGAAAGAATCCTGTCTCCCAGAATTGTTATAAGGATTAGATAAGGAAACGTATAGAAAGCGCTCAGTGCAGTACTTGGAACAAAGTATGTGCTTAATAAATGGTAGCTATTTATATTGTTGTCATTATAACTTTGTAGAAAAGCAAGAAAATCAGATAAAACAAAAAATATCAGGGAAAACAGTGCACATTATTCCTAATTTCACCTCTTAGGGATAATCAGGTAACTATTTTGAAATATTCTTCTTCCAGACATTTTCATATATATATATTCATAAAAACCAAAATGGGATTATGCTCTAATACTGTATTATAACCTATTTCACTCAGAAATCAAACACAGCACAAAGGTATATCTGCACAGCACAGTCGTTCGTAACAGCGGCATAGCATTCTATGTTTTTGTTGAATACAGATTGTCTCCAAGTTATTTTTGTATTAATGATGTTGTGACGGCATTTTCTATCATCTATCAATCGGTTGATCTGTATCTTGATGCATTTCATAATTTTCTAATGATCAGTGTCTAAGACGAGGATTGCAGAGTCAAAGAGTTTCACAGATTTAAAAACCTACCTTGTAATTTTTATTGGAATGTTTAGTTTTTGAATAAAACACGTCTTGGTCTCTTCAGGATGCTATAACGGAATCCCAGAGTCCGAGTTGCTTATAAACAACAGAAATTTATTTCTTACAGTTCTGGAGGCTGAGAAGTCCAAGATGAGCAGATTCGGTGCCTGGTGAGGACCCTCTTCCTGATTCATAGACACCTGTGTCCTCACGTGGTGGAAGGGGTGAGAGAGCTCTCTGGGGTCTCTCTTCTATAGACGCTAATCCCATTCGTGAGGATGGAGCCCTCATGACCTAATCACCTCCCAAAGGCCCCACCTCCAAATACCATCACATTGGGGATTAGGCTTCAACCTTGAATGTGGGTGGGGATACAAACATTTAGCCTGTAGCAATATTATCAAACATTTAAATGTCTTTTCCAGATGGCAGGGATCCCAGTTCTGTGGGCTCCACATCTTCTCTGCATCAGACACTTTTACAGGTCTGATGTCATGAGTTCTCAAGACTCCCCTGGAGGGGAGGGACGGTGATCTCCATAACTCTGATCGCAGCAGCCCCTTCACTCAGGAGACCTAGCACATTGAAGGGCCCCATTCTTCTTGGTGTTTCAGGGAGACCCCAAGGGGTGTAGAACGTGCACCCACAGGTAAGTCCTGGTTGTCATTTTACTTTGAAAGGAAAATATAGAATTGATTTATTTGCAGACGACATGATCATCCATGTAGAAAAATCCAATGTAATCTACAAAAAAGCTGCTAAAACTAATTATTGAGATATAATTCACGCAAGTCCTTGTTGTCATTTGACAATTCCTTCACCCTCCCTCACCTCCTATGCCATTGCCCTGTGAACAAACTTCACCACTGTGGTCACTGGCCACACAGAGACACTCCTCCCCGCGGACTTCCTGTGCGCTGATGACCTTGGAAGGGAAGGGGAGGTCATTCCTCTGGGTTTTGTTTGGTTAGGGGGATCCGCAGCAGCGCTGCTTGGGCACACGAAGGGGCAGAGTTTAGTGAAGTGAGGCTTCCTTCCGCACAGTTCTTTTTCTCCCCAGGGAGCAGTCAGGAGAGTCAGGAGAGCTGTGTCCACGTGGGTGCTGAGCCGCACTGCCACCCACAGTGCTCACATCCTGCCCACGCCCCACTCTGCTCCTCAGGCCCTGGGCTCAGTCTGGCTCTTTTCCTCTCCCAGGGGCCCACTGCTCCTCCCGGGTACTCTGCTCCCATGTTCCCCCAGGCTGTCACATGTCACACGTCCGAACCCACAGTGGGTGAGCTTCACATCTACCCCAGGATGCTGCTGGGTCCTCAGTGGGCGCAGTAGCTGTTGAGCAGAAGCGTGTTGCTGGACTTCGGTGTGGCTGCCCCTCCGCCCCAGTCGGAGGGTCCGTTCCCGTGGTGCAGATGCAGAGATGGTGGTTCACAGAGAGGATCGTACCTGCCCAAGTTCTCACCTCAAGTTATGACGGAGCCAGAATTTGTGCCATTTCTCTCTGATGCCAAGTTCTGTGCTAGTTCTGCCGTGTCCTCCAGGACCGGCCATTTCCCGCCAGCTTCCGAAACCCGCGAGGGGAGAGGCTCTGAGCCGGGAGGAGGGTAGGTGAAGGGATGTGAGAAGCGTGAATGGTACGGCGCTCTGCGCAAGGGTAACTGGGCAGCTTCTCCCATCCACATCCCTGGACTCTAGTCCCACGCGCTCGGTCCCCAGGGCCACCCGTGGAAACCTTCTCTTCCTCAAATCCTACTACCAGACCCAGCTTTCTGCCCCTGGGGCTCCTGGGTTCAGGGGCCCTTCACCTGCCTGAGCCCTGGGTGGTGTTGGGATGGGGTTGGGCGGGAGGGAGGCTGGGTGTTGACAGGCAGCTGGGCTCACCGGCTGTGGGCCTGGCCCCTCCCCCCACCCTTCCTCCCCTTCCCAGCTGGCTCCGAAAGGGAAGCGGGGTGGGGGCAACTTCACAGGGAAACTTTTGTTCTTGCCCAGAACAGACACAGGCTGGGGACCGAGCTTCCCCTTGGCTGCCACGGAGACCGGGGCCACTTGAGTTCATGTTTATTTTCACAGTGTGGATTCCATGGAGATAATCGGCCCTGACGGGGCAGCCCTGGAAGAGGGCTCGGGACTCTGCGGAGTGCCTACTGTGTGCTAGGCCCGAGGTAGGCGGGAGCCAATGAGATCCCAACCCCCAGAGATCAGGTGCTGACTGATCACACTCGACGGAGGAGGAGGCCGCCAAGGTGCAGAGAGGGGAAGCCACTTGCCCAAGGTCACACAGCAGGTTAGCAGAGTGCTGGAAGGGGAGGCCGCATGCTCCCCTGGGCTCTTTCTACTTTTATGCCTGAGTTACTGGCAAAGCAACTCAGCCGCCCTGGGGCTTCACGGAAGAGGCACTGCCCAGGGTTCCCCACAGGCCGGGGTCCGTGAAGCAGGATGGGTAAGAGCGTGGACATCTCTTCCAAGGGGCTCCAGTCCAAGCCGAGGCCTCAGGCAAGCAGTGTTCTCTGAGCCCTAGTCTCCTCCTCTGTGCAACGGGACTGATGACAGCGTCTGTCTCGTCAGAGCCGTGCAGCTTGACGAGGGGTGAGAACTCAGTAATAACCATTGTTATTATAATAGTATCACTGCTAGTCTTCCATCCTACCCAGTGCTACACCCTCGGGCTCACCGCGGGCCCAGGAGCGTCCTACAAGATGTGTCAGTGCTGTTCCCGAGTGGCAGCTTCTCCTGCCGAGGCCATGAGGGGCGTGAGGGGGGGCTGGCCTGTGTGTGAATCCCGACCGCTTGTCATCCCTGGGAGCAGACCAGGGATTTCACAAGGAATCACCCCCAGCCCCTCCCCGGTCGGGCCAGCAGCCCTCGCCCTGCCGCATCGTCCTCAGGGCACCGCTGGACCACCCATCCCCTGGCCCAGGCCCTCCCCCAAATCCACCCTCGCCGTTATTTAATTTTTTTTTTCTGTATTTACTTTTCCCACCACTTCATTTCATTCCTGAAATACACCTCAAAGCCCCAGATAGACCCAACTCACCAGGCCAGTCGTGAGTCCGCCAGTAAGACCGGCATCGGACGCGTGAGGACCCGAGGAAACAGCCGAATCAAAAACCAAACATGGAACCAATAAAATCTTTAACCTGACACTACAAACTTCCCACAGACTTCAGAGAAATACCTCGAGAAGTGCACGACCTTTTAGTTTCTCCCCAAGGCTACCACCTCCTCCAGAGGGGTCTTTCTAAAATACAGATTTGACCTTGTCACTTCCCGGCTTCAGAACCCTTCGATGGCTCCTCATTATTTATTATTCTTATTCGCTTGCATTTATCGAGGTCCTCTGCTCGCTGGGTCCTGTGCTGGATGCCTTTCATGCATTTGTTCCCATGGGGCAGGGACTGTTGCTATCCTGGTCTCAGGGAAGAGGGAGCAGCGGTGCGGGGGGACCGCAGGGTCACGAAGCTGCTGAGTGGCGGAGCTGGGATGCAAACTCGGGTCAGCCTGCGTCCAGAGCCGGGGCCTCTCCAGCTCTCTGCGGCCCTGCTGGAGGCCTCAGCCCGCCCTTGACGAGCTCCCCGGCCTGGGGTCCGGCCGCTTTTCCCTCCGCCCGCTCTGGGTTGACCTTCCTGCTCATCGCTTCTGTCACTCAGTCTCAGTGTGGGAACCACGCTCCCAGCACGGGCTCCGGACCTCAACCTTGGTCTCCACAGGGACCTCCTCGTCTCCAGTCACCGATCAGCTCCTGTGGCTTGAACTCCTGAATCACCAGCGGCTCTTCAACTGCCCCATTTTGAGATAACAGCCCTTCCTTGACCTTGAGACTCCTGCTAGCTACCACCTTCTATCTCTTTTTCCATCTCCTGCCAAGCTCTTAAAAGCCCAGTGTATGCCCCCCCGTATGCCCGCCTCGTCACCCCCACCCACCCCTCAGCTCTTTGCACTCTGCTCCCAAGTCTCCCCTGAAACGGCTCCGGGTGAGGCCACCTCTGACCCCTGGGTCATCTCGTCCACTTGTCCAGCTTCTGGGCTTCATCCGACCTCCTGCTTACCCCTCTCTCCTCTGGTTCACCACCTTCTGGCTGCTTCTACTCCAGCTACTTCTTGACAACTCTTCCTTTGCCCCCTGTCCTGAATGTTGGTGCACATGGACCACGCTCCCTGGGGGAACTCAGCCACCACGACCACAGGGGTGATGTCCAAACCTGCACCCCAGCTCTGGCTTCCCTCTTGACCCACAGAGCCAACCGCCTCCTGGTGTCCTGGTGTCTTCGCTGGGACACCCTTCTGGCCCCGCAGACTCAGCACATCCGCATCGGAGCACCTAATGAGACTTCCTCTTGGGCTGCCCATCTCGGGGGCATCACCATCAGCCTCCAAGCAGGCGTGAAGTCGGAGCATCCTGTGGACTCCTCCCTCTTCTCCTGTGTTCTTCACTCCTGCTGCGAGCGGGGCACCAGGTCCTATCACTTCTACCTTCTGTACGTCCTCTGTTCCCCCTCCTCCGCGTCCCCCGGCCCACCGCCCTCGTTCAGGCCACCATATTCTCTTGCCTTCTCGCTGGTCTCCCATCTCCAGCCCTGCTCCTCTAAACTCTTCTCCCTACTGTACAGAGAGCCACCTCTCTCAAAGGCAAATTTGATTCGGTTATGTCCCTTCAGTGGCTCCCCGTTGTTCTTGCAATGAAGCCCACCTCAGTAAAACCCACCATGGCCCCTGCCAGCCTCTCTGTCCTACTTTCTTGTTGGGGCATCTTGGGTCAGCCCACTACCCTCTCTTGCCAGTCTCCCAGGCTCAGTATCAGCACGAACTGCGTGCAGATCCCCGTCACTCGGGGCTTTGCTGCCTCCACGCTTTTATATGTGCCGTTCCTTCTGCGTTGAACACCCTTCCCCTCTGGTCCTCCAGGCAAACTACTGTTCCATTTCAAGTCTTGACTCAGATGCCACCTGCCTTTGACTCCCCTGGAGGTCTCAGGTGCCCCTTCTCCTATGGTCCTAGTGGAGCTTATACAGGCACCGTGGAAGTGAGTATTTGTCATATTGTAAGAGTCTTGTTACCTCTGTCCGGCTCCCTCACCCCCACCCCCACTGGATGGGGAGTTTCTTGAGGGCTGGGCTCAAGGAGACTTTAACTCTGGGCCTCTAGTGCTCAGCCCAGGGTCCAGCATGGAGAGGGAGCTCAACGAGTATTTGTTGGATTGCCTCCAATTCAGAAATGGAAAGAAAAGAAGAGAAAAGAAAAAAGGAAAGAAAAGAAAAAGAAAAAGTGGACTGGAAGTTTGGAAGATCACCTGGGTGGGGCTTGGAGGACCAATAGCCAAAGGCAAGTGAATTGGGGTTTCAAGCCCGAGCCAAACCTGGGGGGGGTCTCTTGGGCTGTGTAATCCAACACCCCCCCCCAACACACATCTCAGGGTGTGGCGAGTCCTGCAAACTCTGGGGCTACAACTGGGCTTCCAGCTACCTGGATGAGACCTGCCCGGGCTCTTGCAGCCAAACACATGTGGCTTTAAACTTCAGTCCATCTTCCCAGAGCTGTGTGACCTTGGGCAAGTCCCTTCACTTCCTCCAAACCTGTCCCCCCTCTTGCAGCTCGATGGTAATCTCCACAGGGCTGCATGGATTCAATGAGGTGATCTCAGTAGGGCAGCTAGGCTAGCGCCGGCACCTAATGAGTGCTCAGGAAATGTTTTTTCACGTGATCATGCAGCCTTGGGGGCCTCCCTGGTGACGCCGCCACCCCCTACCCCCTGGGGAGACCTGGCCTGACAGAGGGTAACGATCAGTAATGTGCCAGGCACCGTGCTTGTTGCCCTACTGCATTATCCCATACCATCCTCTCCATTTACCAATGAGGAACCTCAGGTTCAGAGAGGTCAGGCTACTTGCCCAAGGTCACACAGCCAGTGAGTGACACCGGGATTTGAAATCAGGATGACTTCTTAAAGGCTGGTCTGGTCTGTGTGTCCCTCCAGGCCAGGCTCGCCCAGATGGCTCCTGGTCCTGGACAGGCCCAGGTTCCCTTGAAGCTCTCCCAGCCAGGCAGGCTCTTCCCATTCCCCCCGCCTCCCCTCTGCCCACCGCTAGATCTGTTTAAACTAGCTGAGCAGGGTGAGGTGGGGAGGCCGCGGAGAAGGTACAGAGATGTTTGTTTTCCTTGGGGGTTTATATCAACATTGGTCTTGACATTTCGCCTGTTATTATGTGTGGTTCTTTAGAGGGTGAAATAATATTTTCTTTTGCTTGAGAAAAGGACAAAGTTCAGACAGAGCTCTTGGCCCCAAATGGATTTTCCTCCTTCTCTGCTTTCCATGTGCCATAGCTACTCCGAGTTCCTTGGAGCCATCGCTGCGGGCAGACATCCTCTCTGGCCGCAGGTATCGTCAGCAAGCTGTGCGTGCGCCCGGGTGCCGCAGACTCGCTGTGTGCTGTAAATACCGTCCGTTTGCCGGGGATGCAGTGTGTGGGCTGCACCTGGTGTTGCCCCCATGTGCACACGTGTGTGCCACGGGCTCTGTCTGCATCCTCCAAATTTGTTCTCCTTTCCTTAGACACACGTGGCTGGTACACACACCATGCTGTGTGCCGTCACCACCTTGGACATACCCCAGGGTTGGTGCACACAGGTGGCACTGATGGTGTACACTGCGGACTGTTGGTGACTCCCAGACATGACTGGGTGTCTGGAGATACAGACGTTCTCCTCGATGTGAGGAGAAAACCCCCGAGCTCCAGACTCAGCCTGGGCGCTGAGTTGTATGTGGGTCCCCTCAGCGGGTGGAGGCCGCTGTGTGCTCTGGGTCTGTTCCCTTCAGGTAATGACGAGCCCAGCCACCGGATGGCCATAGCCCCAGATTAGCTTGTAGCTGTATCACTCTGATCTCAGCCTCTGTCTCCACGTGGCCTTCTCCCCGTGGGGGTCTCCTCGGTGTGTGTCTGAATGTCCCCCTCTTTTCTCTTATAAAGACACTAGTCATTGGATTTTGGTCCCACCCTAATTCAGTGTGACCTCATCCTAGCTTAACTAATTACATCTGCAAAGACCTTATTTCCAGATAAATTCACAGGCTGAGATTCCAGTTGGACATGAATTGGTGGGGGGGAGCTATTCAACCTAGCACAGCCCCCATTCCTTGAGCTCTTTTTGAGAAGAACTGAGTTAAACCCTATTATACATTATCTCATTTAATCCTCCTGCAACCTACAGAGATGGGTGTGGTCTTCCTCATTTTATAGTCGAGGCGGCTGAGGCTCAGAAGGGGAACTTCACTTGCGCAAGGACACACAGCCAGAGGGGGTCCAGGCTTCGGCCCCAGGTCTGCTGGGGTCACGCTGCCCTGTGCAGCAGGGACAGTTCCATACACACCCTGCATCCTCAACTCAGGGTTTCTCAACCAAGCTCTACGGACATTTGGGCCTGATTAATTCTTCATGTGAAGGGCTGTCCTTGCTCTGGAGGATTAAACATACTGACTTCTACCCACTAGATGCCAGTAGCACCCTCCTTCCAGCTGTGACCACCCAAAATGCCCCTGACATTGCCAAACGTGCCCCGGGAGGGTGGCTAACTTTGCCCTTGGTAGAGAACCCCTGCTCTAGACCCTGCATCCTCTGGTGAGGATGTGGTCTGTGTGAGTGGACCGGGGCTTGCCTCTTAGGTCTGACAATGAGGTTCAGGGTCCTAGGTGGGAAGAATAATGAAGACAGTGCCTATGTCCGGGGCTCCTGCATGCGGTATCTTGCTTCGTCTCCACCCCAACCCCTGAGGAAGCCCCCCCCTGGGAGGCTGGTGAAATCAGGGACGCTCAGTACTTTTAGTACCTTTGCCATTTTGCAAAAGGAAGTCCATGTCGTCAGCTCTCCCAGGCTGCTCTCTGGGGCATTGGTGATACTTCCTAATATCCCAGTTGATTTAGAAGCTCAAGGCCATCAAGGCTCCAGGAGAGGATTATCTGTCCCCGAAACTGTTCCAAGTGCTCTCTGACTGGTGGATTTCAATACTTGCTTCTTTGTTGACTTTTAGCACCTTCAAGGGCAAGGTCCTCTCTGGGTGGATCCAGAAGGTAACATCCTATTTTTCAGAAAAGCAGCATCTTCTCTCCCCAGGATGAAGCCCTATCAGCTTACTAGGTATTCTGTTCTAACTATGCCTGACCCAGCTGATGCATGCGGAGTCCTGGCTTTTCAGTCTAATGTGCTCAGAGAGGAGCAGTCAGACTTGGTCGGGGTCATTCCTTTCAACCAAGCACCAAGTGTGCACCAGGCCCAGTTTCAGGTGTTGGAGGTGGAACCCCATGGAGCCTGCAGTCTAGCTGGGCAGAGAGGAAAACACAAGTCAAACAAGCAAACACAGTCGTCAGGAGCATAAAAGATGCTGAGATGGGGGAACCAGGGACTGGGAACGGGCCGCCAGGGAGGGACTCTGTCTTAGTCTGGGCCCCCCAGAAAGCAGGGCCTGAGACAAGGCATCAATGCAAGTACTTTGTGAGGAGCGTGATCCCAGGGAGGATTGAGGGACGCAGAACGAACCGGGGAGGAGGGAGAGTCAGTGTGAGGGCCTGTCATCAAGCTGGCCTCTGCTATCTAGGGACAGTGTCTGCTCAAATCCATGGGACAAGTGGCGAGATGGGGGAAGGGTTTGTCCACCACACCAGTCCCCCGTTGCTCAAAGGTTTACCCCATTTTCTGGTCACTGGTTCGCCCCATTGGGCATTATCTCTTCCTGAACGGTTGGGTTGCAAATGTGTGGGCTCCAAGTGGGTTTCCACCATGCAATGTGCAGGGAGAAACCCCAAGGCAGGAGGTGAGCTGAGGGTCGCCCAGCCTGAGTGAGGCATTGCCCTACTGCCCCTACACATCCACAGTGTTCAACGGTGTCCAGACAGCATCTCCGAGGAGGTGACATTTGGACTGGGGCCTGAGATGAGAATGAACCAGCCTTGTGCCTGACCCTCTGAGCCACCTGTGAGGAAACCTTCCAGAAAGAACATGTGGTTGTGGCTTTTATGGGTTGTGTCTTGACCTTTGGGGAGACCTTGGGCCAAGCCTCGTAAGCCTAGCTGGTTTTCTAATGCCTACGCAGAACCAACTCTGGGTCCGGCAGAGTTGGCGCCTGTAGGGAGTGCCCCCTGGGAAGTTAGAAGAGATGTCCGGTGACATAAACCAGGGGTTGGAACCTTCGTGTTTGATGATAATTGTTGATACTTTGGTGGCTCTGGAGCTGTTTTGCAGGGCTGTCCGGTCGAATGCATAAAATATATGCAATTAAAGATTTCTAGGAGTCGTATTAAAATAGAAACAGGTGAAATTAATTTCAATAAAAGATTATTTAATCCAATATATCCAAAATGTTATTATTTCAACATAGAGTCGATATAAAAATAAATGAGATAGTTTATATTATTTCATTCGTATATGTGTTCACAATCTGGTGTGTATTTTATACCAGCTGCAGGTGTCATTGGTACTGGCTGGACCTCAAGTGCTCAGTGGCTACACGGGGCTACGGGCTAGAGTTGCACAGCTCTAGAGGTTAGAAGTAGAGTTTTTTGTGTGTATTCAGATGATGTGTTTCCATTATCACAAACCGGAAGACTTTTAGTGGACAACTGGCCCCTCGGCAATCACTGGCCCAGGAGTCAACAGCCGAGGTTAAGGTTGGGATAAAGATTAAACAAGATAATTCATGTAAAGTGCTTAGCAGAAGGACTGGCGAGGAATATGTACCTGATAAACTGTAACCGAGATAAAGTTATTTACAGAAGTGGATTTGGGTTTGCTCTAATGCACAGAAAGAGGAGGAGTAAAACCTCCCAGTTCAATGTCACTGAGCAGAGATTTTTATCCCAGAGATATTTCAGACTGGGCTGCCCAGGGTCGTCCACTGGGAAATAGAGGGTGGATTCAAACTTGGGCCTGTCTGACTCCAGGTTGCGGACTTTGCGCCGTGTGCCCTGATGTCAGAGGCTGCAGGCAGACCACCGTCACTGGCCTGACGGGTCCCAGGACTCTCAAAGGAGCACTGAGAACCCACCTCCTTGGTTCTTCCCTATCCCCATGCCTACCTGCTGGCTCTGCCCACCTGGCCCAGCCTCTGCTTTGCACCACTCACTCCTGCCCCTCTGGGTGGTCAGATCCCAAGCCCTGCAGTGCCAGGAGCTGCTCTCCCTGTGCCTGTGCTGGGGCGGGGGGAGGGGGTGACAGCCCCTCTGCCCTGATGCACCGCCCGAGCTGCCCAAGCTGCCCGCACTCAGTGGCATTTCTGCAACCACTGTAAAGTGTCACTCACCGCACAGCCCCATCCTCCGCTGCACCCACATGCTGCCCTCAGTGCATGAAGTTAAAGGTCAACCTCCTCCCCACCCAGCCGGGTCCTTCCACGACCTTCCCCATCTCTACACGGGGAACTCCTTCCTGCCTCTGACTCCGGCCAGAAACCTGACTCTTCTCTCTCACCGCCTCCCAATCCACTCCATCGGGACACCTCCTCAGCTCTCCCTTCCACCCTGGGTTCCAACACTGCCTCATGCCCCTGGGCGGGTGCCCCGGGGATGCCCCTAAGTCTTACCCTCTAGTTGGGTCCTTCATATGCCATCATTCCCAGTACAGCCATGGAGATGGCAGGGGATCATATGCCAATTCAGCGAGGTCCTACTGTGTGCCAGGCCCTCACTGGCCCCTAACATTGACCCTGGGATGCAGGTCCCACCATCGACCCATCCACACCTGGGCCCCTGAGAGCTGAACAGCTTGCCGATGGCTCCCAGCAAGTGCCAAGTGGAGCTGGGTGTCGACCCGGCTGCCTGGTGCCAACACCTGTAGTGCAGAAAGGTTGCAGGAGTGGGGGGGGGGCGCGCTTTGGGCTGATGTCTGCAGTTCGGGGGCTACCGCAGGATCGGCATGCCTCTGTGTCCCTGGAGCCACCTGCGGGCCACCTAGGATGCCGTGTAAACAGGAGGCTGGGTCGGGTGGCAGTACGTTCAGTTCGTCCAGGTTGTAGATGCTTCCAGGGACTCAGCTTTGCAGAGGCTTCTCCCGTGCCCTACCAGCCCCTCCCTTGGGGTCCCATCTGCTTCTGAAACCTGGGGCTGCAGGAGCTCAGGGGAGTCCCACACTGTGGGCAGCCCTGTGTGCTTGGGGTCTGGATTTCCCCTCCCACCACAGAGGGACATTGACCCCTTGGAGTGTGGGTGCTGTCACCAGGCAAGGGCATGGCCAGAGCTGTGGGGACACAGACAGGGACAGCAGGGATCACACAGTGGCCAGGGATGCAGGGGACAGTTGGCACTAGGCTCACCCCTGAATGGTGGGAGTGAGTCTCACCTAGACAGAGTCAGGGACACAGTGGACTGTGGTGGAGACACGGCGGTGTGGACAGGGCTCTGGGGGAGGCTGGCCCAGAGCTGTCCCTAGCCCTCCCCTCCCCTCCCCGCCTCAGGTCCCTCAGCCCTCCCCACGCACCCCACCCCTGCCCTTCCCGGTCCAGCCGCTGCCACTGTCTGACGCGTCTTTGAAATCTTATCTCCATCTTGTTCTCCGTTTCCTCCCTGTCCAGGCCTCATCTGTCTCCTGCCTCCCATCCACCCCTCACCTGCTTCCCATCTGTGGCCCCTCCCCCTCCCAGCCCGAGGGCCTCAGCCTCTGTCCTGTCCTGTCCTGTCAGCCCATCCCTGCCTCTCCAGGGGCAGATTTCAGCGCTGTGGGTTAGCACCCTGCCCACTGCTTCCTGTGTGCCCTGAGCTCCATACCCCAAGCTCATTCGCTGGTCCTCCTTCCTTCTGCTGGGGATGCAGCTACAGTCCCCAGGCCGGCCGTGATCCAGCCCTCGGGCCCCTGAGGCTCCCCAGTCAACCCCTCCAGCTCCTGGAGCCCCTTGCTCCTCTGAGCTTTGCCTGGGTCGCATGAGTCAGAGCGGCCTGGGCTTCTGCTTCACTTCAGTCTCTGACCTCCTCAAGGGTGGGGACAACTCCACCCTGCATCCTTTACAGATGAGGCTTGGTGAGCAGGTGTGCTGTCTCCGGTTCTCCACAAGTCTAGCTCTGTTCCATCCTTCAGGACTCAGCCCTAATGTCACCTCTTCAGCCAGCTGCCCTGACAACTCAATCTAACGTGGCTCCCTCCCCCACCCCAGCCCACCCAACCTCCGTCCCTGCACCCTGATTTCATTTCCTTTGGGAGTTCAGCTTCTACTTTACAGAGGAAACAGATAGGAACCAAGGGCATCTAACAGTGGGCCCATCTGAGTGCCCAGAGTGCCCCGGGGGCCCCAGCAGAGCCCTCCAGCTTCCTTCTCCCAACCAAAGCCAGGCTTCCCTGGCTCTGTCCCTGTCGCAGGGGTCCCAGCTACCTCTGGGAGTCTCCATCCTGTGGAATCAAACTTAGAGTGTAGACCCAGCCTGCCTGGTTTCAAATCCCAGCCCCACGACCTAGCAGCTGAAGATCCTTAGCTCTGGGCTGCATTTCTGCACCTGTAAGCGGCTGAGGAGGGTGAGGTGCCCATGTCAGAACTGTTGGACATAAGGATTAGGCCCCTTGCAGGTGTCATGGGCCCACAGGCAGCAAAAATACAGGAGTGAATTGTGTACTTGAACGTGAAGAGCCCCTTCACTGGTGATCAATGATAATCACAATTATCAATCATTTCGCTGTCACGATCCCGGTCTTTCCCGAGTGCTCTGCAAACCCAATCTCTCTGAGTCCTCTCAACACACTTGGAGGTGTGGACTCTTACTCCCAGCTTCCAGACGAACCAACCAGGAGGCAAAGGGCAGAGACCCCCAGGTCACCCCTGAGTATGCAGGAGGTGGGAAATGCAGGCCAACAGTGGGAACTTGGGGGCTGTCAGATACTGGGTCTGACCTGGCTCTGCCCCTGGTGACCTGGGGCAAGACATGCTCCCTCTCAGCCTTTGCTTGTCCGTCTGTAAAATGGGGACAATAACACATTGAGAATTCAGTGACTTCTATGGTCTTACTCAGTGATCACTTAGTGAATGGCGTCTGACAATAGAACTCAGCTGGGGTTTGCCCCAGACCTGTTGACCCTGACCCTGAGCCTTTCCAGTCCAAGGCCTGGCCTTCCGGGAACGAATGCGGCCCCTTCCTGCTCTGCCAGGGACCCCCCAGGCATCTGAAACTACCTGTGCACGACCCCACGTTCTGGGAGGCGAGTCTACAGTCCCATTTGGAAGCAATTGGGGCCCGAGTCTCTTGGGCCTGGAGTCCATGTTTAACTTATTTGAGGCATTTGTGGCTTCAAAGGCGGAACCTAAACGTGGAAGGGAGGGTAACGGGTGTTTTGCTGTTCATTCAGATTGTGCTTCTCTGAAGTGTATCGCTGGCTGACATCTCAACTGCTGCATGGCACAGGCCTGTCTGGGTGGGCTGTGAGCTCCCAGGCATGAGCCTGCCACTGCCCTGGACATTCCATGGCTCCCACTGTCCACAGGGACCAGCCAGGTGCCTCAGCCAGATGACAGCTGTGGAGCCCAGAGACCCAGGCCCCTTCCTGGTTGTGGGACCCGGGGCTACTGCATAGCCACTCTGAGCCTCAGTTTCCTCCCCTGGAAAATGGAGAAAATGTTACCTACCTTGCAGGTTTGCTCAGAACTGAGTGATTTCCTGGGATGTGGGACTTTAAGTGATCAAGCCTGGAAAGTTCCAGGCAAACCAGAACCAGTTGGTCACTTACAGGGTTGTATGTGGATGAAAAGGGAAAACGCATGAAAAGTGCTAAGCATGGTGCTTGGAGAAAAGCAGCGACGGCAGTGGCCCTGTGTGCATTGCACTTCACAGTTTACACAGCCCTTTCTTTCTATTTCACAAGTCTCCCAGTGACCCTGCTTATTCTCCTGACTTTAAAGGTGAGAAAACTGAGGCTGAGAAAACTGGCAGCGTATCTAGGGTCAGATGGGGTAGAGACGGGACCTGCTTAGGGTGAATGACCCCAGGGTCTGCCAGCCATAGCCACAGCCACGAGGGAAGCCCTTTCCTCTACTCTTACTATCTTTCCTCAGGGAGGTGAGGATTGGAAGGATGGATAGAGTTGACTCAGAGTGGGAGGGAGCTGTGATTCTGGAAAAGAGTTAGACTCTCAGCTCTCCTGCTGACAGGCGCTGGTCCACAAACTCTCACTCATTCAAGCCCCCTCTGCTGCCACCGAACTCTGTGCCTTTGGGCAAGCTACTTTATCTCCTGAGCCTCAATTTCCTCAGCTGTAAATAGGGAGTAATCACAGTACCTACTGAGCAGGATTTTTCTAAGGACTCAATGCAGTGATTTATAAAAGAGCTCTGGAAAGTGCCTAGCAAACATTAGCTAACAATAAGATTATAATGATTCAAAATAATACAATTCACAAAATGTTTTCCCCTCCAGGAGCCCATTGAGTCCTCACAACAGCACAGTTTTGAGGAGTAGCTGTGATTTTCCCCATTTTCCAGATGGGGAAACTGAGGCCTGGGTCAGGGGCAGAAGTTGCCCAAAGCTACACAGGAAGTGGGGGAGCAGGGCTGGGAAGCCAGGCTGACTGGACCAGACAAGCAGCAGAGCCCATCCCGTCTCTATGCCTGACAGCTTTTCAGCCCGTGGCCCTTCTGACCCTGCCTCCGAATGGACTTTTGTTCTCCTGTCTCCAGGAGAGTCCACCAGCTCCATTACCTGCCCTCTGCATTTTTCCCCCCTTTTTGTTGTACTTCTCACTCGTGGAAGTCAACTTATTGTTTTTCTTGTTGTTATCCATTTCTCCCACAAGAATGTCAGTTCCAAGAGGGCAGGGTCTTTGTCTTTTATGTTCACTGCAAAATCCCAGTGCTTGGCACAAAGCAGGCCTTCAGTAAACAGCTATCGAATGATTCGGTAATCTTCTAATTATTAGAAAAACAAACGAAGCTTGGAGTTCCGCACCGCCACCTGTGATGCAGTGCCCTATTCAAGCCAGCAGATGGCAGCAGAGAACAAGTTACCTGATGGGTGGAGCCCAGGTGAAGCGCACAGGTTTGACCTTAGAGCAGAGCCTCTGTGTGTGTGTGTGTGTGTGTGTGTGTGTGTGTGTGTGTGTGTGTGTGTGTGTGTGTGTGTGTGTGTGTGTGTGTGTGTGTGTGTTGTATGTGCCTTCTAGATCCCAGCTGGACAGAAGGAAGCTTTTTCCAATAACATAATAACAGCTATCACTGATTAACTACAAAAGCAGTTCGTGCCCAGTGCCACCTGTGCAAGATCTCGTTGAATTCTCATTATAGCCCTATTTTTAACCTCATTCTCAGACAAAGAAACTGAGGTGCAATAATATGCCCCAGGTCACAGCCAGGGGTGTCCAGGACCAGGAGACTAGGAGCCTTTCCTCAACCACTGTCATATAAGACCTCTGAGCTTCAGCTGCCCCTCAGCAGACTCAGTGGGCCACCCCACCAGGAGGAAATGGGTTCCCCATCACTGGAGGTGTGCAAGTTGTGCTGGATAAGCACCCAACAGAGAGGGTTTGGGGCACCAGATGCCCAAAGCCACTCCTGGCCAGGAAGGACCTGCTGTATAATTTTCAGGGCCTGGTGCAAAATGAAAATGTAGAGCCTTCTGCTCAAAAAGTAAGAATTTCACGATAGTGAGAGCAGAGCATCAAGCCAAGCGTGGGGCCCTTCTAAGTATGAGGTTCTGTGTCACTGCGCAAGTTGCATGCCCAGGGAGCCAGGGGTCTGGGTAAGGCCTATGAGGGACATGTCTCAGGAGCCCCTGGGATGTCACCAGCCCAGCTCTGCAGGAGTCCAGGGAAAAGTCCTCCTTAGCATGTTTCTTCTCATAAGGCGGGACCCCACATCCCTGCACCTTTTATCTTCCTTCCCTGGCAGTGATTTATCTCCATGTGAAGGGTTGGGGCCTCAGAGGCACAAGTCCTGTTTGATGGTCCATGAATCTTTCCTGTCTGGATCCTCTGGCCACTCTCTGCGCTGCTGGGTGGACCCACTACTTCCTTTCTGCCAAGTGTGGATTAGGAAGCCATAAAACAAGGAACCCAAACTCCTGGCCAGGAGAGCACACACATGGGTTTCAGATGCGCTGGCCAGCTGGAAGGAGATGGATGGGGGCTGTGGGACTTGAGTCCCAGAGGGGGACCGCTTCCCTTGGAGGCCGCCATCTCCAGTCCCCTTTCCCACGGGGAGGGGACTTCCTGGCCAAGCCTGGGGCCAGAGCTGGTCAGGGCCACTCCCAGAAAAGACCCTGGCTGAAGCCACAGCTAGAGGTGGTCCTGGTGGGGCAGGGAGTAAGGGAGCCCAGGCTGAGCTGAGCATGAGGGCCCCGGTAGGACTCAGGTAGGAAGAGCTGAGCACCACTATGTGCTGGGCACTTAATACATGTTGTTCTCACGTCTCGCGAGGTTGCTCCCCTCAGAATAGCGTGGATGAGGAGCCCGAGGCTCGAGGTAGGCCACTTGCTAAGGTCACACAGCCAGGAAGTGATGGGGTTAGGATTTGAACCCTGGTAAATAGATAACAAAGTTCTATCCCAAAGAGAAATTCTAAAACCATAATATTTGCAAAGCATATTATTTATGACTTATTTCTTGAATGTTATCTGTTTAAAAAAATTAGGTTGGAAAGGCATGTGGAACAAAATTGAAAAGTTGTATAAGATAACTTTGAGGGTTAAGGCTTCATCTCCCCTCCCCATTGTCCATAACATCCCCCCTTCCCCCCAACCCCCGCTTTCAATTCTTTTGAGTATTTACCCAGAAGTGGAATTGCTGGATCATACAGCAATTCTATTTTTAATTTTTTGAGGAACTGCCATAGTATTTTCCACAGTGGCTCTACCATTTTACATTCCCACCACAGTATATAAGGGTCCCAATTTCTCCACATCCTCGCCAACACTTGTTATTTATTTATTTTCATAATAGCCATCTTAATGGTATGAAGAGGTATCTCGTAGTTTTGATTTGCACTTCCCTAATGATCAATGACGTTGAGCATCTTTTCATGTGCTTATTGGCCATTTGTATATTTTCTCTGGAGAAATTTCTATTTAAGTCTTTTGCCCATTTTGAATTGGCTTCTTTGTTTGTTGTTGTTGTTGACTTTTAGGAGTTCTCTATATTATCCTGGATATTAATCCTTTATCAGATATTTGATTTACAAATATTTCCTCCCATGCTGTGGGTTGCCTTTTTACTCTCTTGATGGTGTCTTTTTTTTTTTTTTTTTTTTTGTGGTACGTGGGCCTCTCACTGTTGTGGCCTCTCCCATTGTGGAGCACAGGCTCCAGATGCACAGGCTCAGTGGCCATGGCTCACGGGCCCAGCCGCTCCGCGGCATGTGGGATCCTCCTGGACTGGGGCACGAACCCGCATCCCCTGCATCGGCAGGCGGACTCTCAACCACTGCGCCACCAGGGAAGCCCGATGGTGTCTTTTGATGCACAAAAAAAATTAATTTTGATGGAGTTCAATTTGTCTATTCTTTTTCTTTTGTTGTCTGTGCGTTTGATGTCATAGCCAAAAAATCATTGCCAAATCCAATGTTGTGAAGCTTTTGTCCTACGTTTTCTTCTAAGAGTTTTATAGTTTTTGATTTTATGTTTAGGTCATGGATCTATTATGAGTTAATTTTTATATATGGTGTTAGGTAAGTGTCTAACTTCATTCTTTTGTATGTAGGTATCCAGTTTTTCCAGAACCATTTGTTGAAAGGGCTGTCTCTTCTCCACTGACTATTCTTGACATTCTTGTCAAAAATCATTTGACCATACATGTGAGGATTTATTTCTGGACTTTATATTCTATTGAACTTGTCTGCATTTATGCCAGTACCACACTGTTCTCATGCACGTAACTTTGTAGTAAGTTTTGAAATCAGGAAGTGTGACTCCAACTTTGTTCTTCTTTGTCAGAATTGTTTTGGTTATTTGGGGTCCCTTGAGGTTCCATGTGAATTTTAGGATGAGGTTTTTTTTAACTTTTGAAAAAAAAATCATTGAGGTTTTGGTAGAGATTGCGTTAAGCATATAGATTGTCTTAGGTAGTATTGATATCTTAGAAATATTAATTCTTCCAATCCATGAACATGGGATGTCTTTCCATTTATTTGTCTTCTTTAATTTCTTTTCAGAAATGCATTGCAGTTTTTATTGTGCAAGTCTTTCACCTCCTTGGTTAGGTTAATGCCTAAGTATTTTATTCTTTTTATTTTTTGGCTGCACCACGCAGCTTGTGGGATTTTAGTTTCCCTACCAGGGACTGAACCTGGGTCACCAAAGTGAAAGCACCGAGTCCTAACCCCTGGACCGCCAGGGAATTCCCAGTATTTTATTCTTTTTGATGCTGTTGTACATGAAACTGTTTTCTTAATTTTCTTTTCAGGTTGTTCATTGTTAGTGTACAAAAATGCAACTGATTTTTGTGTGTTTACTTTGTATCCTGCTACTTTGCTGAATTTATTAGTTCTATGAATGATTTTTGTGGAATTTTAGGGTTTTCTACATATAAGATTATATTGTCTGTGAGCAGATACAATTTTTCTTCTTTATTTTCAGTGGGATGCCTTCTATTTCTTTTTCTTCCCTAATTGCTCTGGTTAGCACTTCCAGTAATATGTTGAACAGAAGTGGCAAAAGCAAGCTTCCTTGCCTTCTTCCTGATCTTAGAGGGAAAGCTTTCAATCTTTCACCACTGAGTATGATGTTTGCTGTGGGTTTTTCATATATGGCTTTTATTATGTTGAAGTAGTTACCATCTATTCCTAGTTTCTTGGGTGTTTTTTTTTAAAATCATAAAGGAATATTGAATTTTGTCAAATGCTTTTCCTGCATCAACTGAGAGGACTGTGTTTTTTGTTTTGTTTTGTTTCATTTTTGATCATGTGTTTTTTTTCCTTCATTCTGTTAATGTGATATATTACATTGATCAGTTCTCATATGTTGAACTATCCTTGCATTCCAGGAATAAATCCCACTTGTTCATGGAGTATAATCCTTCAAATATGTGGTGCAGCACATTTTGCACCCGAGGTTCAATATCACAGATGTGTTGCCTGTTTAATATCGATCTCCTCCCATTATCTTGAGCTCACCAAAGGCAGGGACCAGGTTGGTCTCTTTCCCCAGCACCATGCACAAGGCTTGGCACAGAGTAAGAGCTCACTAAATACTCAGTGAATGAATGAGCAAACAGGAAAATGACAGAAAGAAATTACCCTAAAGAGATAACAGTATTGGATTACAGGTGATTTCAGTTTTCTTTTTATACTCTTCTTTTGTACATGTTTATCCTGATTTTATCAAAAATCAAATATACATTATTTTAATGATAGAATGAGAGACTACTCTGGGTACCCAGAGGGGACAGGATTGAAAGGCATGAAATCAGAGCAGGAACCCTGATAAGGAGGCCGCTGGAATGTCCACGTGTGGGGTGATGTTGGGGGGGTATACAATGGGTGATGGGGGCCAAAGCCTCAGTTTCCTCATCTGGATAATCAGGCTAATAGTCACCCCTGTACTTAAAATACAAAGTTCAGGTAAAAACAAACATCAGGGGCTTCCCGGGTGGCGCAGTTGTTGAGAGTCCACCTGCCGATGCAGGGGACACGGGTTCGTGCCCCGGTCCGGGAAGATCCCACGTGCTGCGGAGCAGCTGGGCCCGTGAGCCATGGCCGCTGAGCCTGAGCGTCCGGAGCCTGTGCTCCGCAACGGGAGAGGCCACAACAGTGAGAGGCCCGCGTACCACACACAAAAAAACAAACAAACACAAAAAACCACATCATTTACTGAGACTCATTCCATGCCCTTCACTGTCCTATCTAAAGCCCCCATTCCCACTTGAAGAGCATTATCTTCACTTTCTAGGTGGGAAAACTGGGGCAGGGATCCATCCAAATCCTAGCTCAGTCATAATGACCCAGTTTTCTGAGCCTCAGTTTTCCTGTCTGTGTAAGGGGAACAACAATAGCCTCTACTTGTTGCGGTGCTGTGTGTGGTCAGTAGGATTGTGGTCTTAAAGCCCATAGCTTACCTTCCAGGATGGGCCAGCTTATGTGAGCTGCCCATCACCACCATGACCAATGAGGTGAAGTTACCCTCCTAGGGTCACACAGCAAACCAGTGGCCCAGCCGGGATTCAGCCCAGGTTTCTCTGACCCCAGAGCCCAACTCCTTCCAGTTTCTGGTGTGAGGGGCTCCTGTGCTTGGTAAGAGCTCTGGATGGCAGGTGCCCGTCTGGAATGTAGTAGAGCTGAGTGTGAGGGGGCCTGTCCTGGTGGTACAGCGTGGACAGGAGAGGGGTCAGGGAATCTGGCCCCATGAGGGATTTCTCAGGGCCACACATCCAGTGCAGCAAGAGGTTTCCCAGCAGCCGATGCACCATTAATGGGCCTCCTTTCATCACAATACCCCGTGATAACAGACAGATTTAATTAAAAAGAACACACATCCTCCTCTGCAGGGCGGCTGCAGCCAGGGTGTAGGGCCTGAAATTAAAATTTAGCTCTATAAACTCAGCACACAGGCGAGGGTGCCCAGAGCTCCCGGGTTTTCTAAAAGCAACACCCCCGTCCCCGCATGTCCATGTTATTTATCGTGTTAATTTTGTCCTCTGGCCACAGTGTGAACCAACTCTGAGCCCCGAGCCCCGACCCTGACTTGCCTCTAGCTCCCAGGCTGTGCCAGGCACGCGCGTGCCTCCTTTGTGGAGGAGCAAGACCGAGAATGCCAGCTTGAAATGCGGAAGACCGGGCAGGACTCTCCCTGGCTTTGTGCTATCGGGCAAGTGACCCACTCCACCCAGATCGTCTGTTTCTGCATCAAGAAGCTGAAGCTGTCCCCTGAGGCTGGGCGAGGCCTGGATGAGACAATGAGGAAGGCCGCTGGGCACACAGTGACCGCTCAGCAAAGGTTGGCTGTCAACACTGTCGATGTTGTGACCACTAGTGGTGGGAGCTTCTGCACGGAGCCCAGGAGGCCTTGGCGACAGGGAGGCTGAGATGGCTGGGGAGGCCCAAGCTGGACATTCAGGGTCCCAGATGCAGCAATTAAGAGTGGAGACTTGGGAGTCAGACGGGTCCAGGTTCAAATTCTTGTTCTGCCACTTCCTAGTTGTGTGGACCTGGGTGAGTGACTCTCCCCTGGGGCTCTGTTTTCTCATCTGTAAAATGGGAATGATAATAGAGCCTTCCTTTTAGGGCTGCAGACTGAGGAATCCACAGTCAGGTACTACACCTGGCACCGGGGAAAAGGCGTGGGCTTGGGTGCTCTGGCCCACGAGGACGGCTTTTAAAGCTGAGGGGAGGGGTTGCCCAGGCCCGGTTTTCTGGTCCGGCTCAGGGTGGTCTCCCCGGAGGCCCTCAGGCCAGCGGCACCCAGCAGGTTTACACCCCAGGTGCCCGCAGCTGTCAGGCTGGGGACAAGGGCGCCCGCTTTGTGACCAGATAGGTAGCCTGATAGCAGGGCCTGTGAGACAAAGCTATCGGAGTCGTCGACAGGATACCAAATGGGCTTCTCCGAGCAGGCGGGCGCAGAATTGCATTCAGCTCGGATTTAATTAAAAAGACTCGAATCTTTCTGATAATCCTCCCAGCAACGGCTGGAGCAGGGCCTGAAGCAGGTTTCCAGGCAACGGTGCATCCTGCAGATAAGGAACTTTGCAGGGAAGACGCCGTGAGCCCCTCGGCTGGCCCGACACCGCTGCTATCACCCTGCCCATCACCCAGCCAGAGAGGCTGGGGCAGCCAAGTATCAGTGCTTGTGGAATGGGCAGGTCTCCAGCTCTGCTTGGAGGCTGAATCTGGAGGGGAAGGATGAGGCCGGGTGCTGCATCCTCAGCAGCACCTCCCCTCCCACCTCCCAGCCTTTGCCTGTGCTGGTCCCTCTGCCCTGCCTCCTGTTCGTGGATTCTGACTTGTCCTTCGAGTCCCAGCCCACAGTGTCCCTCCCTGTCCTCCTCTGATTACATATGAATCCCCGGCACCCAGTCCAGAGCCTGCCAGAGGACAGGGGCTCAGAGAATATCTGATATATGAATGGATGAATGAATGCATGTGTGAAGCAGACAAGCAGCCCTGAGTTTGGAACAGGGGCTCCTATACCAGTGTTACTTCTTACCAGTCTAGAAACCAGGCAGGCAAACGGTTCATCTTCTCTGCTTCCTCACCCGCACAGAAGGGGTACCCATCACTCTGCCTGGGAAAGGGGTGTGATCCCTGCCACCCCCCAGTAGGGGCCCGAGGGGCACCCACCATGTATCCAGCACTGCACAGCCCCGGCTTCGGCTCCCCCAGGCTAGACTCAGGGCTTAGCTGAATCTTCTTCTCCCAGACCCTGCCTCACCCTGGAACCCATTACAAAATATTTTAAATTTAATTATTTAAAATAGGTAACAATTCACATGGTTCAAAGTTATATACAGACAGAACAGTGAAGTTCCCGCAGGGAACCACCGCTGTTAGCTTCTCAGGTATTCTTCCCGAGTTTCTTTATGCATATATATGTTTAGATATGAGTATAAGGTGCAAACAAAACAAAGCAAAAACACTGCGCACCAAGATCTCCACGTTGCTCTTTTCACTTACTACCTCCTGAAGGTCTTTCCATGCTGCTATGAAGGGTCCTCTCGTTTTTCCAGCTGCCTAGTATCCCGCTGCGCAGATGCCTGGGTTTATTGAACCAGCCCTATGACGGCCGTTTTGATTACAGCCTGTGTTTTGTTATTATTGACAAAGCTGCATGGAAGAACCTTGTACATATATCGTTGGGTTGTTTGTCTGCAGAACAGTTCCCAGAATAGAACTTGCTGGGTTGAACGGTGGAATCTATCTTAACACCGCAACCTCATTCATCCATCCGTCCATCCATCAATGGTTTCCTACTATTCAACATCATAGCGAGCCTACTATGTGCCAGACACTAAGCAGGGCACAGGGGGCCTAGTGGTGAAGGAACCAGGCCTGATCCTTGTGCTCTTAGAGTGTAAACTTCTGCTCCACGGACACGGCGCCTTCCCCCCACCCTGCCCAGTGCTGCTGGAGGGCTCCCCTCACTCAAGAACCTGCTCTGGCTCCCTGTGGCTCTGGCTCCCCGGCTCACATTCCAACTCCCAGCCTGAAGTGTGAGGTTCCCTGTCCCTTCTCATCTAGCCTGATGCGTCCTTACTTTTAGCCCAAAGTCTTCACTGTCATGGGCTTCTTTACTGCCTCTTGGGACCTCCATCTCCGGGCAACCCCAGAGGGTAAGCTACATGCTGGGTGGGCACCCTCACTGCTGGAGCACCTTCAGCGTGCTTGCCTGCTGTGCTGTGCTTGGAATACTGGCTCTGGGGTCACACTGCTTGGCTTCAAATCCCATCCCCATAGCCCTTGAGACCGATGGACCTGGACAAGCCAGCAAACCTCTCTGGCCTTGGTGTCCTCATCTGAAAAATGGGGACAATAGTCTGACTACTTCCAGGCTTGTGGTGAGATGGAGATAAGCCCAGGCCCCTACAGCAGGCAGGACCGAAGCAAGCTGGTGTCACGTGCTTGCTTAATCCCCACCAATAGCTTCCCAGGGAGGGTATTAGCCCCACTTTACAGATGAGAAAACAGAGGCCTAGAGAGCAGAGTTGGGATTGGAATCAGCACTGTTTGGCCCTGTGATCCTTATCCTCAACCACCAACTTCTGCGGCCTCATGGGGGTCCCTGCAGCACAGTGACACCCACTCTGCCGACCACGGTGGACTTTCCTGCCTGGCCCTGCCTTCTAGACCCTTGGAGCCCCTTCCCCCGAGCTGGGCTCTGGCTTCTCTCACTTGTTCACTCAACTCCCTCATTCAGCTGTGCCAGGCACCGTTCTAGGTGCCCAGGATTCAGCAAGGAACAAAAGGGATGCTCACCGCGAAGGTCAGGAAGTTGGGGGGTGGGGGGACAAGCGTGCAGAGCGGGAGGGAAGCCCAGAGGAGGCAGGGTCTCCAAGGAAGGCTGGATGGGGAAGCTGACATGGGTGGAGACGTGCCTGGAATCAGGAGGCTGGGAGGGCAGGGCTTTGTTATGGGGGGAGTGCAGCTGGGGTGCCCAGGACCCTACTGGAAAGCTTGCCTGTGCAGCGGGGGGAGCAGTGAGAGGGTGTGACTGATGGGGAAGGGAGTCAAAGGACTTTTGTCTTAAAAAGTGGAGAGACCTGGGCCTCCCTGGTGGCGCAGTGGTTGAGAGTCCGCCTGCCGATGCAGGGGACGCGGGTTCGTGCCCCAGTCCGGGAGGATCCCACATGCCGCGGAGCAGCTGGGCCTGTGAGCCATGGCCGCTGAGCCTGCGCGTCCGGAGCCTGTGCTCCGCAACGGGAGAGGCCACAACAGTGAGAGGCCCGCGTACCGAAAAGAAAAAGATGGACAAAAAGTGGAGAGACCTGAGAGGTTATAGGCCAAGGGTGCATGCAGAGAGAGAAGGGGCCTCTGATGAAGGGTTCACTGCAGGCCAGGTGGGCCCCAGAGTGGGGCCACTTCCATGTGGGCCCTGAGATGCAAGGGGACTTCCCACTGCAAGGCCCCCATTGCCTTGGGAAGGGGAGCTTGTTGGGCTGGGGTGATGAGAGGGGCTGGGGCGGAGGGGCCTGAGGGAGGACCAGAGGGCCTGGTGAGGTCTCCTCATCGATGCGTGGTGGACACGGGCAAAGCACAGAGGACAGGCAGCAGGATCCCCTTCTCAGGGACAGAGACGGGGAGCTGAAGCTCCTGGGGGGTCAGAGCAGGCCCCAGCCTGACTCTGGACGGCCCCCTCGTCTGTTCGTGTCTCTGACTCCCCACCACGTTCCGAGCCTCATTCCTTCCTCATCCCCAGGGCCCAGGGCCCAGGGCCCAGGGCTGCTCCACTACAGACCATCGCTTCCCTTCCATCCCATGGCCTCCCTGGGCAAGGCCTTCTCCAGGGCAGGAGCCAGCAAAGAGGATCCCCAGTGGGCTTCAGAGACTTCAAACCTTTCCTTCTTCTCAATTATTAGTTATTATTCTTTCAAAGTGATGGAGGAGGAAAGGAAGGGCGGCGCGGGGCGGGGGAGGGGAGCGCTCACTCAGGGCCAGCACCGGGCTGAGCTATGTGTGCGTACTCTGCTTTAATCCGCACAACAGCCAGTGACACAGACACGGGCTTCGTGCCCATTTAACAGAGGGAGAGACTGAGGCTAGAGAGGGTGGGGGTTTGCCTGAGGCTGCACAGCTAAGTAGCCAGGCAGCTGATGGCAGAGGTGGGATACGACATCCAGAGGCCAGGCCTTGGACAGGGCTCACTTCAACTGGGACAGAATCAATATCGCCCGCCTCCTGTGAGATCCCAAATCCTCTTGGGGCCTGGGGGGATGCAATTCAAGGCAAGCAGAGCGCCATATGACTTTGGAGCTGTAAACTGAGGCCAGATCATGAGAGCCCTTGAACGCAGGGGTGCCAGCAGGGCAGCGTCGTCGAGCCGTGATCTGTGGGCTGCCCCACGCCCTGGTGCCAACTGGGCTCTGGAGGCTCCGGACCCGAGTGACCTCGGGCACCTCTGGTGAGCGGGCTGGTCTGGGCTGGGACTGTGGGATGACTGTTTTTAATAAGCTTCCAGGTGAAACTGATGCTTATTTGGGATGGAAATCAGGATGGTGGGGAAGGGATGCTGGGGAGGGGTCTTCAGTAGGTGTGCGCCCGAGGCAGACTGTGCCAGGATGTCTAGCCCCTCCCATCTGTCTTCCATGATGTCACCAGACCTCAACCACTTGGCCCATTGACCAGCCGTCAGTCACCCGTTTTGTAGAGAAATGATTGGCTTTTATTTATTTTTAATCAAAAAGGTAATGAAAGTAATAAACACAATATTTATTAAAGAAACTTTAAGGAAAAATGACAAATAGAAGAAAATAAAAATCTTTCATAATCTCATCACCGAGGGACTAGCACCATGTAAGGTATTAACATATATCTTCCAGGAACGTGTATTTTGATTTATCCAACAAATGTTTATTAAGCCCCAATTTTGTGCCAAGCAATGAGATGAAACAATGACCAAGCCAGATACGAACAAAACACACACATACACACGCACGTGCACGCACACACGTATTTCTTTTTTTTTAAAAAGATGGTACCATGTTATTTGTGCTAGTTTTTGACAGCTCTGCTGTCAAAACTTGCTAATTTTTGACAGCTCTCCCACGTGAAAATGCACACACATATTTAGTATAACTTTGTTTTATTTTTTTTAAATAAAAAAATCACAAGATAAAAAATTTAAAAGTACAAATAGCTATATCCCCCTTACCATCCACTGTTAACAGTTTTGGGGGGGCATTTTTTCAGAATTTTTATGCACATAGAAATAAATATATGTTTTTTTCCCATAACTGTAAACATGCTAAAAATACTGTTTGACATTTGCTTACTTACTTATTTACCCATAGTCTTGGAGATGGTTCCACATCTACACACAAAGATCTCCCTCATTCTTTTTAATGCTGCTTACGATCGATGTGCAACAATTTATCTGCCTCCTAGACTCTTAGCTGCATCTAGTTTTCACATAACTTACGGTGCCTCCTTGAATGCTCGTGTATGGAAGTTATCTCACTATCTTCCTGACAAAGTCCTAGAAGCAGAAATGCTGGATAAAACGTTATGTATATTTTAAAGGCTGTCAATATATGCTGCCCCTTTCAGAAGGCTGACCAATCGACTCTCTCTGCAGCCTCCCCAGCACTGGGTATTATCATTCTTTTGAATCTTGACCAATCTGATAAGCCAAACATGCTATCTTGATGCTGTATTAATTTGCCTGTTTTTGAGTATTGGTGGCATTGAGTACCTTTCCTTACACATATGGACCATTTTCATTTCTTCTTTTGTCAATTGTCTCTAACATATTTTTAGATTTGTGAGAGATACTTGTATGTATATGTACGTTATATGTAAATATGTTCACTTCTTTCTGTCATATCTAGCAAATATCCCTCTTCCCTCCAATTTACAGTGTGTCGTTTATATTTTGCTCATTTGGAATACTTTGCTATACCAAATATTTTGCAATTTTATGTACTTAAATAGAGCAATGAAAATTTTTTTTGTCTTTGGAGTCAGATTAGAAAGATCTTTACCACACTCAACATTATAAAAATACTCACCGATATTTTCTTCTGGTAATTAAAAAATGAATTCCTTTCTAAATCTATCTGGAATTTATTTTCACTTAAGGTAAAGCTCTAACTTTATTTTTTTCTCAATGGTTCATTAGACATTAGGTCTCCATGTCATTTCTTAAAAATCCCATTATTTCCTTATTGATTTGAATTGTCTTTTGCTGTAATTAATTCTTATTGTCTTTGGATCTATCTCACTGACATGCTTGTCTCTTCCTCTGCCAGTCTCTCCCTGATTTAATTACTGTAGTTTTATAATATGCTTTGTAATCTTACAAGCAAACCCTCCTCATTAATCTTTCTTTTCAGAACTTTCTTGGTGATTCTAATATGTTTGTATATCCAGATGAACTTTAGAATCATTTAATTTGAAAAATAAAATTCCATTGACCTTTGTTTGTATTTGTGTTAAATTTGTAGATTACTTCGGAGAAGATAGGCATTTTATAGATTTTTATAGCACTCTATCTTCCTATCCCATAAAATGTCTTGTCTCCCTGTTATTTAAAAGTTCTTCTGTGTCTCTCAATGAAGTTCAAAATTTTTATTTGTATAGGTCCTATACATTTTTGGTTATGCTTATTTCTAGGCGTTTGGTACTTTTTCATGGTTTTTATAAATGGGATTTTTTTCCATTATATATTCTAACTGCTTGCTAATGAAATATAGAAAAGTCTTTTCTTTCTAATTATCTAACTACTAGCTATTTTACCAAGCTCTCTTTTTAGTTCTAATAATTTTTTATTTGAGTGTCTTGGATTTTATAGGCAAACAGCATCTTCATTTGAAAATGGTGGGAAAACAAATGGCGATGCTTTCTTTTCCAATACTTACACTTCCTCTTAGCTCCCTGGCATGTCATGAGTTTTTGGAGTGGATGGGCTACAGTCTGTGGTCTGGGAATCACCAGTAACCTCAGATGTGGCTTAGTCCGCCGAGCACCACTTTCAATACCTGGAGGGGACCATGAAGAGAAGGGTGTGTAAGTGTGTATCTGTGTCACTAAGACAAAAGGAGGAGGACCCCTGGACAACGTTGTAGCTTAGCCGCCATCACAGGCACCCTTGTCAGCAACCTGGGCTGGCTCATCTGTCTGCTGCTGGCGTTTCACTCCTCTGTACAAAGTCTGCATAATATTTAAATGTGCATATGGACTGGGCTACTTAAGTAGTCTTTCCTGATGTTGGCCATGTATTCTTGGACCTTCATTCCTGGAATAGATGCTATTTAATTACAGTGTGTTAGACTTTTAATGTTCTACCAGATTCCCTTTGATAGTGTTTGATTTCCCACTTTCCCATCAATAGTTCAGATGAGATTGGTCTATGGGGCTTATGGCACTGTCTTAGCTGGGTTATGGCATTCGATTTTTGACTGCTTCAGAGCATTATAAGTGAAACTTTACATCTTTTCCTATTATAAGAAAAGCTTTTCATCTTTTCCTATTCTTGGGAAAGCATGAATTGCATGTGAATTATATATTTTTTGTGAGAGCTCATAAAACCATCTGGGCCTGGTGCCACTTTAGTGTCATCTTTCTAAAACTGAAATCTGCCTATGCCATGTGCTTTCAATAATTTTTCATTGATCACAGGATAAAGCGCAAATCCTTTAACCTGACATTCAAGGTAGAGTATGATTGAACTCTGCACCAACTCTCACCACTCTCCCTCCCTCTCTTATATTCTGGCCACATCTAACTTCTGGAAGTTCCCCAGACCCTAGAGTAGGAGATTCAAGAGGATAGGAACAGGCTTGTTTTGTTCAGTGCAGAATCTCTGGCACCTTGTAGAAGCTTCCCTTTGATAGGTATTCCTTGAACTCCTGTTGAATGGCATTCACTGTGTTAATATTGTTGTATCTTTTAGTTCACATCAATACATGTTCACTGAGCATCTCCTTTGTGCCTGGTCACATGCTGGCCCTGGGGGGAAAGAATCCCAGCCCCTGTATTCAAGGTGCTATTTGGCTATGGGGGAAACAGGTGAGTAAACACACATTATACACAGTGAGGTAATTGCAGCTGGGGGGATATGAGTGGCATTATGGGAGCATGGGGAAGGGCCATCCGACCCAACCCAGGAAGAGAGATCCAAGAGGCTTCCTGGAGGAGGTGGCCCTGGAATTAGTCTTACATGATGAGAAGTGGGGACAGGTCATTCCATGCTAAGGGGATATAGCGAGCCAAGATCCAGAAGGAAGAACAAGCACAACTCTGTTATCTCTTCTCAGGATGACTGTAGTAGCCTCCTAGCATGTCATGTCACTCTTCTGCTGAAAATCCACGAATGGCTTTTTAAGACTTTTTCCAAAGTCCTTTGTGTGAGCAAGGCCTGATGTGATCTGGCCCCTGTGTTTCTCTGAATTTACCTGATCACTCTGTTCCAACCACTGCTGCTCCTTGGAGAGCCCAAACAGTACAAGCTCAGGACCTCTGCACTGCCTGTTCCCTCTGTCTAGAGACTCACACCTTCACCCTTCCTGGGTCTCTGCCCAAATGTCACCAACTGGTGACGCTGTCCTCGACCCCTGTATAAAACAACAGCCCTCTCAGTTATTCTCTGTCCTGACACTGCTTTATTTTCTTCCAAGCTAGTAAAGCCACCTGATATTATACACACACACACATACATATATATGTATACATACACACATTTTATGCTATATTTATGTGTATATCATAATATATGATATGCTATATACTTAGGATTTTTAACTTTTTTTTCGCTTGTTAGAATGGGAGTTTCGGGAGAACAGGGAGCTTGTCTTGTTCGCTCTTGTGGCCCCAGTACTCAGAACACCATCTAGAAGAATGTGCCAATCAATACAAGCAGTTTGGCATTGCTGGTAGCAGAACATACCTGAGGGGTGAAGTGGGAGGTGCGGCTGGGACCCAGTAGAGAGCAGCGGCAGGCTGGGGAGGGGGGCAAGCCTCGGGTGATGACAAGGAGCTTGGACCTTCTTCTGAGTGAATCAGGAGCCAGGCAAGGGTAATGAATGGTTGGATTTATGCTTGGGGATGGTCACGCTGCCCGTTGGGAGGGGCGTGGTGTGGAAGGAATGAGACTGGCAAGTTACCCCAGTGCAGGTAAGGAGTAGGGGTGAAGGGTTTGTTCAGGGGGAGGGAGGCAGGGAGAAGGCGAGATTGATGATGCCTTGCCCCTCACCGAGCTGGGGAGTCCCAGAGGGGAGATTCTGTTCTGGGGGTGTCAAGTCCAAGGCGCTCTTGGGCAACCTAGTGGAGGTGCCTGGGAAGCTGGGGCCAGGTGGGTCTAGAGCTCAGGAGAGAGGCCTGCGCTGAATAGAGGTTTTGGGCTTGGAACACGGGGAGCATGACATCATTGTTGCCATCATCCCCACTCAATCTTCGTCTAAGCGAACTTTAATTGAGCACTTAGTATGTACCAGGCACTGTGCTCAGAGTGATTTCTTTATTGACTCTTCTCTATAATCCAGTGGTGTGCTGGTACAGGTCTCCCAACCAGCTCTCTGGAGAAAAACTGTACAAACCCTGATTTGTACAGTTTGCCAATTTCTATGATGTAAATACTTCAACCATGGTTGATTTCAAGCGACTGACGCGATGTTATGGGAGGTGGAATTTGAAGAGATGGGCAGCGGCGCAGCATCACGTGGAATTTCCACCACAGATACAATAGACTCAGACAACCTCCAGGGCATCGATGAGAGTAAAATGAAGTAATTTTATAGGAATTGACAGGTTTGGAGTATTTATTACCTTTAATTTTAATATTGCTTATTTAATTGTAAGTTTACCTAATTTAATTTTTAACAATGGCTGTTTCTAATGACCACCTTACAAAATTAATTCCTGAAAATTTAACAAGCAGCTCCTGTGAGCCGGTCTGAATCAGTTCCAGCACACGGCTGCTACAATCCCATGACGTCGTTGCTGTGGTCGGGGAGGTGAAGTGAGGTCACCCAGCTGGTGAATGAGAGATTTGGGTATTCTTGAGCAAGTCACTTCCTGTCCTCGAGCCTCAGTTTCCTCATCTGTAAAATGGGGACAATAAAACGTATCTCCTGGGGTGCTGTGGAGAGTTTATGAGTTAATGTTTGTAAAGTACCTGACATACAGCAAATGGTCCACAAGTGGGAACCACTAGTGTGTTATAGTTATTTTAGTAATAATAATGAATATATATCCTCTCCTCGAGGTATTCATGTTCTAGTAGGGGGAGTTGGTCAGTGACAAGACATATACACATTCATAGGATTCTGATCCAGGCAGAAAAGGAAGACTTCCTGGAAGAGGTTGCATTTGAACTAGGTCTGGCAGAATTGAGAGAATGGGGGTCCATGAGGAATAGGGGCAGGCATTCCTGGCTGCTGGTCCATACAAGCAGAGGAGGGATGAGAGATGAGACTGAAGGCGACTAGAAGGATGTCGAATGCCAAGACAGAGTCTGAACTTTTCTCTGAGGGCCCTGGGGAGCCGCAACAAGCTGCTCAGCAGGGCCTGGTGGCATCAGGTCGGCCTCTTGGAACATCAGTGTGACTGCGGTGGGGAGAAGGGCCAGGAGGGGGCAGGAGTGGAGGCAACATCGGCCCCGATGAAGAGACGTGGAGATGGAAGCCCACCCATCTGGGCGGGGCTGGGGTGGCCTCCAGAAACACAGGCTCCCTTGACCCCCTTCTCCCCTGCAGCTACAGTGAGGGGGTGAGCAGTAGGGTTCCCTTTCTCAACCGCTATCATCCCCACCCCTGCTCAGGCCCAGGTCCAGCTCCAGCCCCAGCAGCTAATCCTGGTGACACTGGGTCCCGAGGCCGGGGCGGGGCAGCCACGCAGCTGGCCTCAATTAGCTGGGGAGCCGGGTCTGGACAGTGTCATTAGGAGAAAACCAGAGCCCCGCCATAAACTCTAATGAATGCATTAATGGAAGGCTTGTGCGCCTCAAAGGGGAAAAAAAAAAGTGGGTCTAAATAAAGTTATTAACACAGCCCACCTGTGTTCGGCTCTCGGCCTATATTGTTCAAATAGCCTATTAACTCCTGAAGCATCCAGTCTTGAAAGTGAGCCCTGCCTCTCTGAAGCAGATGTTTAACTGCGTTCATATAATTCAATTAGGTTCCTCAGTCGTGGTCCAAAGGCATTCTCTGGGCTTTCATCTCAGTAATGGCCTGCAGGCTGGAGTGGGGAACAGGGGGTTAAAAAGAGGGGCTTGGAACCTGCTTTCTGGCCTGACTCACCGCATCACCTGGAGGGGCCTCCAAATGAGTTTCCTGGGGCAGAAAGCATTCCCCATGTGCCCGGGCTCTCCGATGGCCTTCTGTGCCTGGAATTCCCACCTACATCCTTCTTGTGCATCTCTGTCCAACATCCAGGCCCTGCAGCCCCCATTCTGCCCCACCCCCCTTGCCCAGCAGTCCAAGGACCCTGACTCCACCCAGCTGACCCTATTAATAAAGAGTTAAGAAAATTCATTAGGAAGTGGGTCTTTTATAGATTCTGTTAAAGCCTTCTTCCTACTTCTGTCACTGAAAAAGGATAAAAATCCTTTTATCACTCTACAACTTGTTAATGTTCCGCCCCGGGAGCACTTCATCTGTAATAAACATCTTCACAAAATATGCATCCCCAGGGAGGAGCCGCTAATTTCCTCAAGGCCTCACACATGTGAGGGGTTTTTATTGGCTGCAGGTGCTTCACGAGGTTGCGTGGGCTTCTAATAAATGTCCACTAAACCGCAGGTAGCCTGGGAGTGAGATGCGCCTGTGCACCTGTCCACAGAGGGCCTCCACACGCAGCTCCTCCACCTTCCCCTGGTCCGCCCTGGCAGCGGCAGCTCCCGAGACCGACCTGCCCCTCGGACGCCTGCAGGTAAGTTCTCAGGGCCCCTAGATTCCATCCGAGCCACTCACAGAGCCCTGGTGGGGGGGCCCGGGGCCTCGCTGCTGCCGCTTGATATCAGGAGGATTCCTCCCTGGAACCCACACACCTTGGCAGGCATGGCAAACACACAAAGACGTTGAAGGCGTGTTCGCTGGTTGATTTCTGGGTTTCCTTTCCTTGTTTGCTGTGAGGGAGTCACCCACATTGGGATCTACTGTGGAAATGTGATTATCAATAAATTTGACTTCCCATTTTCTTAGTAACTGAGGCAGAGAGAAAAGAGAGCTTGCCTCTCTTAAGTGCGATTCATAGGAAATGTGTTTTGCATATCTTCAGGGCGGTTTTTGGGATGTTAAAAATAATTGCTAGAAAAATAGGGGGTAGCTCAGTCACTAGAAAAGAAAAAGCTTACTTAAGGAGTAGTTTTCATCTGCATTCCATGAATTAATTAGAAGTTTGCATTTAATAAATGTCTCTCTAGTCTCCGGGGCTCTTTCCATGTCATGATCGCCAAATTAATCGCGAGCTATGTGCTGGGTTATGGACAGATATGATGCCTTGTGGCTGAGGGAGCGGGGATGCGGCCAGTGGCTGTTTCTTAACCTCGACGTGAGCTGGAGAGTCAGCCCTAGGCTCCTGGGGGTTCACGGAGGCCCAGGGGAGAGAGATGGGGGCCCGACATGGATCTGCAGCCTCTTCCAGGATGAGGTGCCTCTGAGGACCAGAGGTCGGGATGCTGAGCTCATCCCTAAATCAAAGGGTGTATGTTGCTTCTGGACACTTAATAACTGGCATTTCTGGGGCACTTCCATGGTGGCGGTAGGGACATGACCTGAGGTCTGTCCATATGGCTTGGTACACTCATGCCCCCACCCAGGGAAGCCACCCACGCTAGGGAGAGCGGCTGCCGGATTCAGCAGAGACAACACACTGGGGCCACAGAGGCTTCTGGAAAGAGGAGATAATCCAGATCTTTCTGAAAGCCCTGAGGAGGAACACTTAATTCAGCTGCGTTCACAGGCCCCTCCTTCCCAGCCAGGGGGCTGTGCAGAATCTCACAGTCTCCGGATCCAGGGCCATGAGGGAGGTAGAGCAGGGCCCGGACAGCTGAGCCTTGGGATGTGCACATTCCTTGTCTGGGAAGATAACGATAACATCCCGTCACTGGGCGCAGCACCCGTGATAATACAGGTCCTGAGGTCTTGCTGTGGGTCAGGGCCGAGCACCCGGAGGACAGGGGCTTACCTCTGGAATCTTAACTACCCCTTTGTGTGCCAGGAAACTCAGGTTTAAGAAGTGAGGTTACTGACCCAAAGTCACCCAGTGGAGAAAGAGAGTTTGGGAACAGAAGCAGAGGACCCTACCCGTATCACCTGCAGGCATCCTCCCATCAGACCTTCAGGGGAGGGCACAGGCTGCCCAGCTTGCAGACCACAAGCTGAGGCTCACCTAACAGTGGGGAAACCAACCTGGCAGGGCCCTGACCTCTGCCTCCATCCCCCGGACACGGCTGACCCCCCCCCCCACTTCTCTGTGCTGGGAGGAGAGAGGGTCATTCACCCCCTGCCCCGACTCCCACTAGTCTGCCTGGCCCGGGCCAGCAGAAGCCATAGGAGGTCCAGGGAGCCTGGAGCAGCTTCAGAGGCGGCGATGGACATGATGAAAGGCCCGGAGCACGGGACCCAGCCAAAAGTTTAGAGGAAGCAGGGTCACTGCGCCTGGGGAGCGGAAGGCCCAGGGGGCCGGGGCCCCGGCTAATGGAGAGCACCAGATGCTGACCAGCTGTTCTCTGTCTCCCTGGAGGCCCGGCAGAACCAGAAGAGCTTCTACAGCAGGAGAGAATTAGGGGGGATAGCAGAAAGAACTGGCTGAGGGAGTGGTCGGGCTTTGAGGAGCTGTAAGAAACAGGATGGCAGCTCCGAACTAGGGCCTGGGGGCCAGAGAGAGAGAGAACTCAGAAAGTTAGCCCTGATACACTGACCCCCCTCCTCTACAACATGATTTGAATGAATCCACCACCCTCTCCCACCCAGCCCTGCCTCGTGGGCCAGAAGCCCTACTCCTCCAGTGGCAGGGCCAGCGGTCTGGGGCCTCAAGCCTTGGACAGGAGCCTCTGAGGCTAAACAGTCAGGGTTCCGGGGAGACCCACGTCTCGGAGGCCTGGGCCCCCACAGGCTGGGGACAGCTGGTCCTAGGAGGCGACACCTTTAGCGGCCAAAGCCCTTCAACATGAAGCCCCCAATCCCTTGGCTCATCAAAATAAACTGTAAAGTACTAAACTGTAAAGTAAGGGTGAGGAAGGCCTGCAAAGTCCCAGTTCTACCCACAGTGAATACTTTGGTGCTTTAAAAATCCAACTAAAATATCTAGGTGTCTGTGTTCAGCCGGTGCTCTAAGCACAGGCTCTGTCTGCTCACAGGGTGACCCAGCCTGGTACTTCCTCCCTCGCATCAGGGCCGGGGCCAGGGCCACTGACTTGGGGGCTTGGGAAGGGAGGAGCGGGAGAGACTCCGGAAAGCCACGCTCAGGGCTGGTGCAGAGCTGCAGACCTCACCCCAATCGCCAACTCATGATAGGAAAACCGGGGTACAGAGAGAATGGAACAGGTCTGTGGAGTCACGGCCAGATGATGGTGGCCAAGCATTGTTCCAGCCCCAGCGGAAGCACTGTTTTCTTGATGATTTGATTCTGTTTCTGGGTGGAAAACTAGGATGTCCCTGCTCAGCTTCCTTGACCCCTTGTGGAACCCAGGGCTAGGGTTGTTCAATCAAATATAGGGCACTCCATCCAACTGGAATTTCAGATAACGAGGAATAATGTTCTAGTATGAGTGTGTCCAATGCAATATTTGGGACAGACTTACACTAAAAAAAAATTATTTCTCGTTTACCTGAAATTCCTATTGAATGGTGCATCCTGTATTTTTATTTGCTAAATCTGACAACTCTACCCAGGGCCCCTTCCCCAGTTGGGACTGCTGTGCCCTCCCGGGAAGAACCTTCCAGGCGTTTCTCTGGCAGCAGGAACCCGGGCTGGATGCACTGCTCTCACAATTCGGAGATGCCAGGGGCCGTAATCGCTCCTTTACTGTTGCAAAGAACAGAAAATGCAATTTCTTGCTATATTTTTCTTTCGGTATATATTTTTGGAGGCGGCTTGGAGGGCTCCCTCACTATGGGAGTTATTTATCAGGGAAATGAGGCGTTTTTGAGTTTGTCGTTTGTGGAGGATACGGCAGTGCCAGGCAAGCTGCTTCTGTGATCTCCTGTTTCTCTGGAAGATTATGGAAAACAGCCGACGGTGTAAGGCAAACTTTTCCCTCTGATGCTTCTGGAAGCTCATCTCCTTGATTTAAAACTTGCTAGGACACAGGTGGATTTTTTTAAGACATAAAATGGAAGGAAGGAAAAAGACAAAATACCAGCAAATGTTCTCCGGCCAGCTCTTGGAATATGATTCTTGGGATCAATGGTATTTCATTTTTCAAATTGTTGAGGTCTTTTTCAAAAAATTATTTCCAAAAGGGCCATTGCCTTTGCATATAAAGAGACTTAGAAAGGTCTTTCTTTTTCTTTCCCACTCCCTCTCTTTCTTAAGCTAACAGAAAGATGTTAAAGACATTATCTGAACTAAGCAATCAGGAAAAAATATTTGCAGTCAAGAAAGATGAACAGAACACGGAAAAAAAAGGAAACAGATAAAAAGCAAGTAAAACACACAGAAAAAAGTCTTTATGTTAGATTTTCGTTAAAAGTTTTTGACATCTGACTTTATACCTTGGCTTGCGAACCTGATCGCATTTAGTTTCAAGATGCCATAACTAAAACATCAAATCCTGATGGCTTTTTCTCACTTTTTCCAAATATTTGATGCATTTTTCTTTTTTTTTTTCTTAACATCTTCCCGGACCAGGAGAAATATTCCAATATGGGAAAATAATGTATTCAGTGTATTTCTTTTCTAGAATGGTATCCGAAGGCAGTCAGGGTCTGCTCTAAAGATGGCAAAGTTTTGCAAAGACAATATCCTAGTCCTAATTCACACCAGAATGAGAGCAGGGGGGTTTACCTACACTCCCTTTGCCAAGTCTGAACCATGGGAGAGTTCTGCTTCACTGAGCAAAGAGCCTGGCTGAAACCCAAGGGACCCAAACCTCAGCCTGCACCCCCTTTCCAGCTCCCATCTATCCTCTTCCCTTTGGGATCATAGATCTCAGATCGGAATCTTGGCCCGGAGCCTGGAGCCGGAAAGTACGGCTTGATGTCAATTACGGCCCAATTCCAGAGGTGCCGTGGAAGAGTTAACTAGGATGTCCCAGCGCGCGAATGTGGGATAATTGGGAAACAAATTCTACAAACATCTTGAAAGGGGCAAAAGACCTTTGATCTTTCTATAGAGAGGCAGACATTACCAACGTTACTGCCTTTTGGGGCCTGCACACATCTCATACCAGGTTAGAGGATGCCATCTTTCTGAGAAATCAGCCGACACCTAATTCCATCATACCTTAATTATCCTAACTGGTTTCGTATGTCCAAAGGCATTTTCCCCAAAGATTAGAGGAGAGAGTAGGACTGACAAAATAATTAAATATGCAATTTGCCAAGCGTGGGCAATATGGCTTTGAAATCACCTTTTCAGGAAGTTTTACTGCTCGTTCATGGACATGTATATTGCAGCCTTCAGACTTTTATTTAAGCTCTTTTGATTGCCTTAATGGATTAATACCTGGGTGCTATCAGCGAGGGCCTGAGACCCAAGGCTGTTTCTAATTTCGCAAATATTGCGTCCGCTTCCTCTGGTGTTATGACAAAAGCAAGCCTCTAGAATTTGCCTTCTCGCTTAAAGCAACATGCTGATCCCCTCAAATAATTGCCTGATGTCAGAATCGGCATCTCCCAAGTGGCGTTGTGGGTTACAGGAAAGTCCCGCGGTGCCAGGGGCCTGGGCAGCCGGCGGCGGGCTTGGCAGGACTGGGGAGGCCCGTGTTGTGCTCGGGGCCTGGGTCTATTCGGGGTGGCATTCCAAAAACGAGTCCGTGTCTCCTGACGGCAGGATGCCCCTCGGGTACAGAGGAATGTGTTACTGTCCCTGCTTAGGACTCCTGCCAGTGCGTAAGGAACATTCCATGGGAAGGGGCGGGGGAGGTGCTCGTGGGGATCTGCAGAAGAATCTCCGCTCAGGCTCAGACTGCTGCGTGGAGGGAGGCATCCGGAAACCGGAGCTGGGGGTTTGCTCTGGGGGAATAGTTTGCATTCTGTCCTGGAGGCCGGGAGAGCTGGAGTCCAGGAGGAGGAATCCACGGAAGTGGTCGCACTGTTCCCATCTTTTGGCTGAGCTGGGTGTCTGGGGGCAGCGTCTCGGGGCCAGTTCCAAGGACATGAAAGCAGGGTCTCTGGGGGTGGGGGGAGTTCTTTTCTGGTATGGAACATGGGTGGGTACCCAGTGGGCAGAGGATGGATCGGTAACAGCATGCAGAATCGCTTGGTGCTGGGAGTAGTGAGAGGGTAGGTGGAAAGGAGGGAGAGAGAGAGAGAAACAGAATCAAAAAGACAGCACACACATGCACGTGTGCACACACACACACAGATTGCCTTTGAAGGCGGGGGTGGGGGGGCGGGGAGGAGACAAGGCCTAATTGTCCTAGGGATGTGCGCTGCAGCCGGGCTTTTTCATCGTCCCCAGAGCTCCCTAATGAGGCTGTGGCCTCTCCTGGTGGGAACACTGCTCCCTGGACTCAGCTTTGATAAAGCGGATGGACCGTCTGGGTCGAGTTACCAGGTTTTCCTCTTTTCCTTTTGAACCCTGCGGTGGTTTTGCTCTTTCATGACAGAGGGGGCCAAAGTCCCTGGCCTCTGTCCTCAGGGGACACAGGCCATCCCACCTCTTGGGAAGGGCAGGGAGGTGGCAGGCCCTGGAGTGGGGATGCTGGCCCAGGCCACGGGCTGGGGGAGCGGAGGGGGCTTTGCTGGGCTTGATATTCAGAACTGCTTGCCAGCCACACCGGGTCTACTGGCTGCCAGCAAAAAAAATCACCTAAAATGCTTCTTAGCAGCCACGGGGGATGCTGGCATGGTGAGCGAACACGGGTTAAAAACAGCAGCGGCAGCAGAGATAATGCTGTCTGCTTACCGAGAGCTCACTCTGCTGGGCACCAAGCCAAATGTTTGACAAGGATGATACTGTGCCCCTTTTACAGAGGGGCAAATGGAGGCTCCGAGCTCAGTGGCCTACTGGTCAGAGGCAGGATGGGACTCGATCTGTCACCCCACGGCCCAGCTCTTAACCACTGGCCTTCCTGAAGGGGCGGGAGCCTCAGCTGGCCCTTGAGCCCCTTCAACACACCAGTTTTCTAGGTGCACAGACCCTCCCTCATTTCTTCTTACCCGTGACTGGGCTTTCAGTAAGACCACAGTCATAACGTTAGCAAGACCCCAGCTTTGAGGTCCTGCCTCCCCCAGGTGTCCAGAGGTTGCCCTGGGCAGTGGTTCTGGAAGGGGTGAGCCTTGAACCAGGCACCCTGAAGCGGGAGGAGAGAAGAGGACCCCCAGCCAGTGGGACTTTGCTTTGATCTCTGATTAGAAGAAAACGCCCTCTCAGGTGGTTCCTCCTTATCAGGGAGGAAAGCCCCCTTTCTGGACGGCAGATGGTGAGTGGCTGGAGAGAGACTGTCCCCTCCCAGGGCCTTCACACAAGAGAGGTCCTGCTTTCAAAGGCTCACCTGCACTTCCGGGTCAGACTTGTCCCTGGCCTGGTGGCCTGCCGTCCCACCCCCACCTTCCGGCCCCCCTGCCCTTATCCCAGCCGCCTGCCCTTGAGGCTTTCCCATCAGGGCTCCTCGGGCCCGCTGCCTGCGCGTCCTCAGCCGCTGCTGCCCGGAAGACGGGGGGCAGCTGTGCCCGATGCCCCTATCGCCGCGGCCAGTCGCTCTTGATCTCTGTGGTCCGCTGGGCTGTGAGCAAGGACCTTAACTTTTGTCTAACTTGTGAAAAGAGAACCTCGTAAGCCTTGACTCATTCCGTCAGGCACCCGCTATGTGCCAGGCCCTGGACTGGCACCGGGGGCACAGTGGCCAGTGAGGTGGATGCGGTTTCTGTGTTCAAGGAGGCGGGGTGGTTTCTGATTCTGATCAGCAGTGGGTTCTGGGCCACACGCTCCACGGTGGATCGGGACGCCCCAGAGTGCAGCCACGCCCCGAGCGAAAGCTGGGGACAGAGCCTTACAAGGTGGGGTGGCAGCCCTCCCGTGGTCCCTGTGGGTCCCTAGGGATGGTGTGTGTCGGGGCAGCGGTGCTCCTGCTGCTTCGCGCTCCCACCTGGACCCGCAGCTTGTGGGCGGAGCCACGTGACGCCTCCATTAGGAGCTGGAGAGTTGAGAATTCCTGCTGGAGCCCCTGGCAGAGTGTTCTTTCCACGTCTCATCATTGACACGCCCTCTTGGACCTCTGGGTCACATTTGTGGTAAGAGGGTGCAGAGGGAAACAGCGATAAAGGGAGGGGCATGATGAGAGCAGAGGACTTTCCCCCAACATTTTAAAAAACTTACTGAAGTATATTTATTATACAATGTGTTAATTTCTGGTATATAGCAAAGTGATTCATATATAGAGTTATACATATATATACATTTTTTTGATATTCTTTTCCATTATGGTTTATCACAGTATATTGAATGTAGTTCCCTGTGCTATACAGTAGGACCTTGTTTTTTATCCATTCTATATATAAGTTTGCATCTGCTAATCCCAAACTCCCAATCCATCCCTCCCCATTGGTAACCACAGTCCATTCTCTATGTCTGAGTCTGTTTCTTAGCTAAGTTCATTTGTGTCATATTTTAGATTCCACATATAAGTGATATCATATGGTATTTGTCTTTCTCTTTCTGACATACTTAGTATTAGAATCTCTAGGTCCATCCATGTTGCTGCAAATGGTATTATTTCATTCTTTTTTATGGCTGAGTAGTATTCCATTGTGTATATATATACCACATCTTTATCCATTTGTCCATCAATGGACATTTAGGTTGTTTCCATGTCTTGGCTATTGTACATAGTGCTACAATGAACGCTGAGGTGCATGTATCTTTTTGAATTATAGTTTTGTCTAGATATACGCCCAGGAGTGGGATCGCTGGATCATATGGCAACCCTAATTTTAATTTTTTGAGGAACCCCGATGCTATTTTCAATAGTGACTGCACTAATTTACATTCCTGTCAACAGTGTAGGAGGATTCCCTTTTCTCCATACCCTCTCCAGCATTTGTTATCTGCAGATTTTCAAATGATGGCTATTCTGACGGGTGTGCGGTGGTACCTCATTGTCATTTTGATTTGCATTTTTCTAATCATTAGTGATGTTGAGCATCTTTTCATGTGCCTGTTGGCCATCTGTATGTCTTCTTTAGAGAAATATCTGTTTAGGTCTTCTGCCATTTTTCAATTGGGTTGTTTGGCTTTTTGGTACAAATATATTCAAATACCTAGAACTTTTTATTACAAATACATAGAAAAATCGTGAGACCAGTCCAAGGAATGCCCACGTACCCACCTCCTAGATTCAATACAAGCGAACTTTTTACTGTACTTGCTTTATCTATGTATACACATATCTGTATCTGTATTTTTTGTTATAAGTTTGAAAGTAAATTCCGTATGCTATCCCTAAATACTTCAGTGTGCATTTTCTAAGAATAAGGACATTCTCCTCGGTAACTGTAACACCATTACCACGTGAAGTAAATTAACAGTAATTTGAGAGGGAGGGATTTTGATAATTAGTTAAAAATCAAGTGCTGGTACCTCAGAAAAACAAAAGGCCTGGCAGAGTGTTATTTTAAAAGCTTCCTTTGGTTTCAGTCTCTATCCAGGGCAGCTGGAGGAGGAGGGGATGGCACTCTGGTGACAAAGCCCATGAGTTCCATGAGAGCAGAGCGTGGGCACGCAGTGGGTGCTTTCGAGGTGTTTGTTGATTGAATGCATCCCCGGCAACAGCGCATCCCTGAATCCCCCCTTGTGCTCCAGAGTACAGAGGGGTCTGTCCTTCCGGCTCCTTCCTTGCCCAGAGGAGGGAGGCATGTGGGGAGAGTGGGGGCTTGCCTGGGAGACAGACTGGAGCTGTTTGAATCTCTGAGACCTGGGCTGACTGGGGTACCCCCAAATCTCCAGTTCCCTCGGGACCATCGAAACATCTGGGGTGAGGGTGTGATGTGGCGCCTCCCCATGCGCTGTGAGGCCCTTTCCCCTCCCTGAGGGGAAGCATCTTGTACCTGTGTGTGTGACGTTGGGAGAGTTTGGGTGGAATATGATGGAATAGTATTCGGCCTTAAAGAGGAAGGAAATCCCGACACAGGCTATAGCGTGGAGGAACCTGGAGGTTGTTAGCTCAGTGCAGTAAGCCAGTCGCCAAAGGACAATAACTATGTGATGTCACTTATGTGAGGTACTTAGAGCAGCCAGATTCACAGAGACGAAGAGTAGAGTGGTGGCCGCAGGGGCTGGTGGGAGGGGGAGATGGGGCACTGTGGTTTAATGGGGACAGAACTTCAGTTTTGCGAGATGCAAAGGGTTCTGGAGACGGATGCGGGTGACGGTTGTACAACCACGTGAGTGTACTTAATGCTATTGAGCGGCACACTTAAAATGGTTAGGGTTACGGTTGGAGAAATATTATGTATTTTACCACAATAAAATGGTGGCGTTTCGGTGTCTGTGATTGGCTGGTTTGTTAAGGTTCTGTTTCGGAACGATGGTGCCCCCCTCTCCTCCCATGCTAGCGGAGCCCACAGCGTGGTCAGTCAGGCAGAGTCCCCGAGAGCTGAAGATGCTTGGGAGCGTCAGACCCGAGACCCGTTTCTGGAAACATTTCTGTTTGAAGTGAGTCTCGCCAGCCAGGAATGAAACAGAGGCATTTTGTCAAAGGAAAGAACTTGATGAAAAATTGTTTTATGAAACCCGAATTTTGGCATGTTTTCACATTTTAGTTTGTCAGAAGGCAGCGTAATAAATGTTAAGCGTGTTGTTTATTAGTATGTGCGGTTGGCTTCTTTTATGATGACAATTTTATTTTCAAGTTTGTCACCGAGTCCCTGCCGGACGGGGTGGGGAGTCTAGAAAAGAAGGGCAGGAGGCACGGTTTCCAGTTTATCCAAGTAGAGAGCAGTTTTTATTAAAACAACAGAAAAGGAAGAGGCAGCCCAGGCCCAAAGCCCCCTCCCACGCACGGGTCAGGGGGCCAGCGCGGCCTGCGGGCGCCTTGTCCTGGGGCCCGGCCTTGACCTTCCGATGTCTGTCTGGCTGCGGTGGGAGCCCTGCACTGCCCGGGCCGCCTTGTGGGCCTCTTGGCTGGGCCGCGCCCGCAGCCTTTGTTCCCCAGGCTGGCACTGGGTAGCCAGTTTGTGGTTGTAAATGGAGGCCGTGCAGGGTGTGGACAGCCCCTGGCAAACCCTCCGTGAGAGCCGGCCGAGGGAGAGAGGGACGGAGCGTGTGTTTCCTTTCCTGTCACCTCCTCTCCACCCACAGTGGATGGAGGGGTAGAGGTTCCAACCCCTCGTGAGCTGAGGGCAGTGGGACCCAGGAGGAGGACACTGGGAGCTGTCACACAGCTGGCCCTGCCACTGAGACTGGGGGCGGGGGGTGCTTCCCTCCAAAAGCCTCAGTTTCCTCAACTGTAAAGTGGGGTCTCCACGCTTACCCTGGGGCTGCTGTGAGCTCCTGTTTCCTGGGTGCTCTCCCTGGGGCTGCTGTGAGCTCCTGTTTCCTGGGTGCTCTCCCTGGGGCTGCTGTGAGCTCCTGTTTCCTGGGTGCTCTCCCTGGGGCTGCTGTGAGCTCCTGTTTCCTGGGTGCTCTCCCTGGGCTGGTGCTTTGGAGGCCGTATTCCACCCAACCCCAGGGCGGCCCTGTGTCCAGTCTGATCCCCCCTTTCAGAGGAGGAATTGGGGATCAGAGCGAGGGAGCCCTGTTACCCAAGCCGCCCAGCAGTGAGAGTGTGGCTGGCTAGGGTCCTGAGTCTGCTTGGAGCCCAGGCCGGAAGTAGGGGCACAGCCCTGCCCCGCCGGCTCCGGGTGGGCCTCCTCGAGGTGACTCGGCAGCTGCCCTCAGGCTGGGGAGGAAGTACAGCTTCCGAGGACACAGGGAGCCCTGCTCTGAGAAGAACCGGGGGTCCTGGCCAAACGTGGCGACTTTCAGCCCCTAGGGTCTCTCCCTCCTGGAGTTAGGGGCCTGGGGCCCCTGCATCTATGCTCTTGGCCCAGGTCTGGTCAGCTGGTGAAGGGGCTCCTGAGCCCCACCCGGTGGACGTACCAAGTGATGAATCTCCACCTCTATTCGGGCAGTGGGCTCCTCTTTGGGGCTTTCTGGGCTGGGGGCAGGAAGAGAGGCACGGGGCCTGCCGGCATCCAGAGGGTTTTCTGCGTAGTTCCTGACGGGGCACAGAGAGGCTGTGGCCCTTTCTGGTGTCACAGAGCATTCCGGCAGAGGGCCACCTGCCAGTCCCTTCCTGAGGGCTGCTGCCTCCTCTGCTTCCTTTGGCATGTGGGGTGGGGACTTGAAGGAAGGTAATGGGTCCCCAACACCCCTTGTTCGTCACATTGTGTTTTAGCCCCAGGTCTGGCCAGTGGCTTTGAAATAGATGTTGGTCAAGATCAAGCCAAGGGGAGGCTCGTTTGGGATCCTTTCCCTAGATTTGGACCCTCCAGGGCCCGCGGTCATCACCCCTGCTGTAGGAAAGGCTTTTAAGAAAGTCGAGGTGGGGGACTGGAGAGCACTGTCCGGGCCTCTGGCTGTTGGCAGCTCCTGCCCCATCTGACCTGAAGCTTCCCTGGCAGGGCCTCCAGCGTGGCAGTCGGATCCTTCATAAAAGAATAAGGATCACATTCTTCACGTTTTAAGTTGTACAAAAGCTGTATGCATAATTAATGTGCAATAAACGTGAGCAGCTGGAAATTAACTAAATAAAAAAAAAGGAATATACTTAATTGTAAAACTTTAATTTTGCTTTTATTCTTTTCCTTTCTCTCTCTCTCCCCGTTCCCCCGCCCTTTTACAACTTGTTATATTCTCAGAGCCCTTCAGATCTTGCCGGAGATCATATTCTGAAAGACTCACCTCCTGACCTCTTGCCGGGGAGCCGAGGACAAGATTAGTTTTAAGCCTCGGCCCAGTCAGCTACTTTCAGCAGAGGGTCCGAGAGTGTCCACGAGCGGGGTGTTATTGTGTCGCAGAAAGGAATGTTGTAATCACCCCCCAAGACCTTCCTTGGGGGACCGCTATACCCTGGTTTCAAGGGCTTTGGTAGATGCAGCTTTGAGAGTCGCTGTTTGAAACTCAGAGAGCCCATCATGGTATTTAAAATTCAAAAACGTGAATTCAGTGGTTAAGAAGCCAAAGGACTAAATACATTTACATAAATTCAAACAAAGTATTTTAAGTAATACCATCCAAGGCCCCCTTTCTTCTTCTCCTTCTAATTTTTTAAAGGACAAGACCTTTTCTAGGTGATAAAATTGGGTGGCAAAATTTCCCAGTGGAAAAATGTATTGACCCATTCTTACTTATTGTCACATCTTTTCATAAAACCTGGGAATTCAGCTAAAAACAACAATCCATCCACTTGAAAGAAAAAAAAATATTTTTAAAGAATAAAACATTCTATTAACAGATACTTTAAAACATGATTTATTGCACACACATAGCAACAACAATAACTTAAAATATCAAATCCTTGGAATAAATCACTGCCGATCCCATCTCTCTTAAACGCCAGCTGTCTTCCTGTTTCTGCTGTCTTTCTCAGCCCTGGTCTGTATCAGCAGATAATTTTAAAAGAGGCAGAAGAATCAGACGAAACTCAGAGGCATCTAGCTTATTTGGGCAAGAATTGTGTTTTTAGAACATCCTTGTTTGTCCTGGACAGTTCACAGCTGGCCCTTCTCAAGTCTTTTCAAATAGCAACCAACTCAGAGTGTCTCTTTGACTTGCTCTGTTACCAGATGAATTTATAATAAGAAAAAGACTGTCAATAGTCAATCACGCTCGTTGCCACCTCTGCCAGGTACCTGGTCCTTTTTAAGGCAAACCGCCGTCATCCTAGAGATGCCCAGGCATTGGGGACCACAGGCGAGCTGTAAATAAGCAGGTCCGTGGCTGTAGATCACCTCTGGCCAGCCAGCCATGCAGCCTCCACGGCAGCCCAGCTGGCAAATGCAGCCGCCTTTGTGAACAGGTGGTCCGCAAGGGCGGCGGCTGGTTTCTGCAGCAGCCTTGAAGGACCAGCCTGGTTCCAGCCCAAGACAACCCACCCAGCGCTCCGCCAGGCCCCAGCCGCAGGCCTTCGCATTAAACAGGTTCTGACACTAAAAATCAAGGTCTGTCGGCTGTTGTCATAGGAATATGCAGTATCCTCTGGAGGTCTCCTTATTGAAAAACCACATCTTGCTGCTGCCTGGGCTAGGCTTCTATTCCATTTGTATTGATCATGGGGAAATGTCTCATTCCCTGGCTGACAAATACAGGCAGCAGGAAGGGAGTTTGTGTTTGGTGGAAAACATTTGTTTCCACAGTGATCTGGGGGGCCCCAGAGCTGCGGTTATGTTCATGAGATGGGGGGGCATCTCTAGTTAGGCTGTGGGATTACAAACGTGGGGATGACATGGGCTTCGGAAATTAGCCAATGTGGCCACTTTGCAGATAGTGGCACTTCTAGGAGTGTGTCCTATAGATGGTACCTGTCAGTGTGTGAAAGGTCATCCAGCACAGCGCTGTTTATAGGTACCAAGGGTACCTATAAACAGTGCTGAATACTGACACTCTCATGTGGTTCAGTCTACTAGATCTACTGAATAGAATGGCATGCAGTCTTTTTTATAAAATTTATTTTTTACTAAAGTATAGTTGATTTACAATGTTGTGTTTCAGGTGTACAGGAAAGTGATTCTGTTATACATACATGTGCATACGTATGTGTGTGTGTATCTATATACACATATATTCTTTTTCAGATTCTTTTCCATTATAGGCTATTACAAGGTATTTTATAACTTTTTTAAAATTTTTATTTATTTATTTTTATTTTGGCTGTGTTGGGTCTTCGTTTCTGTGCGTGGGCTTTCTCTAGTTGCAGCAAGCGGGGGCCACTCTTCATCGCGGTGCGCGGGCCTCTCACTGTTGCGGCCTCTCTTGTTGCGGAGCACAAGCTCCAGACGCGCAGGCTCAGTAGTTGTGGCTCACGGGTCTAGTTGCTCCGCGGCATGTGGGATCCTCCCAGACCAGGGCTCGAACCCGTGTCCCCTGCATTGGCAGGCAGACTCTCAACCACCGTGCCACCAGGGAAGCCCTATTACAAGATATTGAATATAGTTTCCTGTGCTATGGCATTGCCGTCTTAAAAGGCATGAGATGGAGAACTCTCCAAGGTGTATTAGGAAATGAAAAAAGCAAGCTGCAGAATTATGTACCTGCTATGCTCTGTATGTGGTTTTTAATTTTTATTTATTAAAAAATTTTTTTTTTGGGCTTCCCTGGTGGCACAGTGGTTGAGAGTCCACCTGCCGATGCAGGGGACACGGGTTCGTGCCCTGGTCCAGGAAGATCCCACATGCCGCAGAGCGGCTAGGCCCATAAGCCATGGCCGCTGAGCCAGCATGTCCGGAGCCTGTGCTCCGCAACGAGAGAGGCCACGACAGTGAGAGGCCCACATAACGCAAAAAAAAAAAAAAAAAAAAAAAAAAAAAAATTTTTTTTTTTTTGGCCGTGCGGCATGTGGGATCTTAGTTCCCTGACCAGGGATCGAACCCACACCCCCTGCAGTGGAAGCGTGGATTCTTAACCACTGGACCGCAGGGGAAGTCCCCATATGTGTTTTTTAAGAAGGAAATATACACGTATTTGTTGGAATAAGCCTCAACTCTGGAAGGAGACATTAGAAACTGTCCAAAGGAGACTGCTTTGGGGAAGGGACTGAGGAAGGGTGAGAGCAAGGCTGACTTTCCCCTTTACAGCCTCTCTACCTTCTGAATTTTATACTGTGTGTATGTAGGGCAGATATAAAATAATTAAAATTTAAAACAAAGATCAAGATGTCAGGAAAGCCGTCATTATATTAGGGGTTAGGAGCTCAGACTCTGTGGTCTGAGAATTCTGGGCTTCAAGCCACTTCGTCTCATGGAGCCTCAGTTTCCTCATCTGTCAAGTGGGGATAGTAATGGTGTTTACTTCACAGAGTGGAAGTGAAGATTTCCTTGAGACATGAATGGGAAAGGCTCAGCCCAGCGGCACAGAGAATTCAGTAAATGTTACATGTTATTATAGATGACATATAAATCATAACACACACTCATAAATCCTTACAGTAACTTGCTTGGCATTTTTGTTTTCTTGAAAGAGAATTTTAAAATATCTGCGTGTGTTTAGAGCCAGGAGCTGAGACTCCTGAGTGTTATGTGGAACTCTGTTTAGGGGACCGTTTCGCTGATGCAGTGACTGCCCACGCTGAATCTGCAGGATGGGTCTGGTGCTTTTTTTCTGAACCCGTAAATGGTCTTCCGCATCTCTGTGTACACAGGCAGGTGAACTAATAGAATTAGGCTTATTGGTTTAATTCCTCTGGGCCCCCTTGGCGAGGGGAGAGCAGCTGGATGAATATTTTAATTAAGCTCTGACACCCAGAAGTCAAAGTCCCCGAGCGGTCCCAGTGGACAAGGTCTCAGCAGTTTGGGGTTTAATCAAGTTCGGTTTCAGAGTTCAAATTTCTTCCTGGACAGAAATGTGTCATTAGGTGTCCAAGATTTCGACTGGAAAAAAAAAAATACAACTTGACTGTATTTTCTCTAGAGAATGACACTGTGATTCGATTAGCTCCTTTTCCTTGACATTTTGCCCACTTTATTAACTTCTGCTTTGCTTCTAAGCAGGCAACTACTGTTTTACTTCCCTGAAGAAGCTCATAATATTATAATTCAAGTGTCAGGACAGATTAGGTTAAACGAACTGTGTAATTCCCCAAGGAAAACAAACTTCAAAACGGTCGCGGTTCGAGTTGTAACATGTCATGGCTTGCATTAGCGTTGAACGGGGTGATTCTATCACCTGATGTGCTAAAGTTGGCTCAAATGTTCCCCACTCTGCAAGGTGAGAAATTACTTAGCTAACAAAACATTTCGTTTTCCTCTCTTTGCATTCTTTCTTTATGAGATCCTGAATGTGACATTTTCACCAAAAAATCTCTGTGCTTATTTGTGAAAAAATGTATATTAAAACCAAAACCCATCAAATGGAAAGAAATCACAGATGGTTTTATTCACAAGCAGTAGAATTAATGGCCTCTCTTCTCTTTATAAATATTAGAAGCAGATGAGTTCATTACGATTTCACCCTAATAAAGAAAACCTGCTTGATTTTGACAAGACATTGACTTATCTAAAACATCTCCTAAATAACAAAGCTACTTCCCGCCCGTAAAACACCAGCTCGCAAACACCAGCTTTACCTGGACTGCTTCTAAATTAATGAAAAACACTCGAATCCGAAGAGCGCCGAAGAAGGGGCGGAGGGGGTGGAGATGGAATTCAAGGGATTTTTGAAAATGTGACTGATTTTGCAAAGAGCGAGTTTTGAAATGTTTACTCTGTGGTGGTTTGAAATTTTTACATCTTTCAACAAAGCGCTCGCGGAGAAGTGAAACCATCTGAAAGGGCTTTTGAAAAGAGCGACTCAGCACAAGTTGGCGGAGGCTGTGGTTCCTTTATCTCGGGCGATCTGTGCCCATCGTGCAGGAGGGAGCCCCAGCCCTTTCCCCCCTCCGCTCCGCGCCTCCGAGCTCCCAGCTCCGCGGCGGCCTCGGCCCGGCTTCAAAGCGCTGCTGGCGGAGCGTCCCGGGAGGGAATCGGAATCGGACACCTCGCTCCGGGGACGCCGGGCCGGCCGGCGCGGTCCTCTCCCCCAGCTCGGCTGCCTGATGTGGTCATCTTGTTAGTCATGGCAAGCCCGGGGTCTCTCTGTTTGTGCCGCTTTCAGCACTTATTAAGCGAGAAGTGGGAGGCTTTACACGAAACTGCAAAAGATGTTTTTTCTCCCCAGGGCCACGGCAGTCGGGGCCACGGCTTATCCATCATCGCAAAGATCTCTCCGAGGCACGGAACGAGTCAGCTCTGCCCAGAGGGGGAGAAAAATGAGCGGCACATGGGGCCCTCTGTCCCAGGACCTTCTTGGCTCGGCTCCCGGGGAAGAGGGTGGGCTCCTTGGTCTGGAAACTGCCGGGGGAAGGCCTTTGGAGAGGCAAAGGCACACAGCTTCAGGAAAGTGGCACATCTCTGTGGCTCTGGTGCCCAATTCTACAGTTTGGGGCTTTCCACTCGGATGCCCCCACTCTCCCCAGCCCCGAGACCAACAGGGGGCTCTCACCATGGAGATCCAGACACCTGTACACAAGTGGCAGTGCTGGGGGAGGGGTGCTGTTGAAGGTGGAAATAGTTTCTAAGCAGCTCCTGGAAAGTGAACAAATTCTGGTACCTGCACACCGTCTCAGGAACCTGCGTCTTTCTTGTCGCTCTGTGCTCCCTTCCTCCAAGGGAGGGGCTGTGAACTCCCCGACAGGCCCAGGTGGAATTCTGAGTTCTGAGATCATCAGAGTCCCTCCTTTGAGCCTCAGTTCCATGAGTATCAAACTGCTGGGGAGATTTTGGGGGAAGCAACAAGTTTGAGCCAAGAACCCATGATTGAAATTCTCCGCCAATAAAGCCCTCCCAGCTGAGCCCCAAGGGTCTGTAGTTGGTTCAGCAAGCAGGGGCAGCAGGAGGCAGTGGGGGATTTGCAAACTTCAAACAGGACCTGGGGTGGGGTGGGGAGACTGTGCTGAGGAAGGAGGCCACCGACAGAGGGCTCAGGGTTAATTAAAGAGACTGCACCGTGGCACCTATCAACTCAACCTTCTCCGTATTTTCTCGGCATTAAAGCACCAGCGACTCAAGTTCTACGCAGGGTTGCCTCCCTCACCTAGGGTGAGCCTGGAAGGGCGGGAGAGTCGAGCCACACTTAGGATGGACATTTGCAGCCCCCTGGAGGACCCCAGCCAAGGCTACTTTGCCTTCCCACCGAACGCTACTTTGGACATCGAGGGTCTACTGTCTTCTAGGCACTGGACTGGCCATATCACCTGGGAGATAGGGCCCATCAGCTCTCCCATTTTACAGATGAGGAAAGTAAGGCTCAGAGAGGCAAAGGCTAAAGGGCTCACCAGCTCAAGGGTATTTGGCTGCTTTGTGGGAGAGACAGGGTTGGAGCCTGGAGCCTCAGGCTTATGCCACTGGCTTGGGCTGGGGCCAGAGACCAGCAAAGGACAGGTTATCACTGCTTACAGCCCGCCCTCACCTCGGCCCTGCCCCCTCGCACTGTCCTTGACATTCAATCAGGTGCCTGTGATGTCTGGCCCAGCAGTTGGGGCTGGGCCTCCCCAGCTTCCCCACGACAAATGGTTCTCATTTGAAAGGGAGGTTATAAAAACACATGCCCAAAGACACTGTCAGGGAACTGAGGATTAATCTCATTTCAGTCAAAGACCATTCCAAATATTTTGGGGGTGGGGGAATGGGGGTGGGTAACAGCCCTTGACTGGGAAGGAAGTCAGGGTTCGAGGGTGCCCCTCAGGTCGGGGCCGGTTTGGAGGCACGGATGTGGACTGGTGAGGTCAGGGGTCATTGCATACCTGGTGAGGCTAAGTCTGACCGGAGGCATTGCTTTGCTGCACAAAGTCCACGAGGCCGGCTTTACCGGGGGGCCGGGGCCGGGGCTCCATCGTGAACACTCACACTGGGTTTGCTATCTTGGTTATGTTTCAGGGTGGTTTAAGTTGCCAAAAGGAAGGGAAGGATTAGACGCCCAGGACATTTGCATTTTCTGGATGGTGTCAAAGCTGCATGTTTTTGCCTGGTGACTCAACCAGAGGGGGCCCTGAAGACCAGTCAGGAGGAGGGGGGCACTGCCTCCCAGCCCCCTGCCCAGACGCTTGTGGGCTGCACAGCGAACCCCCCACCAATCCGAGCCAGGGAAGTGAGGGAGCATCAGCTTGGCTCTAAGCCGGCAGCTCCCAAACTGGGTGGCTTGATCCCTAAAAGACGACCTGTGGTTCTGGGGCACAGGCGTGAGCTGTGGACTCGGGGCCTCTGCAGAGCTTTCCGAACCCCAATGGCTCCACTGACTGAGCGGTCAGGGGGTGCCAGGTGGCTGCTGCTGCAATCTCGTCTGTTCAATGACCCTGGGAGGTAAGGACATTTATTATCCCCATTTTGTGGCTGGGGAAACTGAGGCTCAGAAAGATGCAAGTGGCTTGCCTAAGGCCTGGAAGCTGGACCACAGTGATACATCTCCTTTAACTTTCTCAGCAACTTTTCAAAGTAGGGACTGTTGACTTCCCCAATTTATGGATGTGGAAGTTGAGGCTGGGAGTCGAGGCGCCGTGATGTGGCTCGTTCAAGCCACTGGGGAGGGAGGGCGGAGCTGGGGACTTTGGGTCCCTCCAGCTGATCCGGATCCGGAGCTCTGGCCCCGGCCGGTACCCCCTCGGGGCGGTCCAGAGCCCACATGGGCCGCTCCCCGCAAGCCGGCGGGCGCAGCAGGGGTGGGACCCCCAAGCGGCGCGGAGGGGGCTCGCGCTGCGGGCTGGCCTCATTCCAAACAAATGTCCGCAGGGTGGAGTCGATGGATTCATTTTCCAACTGTCAGAGGTATTCGCCGAGCTCCCGCACGCGGAGGAGTCCCCGCAGAGCCCAGCGAGGGCCGGCGCCGGGCCGGGCTGGGCGCAGCAGAGCGCCCCCGCGTGGCCGGATTCGGGCGCGCGAACTCGCGGCCCGGGCTGTGGGCTGAGAGGGGCCTCGCGCTTTACAGGGACCCAGGAACCTTGAAAGGGAGCTGCTAGGATGGTCCCCATTTTACAGAGGGGAAAACAAGCAGGAGAAAAGTGCAAGAGACCTCCCAGGTTCCTCCAACTGGGAAATGGGATTCAAAGTGGGGGGCTGTCTGCCTCCAAAGTGCCTCCTCCCTGGAAGCAGCAAGAGGCTGTCCCGGCCCCTGCAGAGGCCTGCCCTAGGGAGCCCCTCCAGTCAGTGTGTGTGTGGGGGTGCCGGGGGCCCACAGCGGTTTGCTACCCCAGCAGGAAGCGCCGATGGGTGCGGTAGCGCTGGAAGCAAATTCCAAACACGAAGCTCTTGGATTTTCTGGCAAAATCCAGCCAGGGAACACTGATGTGCTAGTGTGCACCAGGCCAGGGCCTCCCACACTGGGTGGACAGGTCTGAGGGGGGGTGGGCGTGGGGGCTCCTTAGACCCTCTGTCCCCCTTCCTGCCCACGGTGAAGGGGTCTTCTGGGGCCTCCCTGTGGCCCAGTGCTCTCTGCTGGGTGCCGGCCAGCACTGTGCCACACCCTGCGCCAAGCATGCTGCGGGTCTGATCTCAATTCCTCCTCTGGAAAGCTCTGGGTGGCTGCTGGCTGTTATCCCAGAGCCCCAGGGTTGCATTCAGGGGAGTTGGCAGAGCTGGGCCTGTCGGGCCTCATGAGTCATCCCGATACCAGACAGGACGCCTCTTCTCTGGTGCACGGAATCCCGGCTGCCTTCAGGCACAGCTCGGGAGCTGGGCATGCTCGGGTTGGACGTCCTGAGCTCCCTGTGGTTGACCCATGCTTCTGAGCACTCTCTGCAGCCTGGTTTCTACATGCGCTGAAGTGGAGAGTCCCCGCCTGCAGGAGTGTGGTGATAACACACGCAAAGCAGCACCTCTGTTGCCCTACGTAAATGGGTGCCGGGGCTGTGTGACCAAATGCAACCCGCCCCCCCATCATTTGTTTGCCCCTCACTTGGAACATCCTTCATCCCAGTCCATCCACCTTAGAGGTCAGTGCTCACCTTGTCTCCTCTAGGAACCCTTTCTCTCCCATCTTCCAGGGCTCCTCTCCAAGGGACGGTACTGGTGGGATATGAAAGCCATTTTTAAAGGGTTTGAGAGGATGGGCAAAGATTCTTAAACAAGGCCCAGAAAGGAAAAGATTGATAATTGGACTCTATTAATAACTAAATATTTTAAATTTTTTCATCGAGGTAATTGACATATAACATTAGTTTCAGGTGTACAATATAACAATTCAATATTTGTATATACTGCAAAATGGCTACAACAAGTCTAGTTAACATCAGTCATCATAAAGAGTTAAAATTTTTTCTTTCTCATAATGAGAACTTTTACGATCTACTCTCTTAGCAACTTTCAGGTATGCAATACAGTATTAATAACTGTAGTCACCATGTTGTACATGACATCCCCAGGACTTGATAACTGGAAGTTTGTATCTTTTGACCCCCTTCACCCGTTTTGCCCACCCCCACCCCCACCCCCGCCTCTGGCAACTACCAGTCTGTCCTCTATACTATGAGCTAGGTTTGTGGTGGTGTTTTTTAATTTATAAATAATACATTGCAAAGTGCTTACGAATCAGAAATCGTATCTGAAAGGTTAGCTTTGTGTCCCCATTTTAAATCCACCATTTATCAGCTTATGTCCTCAGGCAATCATTTAACCTGTTGAGGATTCGGTTTCTTCATCTGTAAAATGATGGTGCTAACGGCTGCCCTATCTATCTTTTTTAAAAAAATGGAGGTATAGTTGATTTACAATATTATATTATTTTTAGGTGTATGACATAGTGATTCAATGTGTTTATAGATTTTACTCAATTTAAAATTGTTACAAAATAATGGCTGTATTTCCCTGTACTATATATCCCTGTTGCTTATTTTATAAAGTAGTTTGTGTCTCTTAATCCTATAACCCTATCTCGCCCCTCCCCACTTCCTTCTCCCCATGGGGAATCACTGGTTTGTTCTCTGTATCTGTGAATCTGTTTCTGTTATATACATTTCTTTGCTTTATTTTTTAGATTCCACATATAAGTGATAACAGAGTATTTGTCTTTCTGGTCTGACTTACTTCACTAAGCATGATACTCTTTAGGTCCATCCACATTGTAGCAAATGGCAGAATTTCATTATTTTTTATGGCCAAGTGATATTCCATTATATATGTGTATATATACACATATATGTATGTATACACACACATATATGTATACACACACACACACACACACACATCTTCTTTATCCATCCGTTGATGGGCACTTAGGTTGCTTCCATAGCTTGGCTATTGTAAATAATGCTGCTGTGAACATTGGGATGCAAGTATCTTTTTGAATTATTTTTTTCATTTTCTTCAGATATATACCCAGCAGTGGAATAGCTGGATCATATGGTAGTTCCATTTTTAGTTTTCTGAGGAAACTTCATACTGTTTTCCATAGTGGCTGCACCAATTTGCAATCCCACCAACAGTGGGATTTCTCCACATCCTTGCTGACATTTGTTATTTGTAGACTTTTTGATGATAGTCATTTTGACAGGTGTGAGATGACATCTTATTGTGGTTTTGATTTGCATTCCTCTGATGATTAGTGATGATGAGCATCTTTTCATGTGTCTGTTGGCCACATGTATGTCTTCTTTGGAAAAAATGTCTTTTCAGGTCTTCTGCCCATGTTTTGATTGTTTATTTTTTTGATATTAAGTTGTATGAGCTGTTCATATATGTTGTATATTAATCCTTTATCAGTCATATCATTTGCAAATATTTTCTCCTGTTCTGTAGGTTGCCTTTTCATTTTGTTGATGGTTTTCTTTGCTGTGCAAAAGCTTTTAAGTTTAATTATGTCCCATCTGTTTATTTTTTCTTTTCTTTTTTTTTTTTGCCTTAAGAGACAGATCCAAAAAAATATTGCTATGATTTATGTCAGAGAGTGTTCTGCCTATGTTCTCCTCTAGGAGTTTAATGGTTTCAGGGCTTACATTTAGGTCTTTTTTGAGTTTAGTTTTGTATATGGTATGAGGAAGTATTCTAATTTCATTCTTTTTACATGTAGCTGCCCAGTTTTCTCAGCACCACTTATTGAAGAGACTGTCTTTTTTTCATTGCATATTCTTGTCTCCTTTGTTGTAGATTAATTGACTGTAAGTGTTTGGGTTTATTTCTGGGCTCTCTATTCTGTTCCATGGATCTATGTGTCTGTTTTTGTGCCAGTACCATGCTGTTTTGATTACTATAAATTTTTAGGATAGTCTGAAGTCAGGGAGTGTGATACCTCTAGCTATGTTCTTTTTTCTCAAGATTGCCTTGGCAATTTGAGGTCTTTTGTGGTTCCATATAAATTTTAGGATTATTTTTTCTAGTTCTGTGAAAAATGCCATGGGTGTTTTGATAGAGATTGCATTAAATTTATAGATTGCTTTGGGTAGTATGGGCATTTTAACCATATTAATTCTTCCAATCCAAGAACATGGGATATCTTTCCATTTCTTTGCATTATTTTCAAATTCCTTCATCAGTATTTTAGTTTTCAGAGTATAGGTCTTTCACCTACTTGGTTAAGTTTATTCCTAGGTATTTTATTCTTTTTGATACGATTGTAAATGAGATTGCTTCTTTAATTTCTCTTTCTGATAGTTCATTAATAGTGTATAGAAAAGCAACAGATTTCTGTGTTTTTTATCCTGCAACTTTACTGAATTCATTTATTCTAATAGTTTTTTTTTTTGGTGGAAACTTTAGGGTTTTGTATATATAGTATCATGTCATCTGTAAATAGTGACATTTTTACTTCTTCCTTTTCAATTTGGATGCCTTTTATTTCTTTTTCTTGTCTGATTGCTGTGGCTAGGATTTCCAATTCTATGTTAAATAGAAGTGGCAAGAGTGGGCATACTTTTCTTGTTCCTGATTTTAGATTTTCATTGTTGAGTATGATGTTACCTGTGGGTTTGTCATAAATGGCCTTTATTATGTTGAGATATGTTCCCTCTATACCAACTTTGATGAGAGTTTTATCATGAATGGATGTTGAATTTTGTCAAATGCTTTCTCTGCATCTATTGAGAATCATGTGATTTTTATCATTCCTTTTGTTAATATGGTGTATCACATTGATTTGCAAATATTAAACCATCCTTGCATCCCTTGAATAAACCCCACTTGATCATGGTGTATGGTTTATATATTGTTGAATTAAATTTGCTATTTTTTTGAGGATTTTTGCATCTATATTCATCAGAGATATTGGCCTGTAAATTTTTTTTTTTTGGTAGTGTCTTTGTCTGTCTTTGGTATTAGGGTAATGGTGGCCTTATAGAATGAATTTGGGAGTGTTCCATCCTCTTCAATTTTTGGGAATAGTTTGAGAAGGATAGGTATTAGCTTTTCATTATGTGTTTGGTAGAATTCCCCTGAGAAGCCATCTGGTCTTGGACTTTTGTTTGCTGGGAGTTTTTTGTTTTTAAATTTATTTATTTAAATTTTTTTTTTTTTTTTTGCCTGCATTGTGTATTCACTTGCACATGGGTTTTCTCTAGTTGCTGAGAGCAGGGGGGGCTACTCTTTTTTGTGATGCACGGGCTTCTCATTGCGGTGGCTTCTCTTGTTGCAGAGCAGAGGCTCTAGGCATGCAGGCTTCAGTAGTTGTGGCACATGGGCTTCAGTAGTTGGGGCTCGTGGTCTCTAGAGCACAGGCTCAGTAGTTGTGGTGCACAGGCTTAGTTACTCTGCGGCATTTGGGATCTTCCTGGACCAGGGATCGAACCCATGTTCCCTGCATTGGCAGGTGGATTCTTTTTTAATTTATTTGTTTTTATTTTATTTTATTTTTTTTGCGGTACGCGGGCCTCTCACTGTTGTGGCCTCTCCCTTTGCGGAGCACAGGCTCCAGACGCGCAGGCTCAGCGGCCATGGCTCACAGGCCCAGTTGCTCCGCGGCATGTGGGATCTTCCCAGACCGGGGCATGAACCCGTGTTGCCTGCATTGGCAGGCGGACTCTCAGCCACTGCGCCACCAGGGAAGCCCTGCTGGGAGTTTTGTTTGTTTGTTTGTTTGTTTTTTACAAATTCAGTTTCACTACTAGTGACTGGATTGTTCAGATTGTTTATTTCTTCCTGATACAGTCTTGGAAAGTTGTGTCTTTCTAGAAATTTGTCCATTTCTTCTAGGTTGTCCAATTTGTTGACATATAATTTTCATAGTATTCTCATTATATTTTGTATCTCTGTGGTATTGGTTGTTATTTCTCCTCTTTCACTTCTTATTTTGTTTATTTGGGTCCTCTCTCTTTCCTTCTTGATGAACCTGGCTAAAGGTTTATCAATTTTGTTTATCTTTTCAAAGAACTAGCTCTTGGTTTCATTGATCTTTTCCTTTTGTCTTTTTTGGGTCTCTATTATTTATTTTTCTCTCTCATCTTTATAATTTCCTTCCTTCTGCTGACTTTGGGCTTTGTTTGTTCTTTTCCTAATTCCTTTAGATGGAAGATTAGATTGTTTATTTGAGATCTTTCTTATTTCTTGAGTTAGGCCTGTATGACTATAAACTTCCCTCTTAGAACTGCTTTTGTTGCATCCCATAGATTTTGGAAAGTTGTGTTTCCATTTTCATTTGTCTTGAGGTATTTTTTGAGTTCCTCTTTGATTTCTTCATTGACCCATTGTTTTTTTTAATAGCATGTTGTTCAGTCTCCACATATTTGTGCTTTTCCCATTTTTCTTCCTGTAATTGATTTCAAGTTTCATGTCATTGTGGTCAGAAAAAAAATGCTTGATATAATTTCTGTCTTCAAATTTGTTGAGACTTGTTTTGTGGCCTTGCATGGGATTTATCTTGGAGAATGTTCCATGTGCACTTGAAAAGAATGTGTATGCTGCTGTTTTGGGGTGGAATGTCCTGTAGATATCTATTAAATCCAACTGGTCTATGTGTCATTTAAGACCACTGTTGCCTTATTGATTTTCTGTTGGGATGATCTGTCCGTTGATGCAAGTGGGGTGTCAAAGCACCTGCTATTATTACATTGTAATGTTCTCCCTTTATGTCTATTAATGTTTGCTTTATATATTTATGTGCTCCTGTATTGGATGCATATATGTTAACAAGTATACTATCCTCTTGTATTGATCCTTTTATCATTATATAATGCCTTTCTTTGTCTTTTGATTTGGACTTTATTTTTTCTGGTATGAGTATTGGTACCCCAGCTTTCTTGTTGTTTCTGTTTGCATGAAATATCTTTTACCACCCCCGCACTCTCAGTCTCTGTGTGTCTTTAGTTCTAAGGTGAGTCTCTTGTACGAAGCATATAGATGGGTCTTGCTTTTTTCTATTCAATCAGCCACCTTATGTCTTTTGATTGGAGCATTTAGTCCACTGACATTTAAAGTAATTATTTTTAGGTGTGTACTTACTTACATTTTATTACTTGTTTTCTGATTGTTTTTGTAGGTCTTCCCTGTTCTCTTCTTCTTCTTTTATTTCTTCCCATGTAGTTTAATGATTTTCTTTAGTGGTATGCTTGTGTTAATTTCTCTCTTGTTTTTGTGTATTTAATATAGGTTTTTGATTTTTGGTTACCATGGGGTTCATACATGTTGACCTAAAACTATATCTGTTTTATTTTTTATTTTTATTGGAGTATAGTTGATTTACAATGTGTTAGTTTCAGGTGTCCAGAAAAGTGAATCAGAGATATATATATATATATATATATATATATATATATATATATATATATATATATATATATATATATAATCTCCATTCTTTTCAAGATTCTTTTCCCATATAGTTCATTACAAAATATTGAATAGAGTTCCCTGTGCTATACAGTAGGTCCTTGTTAGTTATCTATTTTTTTTAAAGATATATATATATATATATATATATTTTTTTTTTAATGAATTTATTTATTTTTGGCTGTGTTGGGTCTTTGTTTCTGTGCGAGGGCTTTCTCTAGTTACGGTGAGCGGGGGCCACTCTTCATCGCGGTGCGCAGGCCTCTCACTGTCACGGCATTCACTGCGGAGCACAGGCTCCAGACGCGCAGGCTCAGTAGCTGTGGTGGGCGGGCTTAGTTGCTCCGCGGTATGTGGGATCTTCCCAGACCGGAGATCGAACCCGTGTCCCCTGCATTGGCAGGCAGATTCTCAACCACTGCGCCACCAGGGAAGCCCTAGTTATCTATTTTATATATAGTAGTGCATATGTGTTAATCCCAATATCCTAATTTAGATATCTATTTGTTTTAACTAGGTAGTCCTTTAAGTGCCAACACATTCTAAAAGACCTACATTTTTTACTCCCTTCCCCCTCACTTTGCATTTTTGATGTCATATTTTACATCTTCATGTTTATCCCTTTACTGATTATTTTAGTTATAGTTGATTTTTACAATTTTGTCTTTTAATCTTCATACTAGCTTATTTAAGTGGTTGATCTTCAGCCTTTATGTTTGCTTTTATTAATGGGATTTTTCCTTTTCTATAGATACTTCTTGTTATATATAGCCTTTTCTTCTTCCCTTAGAAAAGTCCTTTTAGCATTTCTTTTTGGGTCAGTTTAGTATTGATGAACTCTTAGTTTTTGTTTATCTGAGAAGTTCTTTACCTCTCCTTCAATTCTAAGTGATAATCTTGCTTGGTAGAGTATCCTAGGTTGCAGGTTTTGCCCTTTCAGCACTTTAAGTATATCATGCCATTCCCTTCTGGCCTGCAAAGTTTCTGCAGAGAAATCAGCGGATAGCTTTATGGAGGTTCCCTTGTAACGGACTCTTTGTTTTTCTCTTGCTGCCTTTAGAATCCTCTCTTTATCTTTTGTTATTTTAATTATGCCTTGGTGTGGGTCTGTTTGGGTTCATCTTGTTTGGGACCATATGTGCTACCTGTACCTGGATATCTGTTTCCTTCTTCAGGCTTGGGAAGTTTTCAGCCATAATTTCATTAAATACATTTTTGACTCTCGCTCCCGCTTTGCTCTCTTCTCCTTGTGGGACCCCTATAATGTGAATGTTGGTACACTTGATCTTATTCCAAAGATTCCTTAAACTGTTTTAAACATTTTTTAAATTTGTTTTTCTTTTTGCTGTCTGATTGGGTAATTTCCATTATTCTATTTTCTAGATCACTTATGCTTTCTTCTGTATCACCTAGTCTGCTGTTCATTCCTTCCAGAGTGTTTTTCATTTCAGTTATTGTATTCTTCAGTTCTGACTGGTTCCTTTTTATATTTTCTAGTTCCTTGTTAAACTTCTCACTGTGTTCATCTATTCTTTTCCCCAATTCAGTTAGCAATCTTATTCTACCGCTTTGAATTCTTTATCTAGTAAATTGTTTATTTCTATTTCATTTGTTGTTTTTTCAGGGGCTTTCTCTTGCTCTTTCAATTGAGACAAATTCCTCTGTCTTTTCATTTGCCTATCTTTCTCTGTCTCTATGGAATTAGGTCAAACAGTTACTTATGGTGGGTCTTGAAGGGGTGTCCTTATGTGGTAGTTTCCCTATACCGTCTGCATGTGCCCAGTGGCTTTGGTGGGAGAGCTGGATTTGACATGAACGTAAGTCACGTCTTTCCTCAAGGTGTTCTGGCAGCTATCTCCTTGGTAGGAGCTGGGGCTGGAGAAAGAGGGGCTAGGGCTGGAGCCCTCTACTCAGTGGATGTCACCACCCTGTTGGGGGTGGGGTCAGGTCCCAAGTTGCTGGAGCAGAAGCCCTGAGGGTTGGCTCTGACCTGGCTCAGTTCCCTTTAAGTGCGTGTTCTTCCCCCTCCCAGGCCCAGCACCCTCAGTCCCAGAGGGGAGCAGTGCTGGAGTAAGAGGGGCCAGTGTGGGCATTTGGTGAGGGTCAGGGCAGGGGGTGTGGTGGTCTGGCTGCCGTCAGAGATCTGGAGTGCCTCTGATGGCCTCCCTGTGCAATCGTCAGTAATGGCTGCCCCCTCCCCACTAAGTCATCACTTAGCATTCGAGCTGACACGGCGTCTCATGGCCCGAGCTTTTTTCCTTGGTTGTGGCAGCCCTTGCCCCAGTGTGGAGCTGCAACGTGAGGCAAAGGGCGCTGGAGCACCTTTTGCTTGGCTCAGGCGCGGGTGCACACGGGGGTGGTAGCGGGAAACAATCCAGCCAGCTGGCTGTTTCCATCTGCCCTTTCTGCCCTGCTTTGGGGGCAAGCGAGCATTTGTGCACTCCTCATGAGCAGAGTCCAGGCTTCCCACAGCTCTCCTGTTAGTCCCACTGGCCCTCCAACCAGCCAAGGGGCTCATCTTCCCTTTATTGGACCCCAGGGCTGGAATGCCCACTATGTGGCTCACCCCCGGGGAGGGTCTCCACCCATCTAACCTCCCTTTTCCTCTGAGTCCCTTCCTGGGGACACAGGTCCTGACCTTATTGCTTCTTTTCCCCTCCTGCCTGATTCTGCTTATATCTTACAGCTTTGTTAGTACGGGGGCCTTTCTGCTAGTCTCCAGTTAGTTTTCAGTAAGAATTGTTCCACATGTAGATGGATTTTTTTTTTAACATCTTTATTGGAGTATAACTGCTTTACAGTGTTGTGTTCGTTTCTGCTGTGTAACAAAGTGAATCAGCTATATGCCTACGTATATCCCCATATTCCCTCCCTCTTGCGTCTCCCTCCCACCCTCCTTATCCCATCCCTCTAGGTGGTCGCAAAGCACCGAGCTGATCTCCCTGTGCCACATAGCTCCTTCCCACTAGCTATCTGCTTTACATTTGGTAGTGTATATATGTCCATGCCACTCTCTCACTTCGTCCCAGCTTACCCTTCCCCCTCCCCATGTCCTCAAGTCCATTCTCTACGTCTGTATCTTTATTCCTGTCCTGCCCCTAGGTTCATCAGAACTGTTTTGTTTTTTTAGATTCCATATATATATGTTAGCATATGGTATTTTTCTCTTTCTGACTTACTTGACTCTGTATGACAGACTCTAGGTCCTGTAGATGTATTTTTGATGTGTACATGGGAGGAAGTGAGTTCTGGGTCCTTCTACTTCGCCATCTTGATTCAGGTCCTTATTGTTATGTTTTAGATTCCACATGTAAGTGAGATCATACAGTATTTGTTTTTCTTTGTCTGACTTATTTCATTTAGCACATTGCCCTCAAGGTCCATCCATGTTGTTGCAAACAGCAAGATTTCATTCTTTTTCATGGCTAAGTAGTATTCCATTGTATAAATACACCACATTTTCTTTATCCATTCGTCCACTGACGCACACTTACATTGTTTCCATATCTTGGCTATTGTAAATAATGCTGCAATGAACATAGGGGTGCACAGATCTTTTTGAATTAATGCTTTTGTTTTCTTCAGGTAATACCCAGAAGTGGAATTGCTAGATCATATGGTAGTTCTATTTTCAATTTTTTGAGGAACCTTCATGTTGTTTTCTATAGTGGCTTCACCAAGTGACATTTGTACCAAAGGGCGCAAGGGTTTACTTTTCTCCACATCCTTGCCAACACTTACTTGTTATTTCTGTCTTTTTGATAACAGCCATCCTAACAAGTGTGAGGTGATATCTCACTGTGGTTTTGATCTGCATTTCCCTGATGATTAGTGATGTTGAATATCTTTTCAAGTACCTGTTGGCCATCTGTATACCTTCTTTGGAAAAATGTCTGTTCAGATCTTCTATTTTTTAATTGGATAGTTTGGTTTTGTGCTAATGAGTTCTTTATATATTTTGGATATTAATCCCTTGTCAGACATACGATTTGTAAATATTTTCTCCTATTCAGTATGTTGCCTTTCATTTTGTTGATGGTTTCCTTTGCTGTGCAGAAGCTTTTTTGTTTTATGTAGTCACACTTATCTTTGGTTTTGCTACCTTTCTTTTGATCTCAAATCCAAAAAATCAGCACCAAGTCCTACGTCAAGGAGCTTACGGCTTATGTTTTCTTCTAGTAGTCTTATGGTTTAAGGTCTTACATTTAAGCCTTTAATGCATTTTATTTTTGTGTATGGTGTAAGATAGTGGTCTAGTTTCATTCTTTTGCTAGTGGCTGTCCAGTTTTCCCAACACCATTTATGGAAGAGACTGTCTTTATCCATTATAAATTCTTGGCTCTTTTGTTGCAAATTAATCAACCATATATGTGTGGGTTTATTTCTGGGCTCTCTATTTTGTTCCATTGATCTATATGTCTGTTTTTATGCCAATATCATACTGTTTTGGATATGAAAGCTTTGTAATAAAGTTTGATACCAGGGAGCGTGATGCCTACAGTTTTGTTCTTTTTTCTCAAGATTGCTTTGGCTATTTTTTTGTGTGTGTGGTTCCACACAAATTTTAGGTTTGTTCTCTTTCTGTGAAAATGACCTTGGAATTTTGATAGGGGTTGCACTGAATCCTTAGATTGCTTTGGATAGTATGAGCATTTTTTTTTTTTTTTTGCAGTATGTGGGCCTCTCACTGTTGTGGCCTCTCCTGTTGTGGAGCACAGGCTCCGGACGCGCAGGCTCAGCGGCCATGGCTCACGGGCCCAGCCGCTCCGCAGCATGTGGGATCCTCCTGGACTGGGGCACGAACCCGTGTCCCCTGCATCGGCAGGCGGACTCCCAACCACTGCGCCACCAGGGAAGCCCTAGTATGAGCATTTTAACAATATTAATTCTTCCAATCCATGAGCATGGGATATCTTTCCATTTATCTGTGTCTTCTTTGATTTCTTTCATCAGTATCTTATAGTTTTCAACATACAGTCCTTTCACCTCCTTGCTTAAAATTTATTGCTAGGTATTTTATTCTCTTTGATGCAATTATAAACTGTATTGTTTTCTTAATTTCCCTTTTTGATAGTTCATTACTAGTGTATTGAAATGCAACTGATTTTTGTATATTGATTTTTGTATACTACAACTTTAATAAATTCATTTATTCTAACAGTTTTTGGTGGAGTTTTTAGGGTTTTCTATATATAATATGTCATCTGAAAATAGTGACAGTTTTCCTTCTTCCTTTCCAATTTTGGATGCCTTTTTTTTATTCTTGCCTAATTGCTCTGGCTAGGACTTCTAATGCTATGTTGAATAAAAGTGGTGAGAGTGGGCATCCTTGTCCCTGATTTGAGAGGAATAGCTTTCAGCTTTTCATTGTTGAGTATATGATGTTAGCTGTGGGTTTGTCATATGTAGTCTTTATTATGTTGAGGAATATCCCCTCTAAACCCCTTTGCTGCGATTTTTAAAAAATCATAAATGGATGGTGAATTTTGTCAAACGCTTTTTCTGCATGTATTGAGAGGATCATAAGATTTTTTATCCATGTTGTTAATGTGGTGTATCACATTGATTGATTTGTGAATGTTGAACCATTCTTGTCTCCCTGGAATAAATCCCACTCGATCATGGGGTATGATCCATTTAAGGTATTGTTGAATTTGGTTTGCTAATATTTTGTTGAGTATGTTTGCATCTATGTTCATCAGGCTTTTGGCCTGTACTTTTGTTTTCTTGTGGTGTCTTTGTCTGGTTTTGGTATCAGGGTAATGCTGGCCTTGTATATTTTCTTGTATTTTATCAACTTGGCTACAGTTTCTGTATTAAAATCTTCAAGTGCAGCTGTTGATTTATCTGTTTCTTTTCCTCTTTGGTCAGTATTTCAGAACTTTTAGGCTCTTACTTGAAACAACTTGCTCCTGCCTGTTTCAGTGTCCTCCCATATCTCTTAAGGGCTACTTTTTTTTTTTTTGCGGTACGTGGGCCTCTCACTGTTGTGGCCTCTCCTGTTGCGGAGCACAGGCTCCGGACGCGCAGGCTCAGTGCCATGGCTCACGGGCCCAGCCGCTCCGCGCGCGGCATGTGGGATCTTCCCAGACCAGGGCACGAACCTATGTCCCCTGCATCGGCAGGCGGACTCTCAACCACTGCGCCACCAGGGAAGCCCAAGGGCTACTTTTCGTTTATATTAAACTCATGTTCTGTCTGGCCTATTAGTGCTTCTTCTGGTATTGGTGGGTTAGATTCTTGTCTTCCTTTTGGTGGACCAGCTCTTCTGGTGTCTGTTTTTCCCGTGTGAACTCACTGTTCCCTAGACCTCTCAGCTCCATTGGCTGGAAATGGAGCTGAGCAGAGTGGCAAGGAAGCTGGTTCTTAACCTCAACTGCAGACTAACATCACTGGGGAGCTTGACAAACAACTGGCTCCTGGGTCCCTCCTCCAGAGATTCTGCTTTCTGTGATCTGGGCACAGGAAGTTTTAAAAACTCTCCAGGTGATTCTAACGTGCAGTCAATGTTGCAAACCCTTGCGCTCCCTCCAGAGAAGGACAAGGAGGGTTATAGAGGAATTGATGCACCTTGGATGTTCCAATCTGTGCCAACTTCTGCCCGTGTGTCCTCCCCAATCAGGAAATTCAGACCTTCAGGAAAGTGTCCAAGACCTCTGCCCCAGAACCACCTTTCCTGAGACCTGTGTCTCTGGTTGCACTTACTTGGCCCAAGATGTGGGGAGAAGGGAGGGGTCCAGCCCAGCTGTTGTTTTGGTGGTGAAAGGATGAAAATGGTGAAGGGATGGTGAAAGGATGAAAATGACCCATGCAGAGCAATGTGTGTGTGTGTGTGTGTGTGTGTGTGTGTGTGTGTGTGTGTGTGTGTGTGTGTGTGTGGGAGGGGCAGATGAATGAGCAAAGCCAGAAAGCCGCTCGCCCACGCAATCTCTCACCTGTAGCATTGGCTGTCTTTCCCTCTGGCCTGTTGCTGTTCACCGAACCCCTTCTAGCTTTAGTGTTGGGTCCTGTGGTCCACCAATCTTCCTGTCGCTTTCTCCGGCATCTCCCTGAGTTGGGCTCAAGGGAGAGAACCAGCAGCCCGTGGCAGTCCACCTTCCTGCCCCCACCCCACTGCCATCATGGATCGTGTTGGGCGCCGCGGCTTCAAAAAGGAGCCAGATAAGGGCCCAGCTCTCACTCTTGTCTCTGGTGTCTTTGAAGCCAGCGTAGACATGTCCATGGAGGCCCAGTGCTTGTCATCATGATCCCTGGGGTGGTCCCAAGCCTCATAGCAAGTGCCACTGGGGCCCATTCTTCTTAGGCTCCTCAGCAATTGAGTCCAGCCCACCCACTTCAAGAAACGCATTCAAAGAGTGTTTGCTCATGCCTGCTATTTCTCTAGGCTTGTACTGGGGGCTCAGTTTGAGTGTATGTGTGGCTGGGGAGGACTGTGTAATAAATGAGACATATACCCCTTCTTCCAGGAGCAGATAACATAATGAGAGGATCAAATGGCTCCAGTACCGCCAATGGATCGATGGGTTTAAAATGCAAGGTGTACAGTGGCTTGAAGGGGTCAAGAAGGACATCCCAGAGGAGACACATGAGCAAGTCTTGAAGGATGAACAGGAGTTTACCAGGCAGAAAAAACGAGGGAAAAGTATTCTAGGCAGAGGGAATAGCATATGCAAAGGCAAGGAAGCAGAGCTTAGGGTTTGAGGAAGCACTAATAATTCAGCAGGGAGATTTAGTGGCAGGTGAGGCTGGGATGGGAGGTGGGGGTCAGACCTAGGACAGTGGTGGACGGAAACCTGGGGGGCTCAGATTTCATTCTTAGGGTGAGGGATGAAGCACTGTCAGTGGAGCAGTCCTATTGGATCCTGGCCATGAGGAAGACGGATGAGAGGGGACGACATGGGCGGCAGGGGAATGGTTAAGGGGCTGATGCTGTCATCCAGGGAACAGTGTCGAGGCCAGAACTTAAAAAGAAGTAGCAAGAAGAATAGTGGCTGAGTTTGAAAGCAAGTTTAGATGAGAGAACTGTCCAGCTGTAAACAGGGTGATCATAGATGGCTCCAGGTGGGGGTGTGGGTGACTCTCGTGAGAGATGGTAGAGCTGCTCCAGGGATGGGGAAGTTAGGAGAAGGGGAACGATGTGGGGCCTGGGGGAAGATGGTACATTCAGCTCGGGATGTGCTGAGGTCAAGGCGGAACATCCAAGTGGAGACCTCCAGGTGGCTGCTGGGACTACGTGGCTGGACCTCAAGGAGACTGGCCACGACAGAGCTAAGGGTAGTTAAAGACACAGCTGCTCCCAGCTGCCAGGAGGATGCAGAGGGGGAGAAAGGTGAGGGTGGGGCTCAGGGAGCCTCTAGTGTTTTAGAGATGAACCAGTTATGGTGGGAAATAGCAGGCAGAATTAGGGGGAGTAGGCATGGCTGGGGTGTGTGTGGTGGGGGTGGAGTGGGATGGGCTAGACCGTCGGCTTCGCAAGGACAGGGACGTCAGTGGTGTCAGTCATTGCTGAGTCCCCAGTGCCCGGCTCGGGGCCTGAATGTGGAAGGTCCTCATACAACACGGCTTGGACGGTTGGGTGAATGTACGAATGGTGCTCCACCCACCTCACCGTCCTCCCCCCTCGTCACAGAGTGGTGGAGGGCTCCTCCATCTCTCCAGGGAGGTGTCTCACCCCTCTGCCTACAGCCTCGCCCCACTGTGTAGCAGATGCCTCTAGAGGGTCTAAACCTACACCTGCTCCAGATGCCTTGTGATCACACACTCCCCCTCCCACCAGGGCCAGAGCTGCTAGGGGCAGAAGGGGGTCACCTGACCCAGGCAGCCAATCAGAGTCTGTCCTGGGACTCTTGCCTCTGGGTCTCGTGAACTGAGAATGTGTGAACTTGGGTGGCCATGTGAGCATGTATGTGCCATATGCTGGTGCACGGAGCACGGGAGAGGGAGGGCCAGGGTGTGAGAGAACGAGAAGCAAGAAGACGCCCAGAGACAGACGAGGCAGTGTGGGTGAGACAGAGGAGAAACAGGTGTTCCTGCTCTGGCCCCTTTGAGGCTAGGCTGTGTCCTGCTTTGCGGTCCGAGTGTCCTTTGGGTCTGGCCACTAAGCCCACCCTGGCCCAGGCTGTAGAGTGTGGACTTCAATTTCTTGCTGCCCAAAGGCCCATGTGTGAGGTGCTTCCCCCCGGCGACCCTGAGCAGTGCCGATTCTGTGTCTTGGATGTCAAAGGCTACTACGTGTACTTCCTTGGTGACCCGGCACTAGGAGGGACTCTTCAAACTCCATGTTGAGTGTTCTTCGTGGGTTTCTCGTGGAATTCTCTGGGCTGTTCTCCCTCTCCCACTGTGGGAAAAAGACCTGGGGGATGCCAGAGGTGGGGGCCTGGGCTGGAGGTGCCAGTACCCTTTTGGGGACTTTCATGGTCCCAGTGAGATGAGAGCTAAGGGTCACGCGATTCTCGCCTTAGTCTGGCATGAACAGGGTGTCCAGCCCCAAACTGCGAAGCCACTTATGAAAAAGGTAAAGAGCTATGGTGGTGAAACCTCACCAGTCATGTGCTCACAAGGAGCCTGTGTGCGTCCAGGGCTGGCAGCCCCTCCCTGGCATTTGGGGTGGCATATGGCCAGCAGGTGAGCAGTGGAGACAGGACAAAACCACCGGCGCTGGACGTGGTTGCATGTCCCCCCACTCCCGGCAGCCAGACGGCCCCGGCTCGGCACAGACAAGGCTCGGGGCGAGCCAGAGATAGAAGCGCCCCTTTGCGTTCCTTGCTGGCGACCCATTAAAATGCACGCGTTTCACATGCTTTTATGGAAACTGGTGTTTTCTCCCTCCAGAAGCATTCCAGAGGGCTGTCGCCAGAGAGTGGCAGGGCTCTCTTCGCTCCTCTGGGATCCTTCTGGCTTGTCACCAGGTCATCTAAGCTAAACGGGGGCAAAGAAACCCACCAGCTCTTTCTAGAAGGCTGGAAGGCCAGGGTGCTGGCCAACCCAGCCAGCAGCTGGGATGAGCTGGAGAGAGCTGGAGCCCAGAGCATCCCCCGGGGGAAGCCGATCTCGGTGCCTCAGAGACAGCAGCAGGCTGGGGAAAGGTTAAAACAAACGTTTATTTAACAAATTATATTAAGACGACAATCACGCAGTGAAACTTCCCTTTGCCAAGTACTGGAGTCACCTCAAATAAATACACGCGGTACAACGTTGTTCCTAAGCTAGTGACATAGCCACCTGCCTGAGGCCTGTCTCCCGGTGGTGACAGGCCCCACCGGCACGGTCGCAACAGGTGAAGAAAACTGGCCACCCGGGGCGTGGTGAGCGTGGGCACCCGGCCCCTCCAGGCCCTGGGGAGGTGAGCTCGGCTTTCGTGCGCCCGGCAGGCACGGGGCTGCCGTCAAGGCCTCTCTGTGCCTCACCCTTGGGCGCACCAGCTCTCAGGGGAGCTGCGGGCTGGGACCCCTGTAAACCGTGACGGGCAGCCCGCAGCCCCGGGACTGCACCCAGCTCTCGCCCCGTGCTCGGCGAGACACTGTCACACCAGCAGGGCCAGGGAACCCATTACTGGACTGGAGGCAGGTGCTCGTGATGGGACAGCTGGCACCGGGGGCTCTGGGGCCAGATCCCGCCTCTGCCACTCACCAGCTTTGTGCCTGTGGACATGTCTCAGCTTCTTCATCTGGAACCGGGAGCAAACAGCATTCGCTTCGGAGTATTTGTTTTTTTTGGGGGGAGGGGTGGTGACAGGAGAAAATGTGCTTCAAGTGCCAGCCTAGCGCCTGGCAAGGAGTAGGTGCTTTGTACGTGTTGGTCCTCCTCGCCCCCCGCCGCCTTCTGAAGGACACGGGGGCAGGTGGTGGCCATCAGAGCCTCCCAGCAGGGTGGCCCTCTGGGGAGCTAGGGCGGGGGCCTAACCCGCTATTTCTCCCCGCCACCAGGGTGCTCATCCCTCCAAGTGGAGGCTGTGGCTGGTACCAGTTCCCGGACTTGGTGGAAAAAGCCTTGTTATAAATTTGCAAGTGAACTTGGAGACAACTGCTTGCTCCTTATCACCGCTGTGCTGTTTCCAAGTCCTTTGGAGAGAGACTTGGAACGTTCAGGGGGAAGAGAAGGCAGCAGGGGGTGCTGTGCTCTGGTCAGTCCTTCCGGGAAGGACGGAGGCTGCTGCCTTCACGTCTCCGAGAGAACCCCTGCCTTCCCTCCCCACGTGAACAGAGGGTTTGTGAAGAAAAGCACCGTCCCAGAAAGACAGAGAGGTGGCTCGGTCCCGAGGTGAGCGAGCTCCACTTCCACACGGGGCAGGCGGGGCACGTGGGCACCCACCTCAGAAGCAAAGGTGTAGAGTTTGGAGCAGCCTAAAATCCACCACGGACGCGACTTCTTAACACTGTCACTGCTTCATTGTCTTAAGCTGCCGTCATGGCGACGTTCACAGTCGCTGTTTAGACCCAGACCAAGTCTGGAACGTTGTGGAGGCCTCTCCAGCTCGCCTGAGTCCACAGAGGTTTGCCCTCTTCCCGGCGGCCCTGCAGCCCTGCCTTGCCTGCCTGTCCCAGAACCGCAGGGTGGCCCGGGGCTGGCGGGGGGCTGGCGGGGGCTGGCGGCTCCTCTCCCCAGACACACCCTCACTGCTCTCTTGCTCCCTGACAAGGGGTCCCACGGGGCTGTCTCTGGACCTCCTAGGGCCCATCGGAGCCGCCGAAGTGCTTGGTTCTCAGTCAAGGGAGAACGGCCGTGGGGTGTTACCTGTTGGAGATGATCCCACAGCTGGGGTGTGAGGAGAGATGCAAGGACAGAGCCCACGAGCCAACACAGCCGGACAGAGGTGAGCGGAGACGTCACCCCTCTGCCGGTTTTGGACCAGCCCCACCCGTCCAAACGGCAGCAGCAGACACAGGGTCTCCGGGCCCCACGGGGCTCCCCCAATTCCCCAGAAACAGCCCGCTCATTTCAGTGGGTACATTTGAGACCGGTTCATCGGCTCTGTCCTGGGTAAGCACCGATCCCAAAGGGTCCTCATGGGGACTTTCCATCCCGCGCCTCCCGGGCCCTGGCGGGTTCCACCAGCTAACTGCCTTTTCCTGCCACGTGGCCACGCGGGAAGGCCAGCCCCACGGGGGATGTCCTCAGGTCTCGGGGGCAGTGGGGAGAGGTGAGCACATCTCTAGCGCCCAGAAATCAGGAGGTATCGAAATGAAGCCCAAGGGGCAGCCGTGGGGGAAGAGTGGAGGGGGAGGGGGGGTGGTGGGGCTGATGCGGGTCTGTGAGGGATGTTCTGCCCCGGCCTCACTTCTCAGCCAGAGGCGGCAGCTCCTAACTGCCGGCCAGGTCCTGCTGCGCCCCAGCCAGCCCTGTGCCACCCCAGGAACTGCAGGGAGGAGGGGCTGTCCCTGGCTGGGCAGTGGTTCTCCTAGGCTGCCTTCCTATGCCAGCGACCAGACACATATCGAACCTCACGTCCAAAGCGCCAACCATCTGGTGACCCCCAAGATGTGAGATACCAAGTCCTGGGGAGTTAGGACAAATTCCAACGGCCAGACAAGGCAGCCACAGGGTGAGGACCGAGCCTCCAGGGAGGACAGCGGCCCCGTTCCCATGGCACCCATGGGACTGGCACCCAGTCCCAGCCGGCACTGTGGGGAATGCCAGCATGGCCGCTGGCCACTCGTGGCAGAGATGTCAGTTCTGGCCCCAGTTTGGTGACCTGGGTCAGACGGACTTTTCAAAACAACTGTTCCTGTTAGCAGAGGCCACTAAGACACAGCCTGGCTCTGAGAAGCTGGGTGACCGCGTGTCCACGTCCCTGGGCACGGGCTCACAGAGCCTCTTTACCCACGGCCTGGTCACGGTCAGAGCACCGGGCCGGGCAGTTGGAGCTGTCGTTGGCACGTGGGCACTGCAGAGATGAGCCCTTTGTGGGGATGAGGGTGTGAGGTGAGTGAGCCCAGCGTCCTGGCAGCAAAGCTCACGTCCAGGCAAGCACCTGGCCACACGGCCGTCTCGCCGGGAAGGCAAGTCCTCTCTGGGCCGGTGGCTGGGGGATGGCTGTCCCCCGACCTCAGGGCATCCAGTGTGTGAATTGAGGGGCGAGTCTGAGGTTGTCCACTTGGGGACCCGCTGGCCGCCTCCTCCCACGTTTCCTTAGGGTCCCTGGGAAATTCTCGGGCACTTGATGCCGTTGGCATGAGCGATGTGTTCCGTGGGTCTGGGGCGATCCGTCAGCCCTGGAGGGCCCTGTGCGAAGCCGCCAGCCCCTCAGGGTCTTCTGGGAGGAAGCAATGGCTTAGTGGTGGTGACGGTCCGGAGAGCAGGGAGCCGGTGGCGTCACTGGGCGGCCAGAACAACTGTCCAGGGCCCTCGGGGTGACTCCCGTGGTGGGTAGGGTTGTTCGCAGGACAACTGGTCATCACACAGACATGGTAGGAGCCACTGGTCACTACAGCACACACAGATTAGTCGAGATTATGAACAGCATCCCCAGGGAAGCGGGGTGTCACGTCAGGCAAGCTGATGACCGAGGAGGTAACAGCTCAGCTGCCCAGAGTCTCCCAGAAGCGCCAAGCGGGGCAGTGTGGATGGGCGGCGGGAGGGACCGGGCGAGGGGGGGGCGCTCAGTAGTCTGGGCAATGCATCTTCTCCCCGCAGGTGGCCCCTCAGGACTGGGGGATCTGCTGGCACCGGGTGGGGCTGGGCGGGAGCCGGGCGGCGGCGCTCTGCTCCGTGCGGAAGCTGTACTCGTACTGCAGGGGGAGAGGGTAGAGCAGCACAGTCAGGGCTAGAGGACACCAGAGAAGGACCCCCCCCCCCCCACGGCCTCGGACAGGCAGGCGCAGGCCCTGAGGACACGGTAAGGGCGGCCCTCTGCACGTGCACATGTACTGCAGGCGTGAGCTGTGCACGTGCACGGCGGGCCGGGGGTAGACGCCTTTGGTGCTGCAGGTGGCTGGCTAGTTAGTGACAGTTGGTGCCTTCTGGGCCCTGCCCGCCCCCTGAAAGGTGAGCTCTCGGCCCCAGCAGCGCCCAAAGCCGCGGTGCCTGCAGCGGACGCGCGCAGCTGCCCACGTGCGCCCTGCTGCCCCCCGGCGGATGGTCCCCACGCTCCTGCTGCTGGAGGATTCCCACGGACGGGAAGGGACAGAGCTGGGGCTCCATCCCAGACCTGACCTGGGCTAGCCGCAGCCACCAGGCTTGGGGGACCCCTGGACTTGCTGCTCTGCTCGCTGCTTCCTGACCTGAAGACAAACACCGGCTGACATGGGACGCAGGGAAGGGGCACCACCCCACACCCTGAAGCGCACTCCGCACTGAGCTCCCAGCACTTGCTCGCACGTGATGGACCTGGGGCTCCGTGAGCCTGGGCCAGGGCGGGCGCCGGCGGAGTGTACCTGTGCCAGGCCCGCCCTGCTGCCCGCCCGAACCTGAGCTCAACCCTCCCGCCTGAGACCCAAGCCTGCCTACCTGACCCCAGCTCACTGAAATGACAGAAGGTAGCTTCCGAGTCTGGCGGAAATTTACAGACGGGGTGGGGACACCTGTGGTTCACCTTGAAGGCCAGGCAGGATTTCAACATCCAAACGTTGGGCAGGGCATGCCAGGAAGAAGAGGGGGCACAGGTGAGGAGTGCCCGCCGGGCAGAAGGGCCAGGCCCGAGGCTGCGGGGCTGGGGAGCAGGGCCATGGGAATGGCCTGGACACCACGCAGGGCAGCCACGTGGGTCCACGGGTCTTAGAAATGAGTTGCTTAGATTAGGTCAGTGGTTGTTAAACATTTAAAATAGTATTTTAAAACTTTTTAGCAGTAGAATTGCCATAAAACGGGCTTCCCTACGTAAGCAGTTGAGCTGCCTGGTTGAACTCAGCCACTACTTGAAGTTGTCGCCTCGGAGACCCCGGGGGGGGGGCTGCCAGGAAGGTGACGTGCAACCATCCCAGCACGAGGGTGACCGCTGGGTGCCCACCCAGCAGGGTGCAGACCCCAGCCGCAGCTGTGGGCTCCAAATGCCCTCCCGACCCCCAAAGTGAGCTGCCTGCGGCAAGGAGGCATTTCTGAGGGCCATGCAGAGCAAGGAGCACAGCTACGGGCTGAGGGGCTTTAGGGATCGTTCTAGAAATGAGGGGAAGCAGAAGCTTCCGGAGGGTTTTACTCCTCCCAAGGGGAAATGGTGGGGAGGCCGAGGCAGCCAGCAGACTACCACTGCAGCACTGCGTCCTCAGCCACCCTGCCCGTGGTCCCGGAGGCCGACCCAGGACCGACACAGATCCAGGCTGGCGCTGGGTGCGGGGGCGAGGCCTGGGCTGGCCCCGGCTGTCCCGTGTGAGCAGCAGAGGCGAGCAGCCCTGAGCAGCCACACGGACCAGGTGACACTGGTGATAGGACTGTGGTCCCTACAAACAGAAGGGGCGGGGAGGGAAGGACTTGACGTGGCAGGGTGACCTCAGGCAGGTCTTTCCTCCTCTGAACCTCAGTGAACTCATCTCTAAAGAGGGGTCACAGCAAGAAATAAATGTTGGCGATGACGTGGAGCAAAGGGAACCCTCGTACACTGTTGGTGGGAATGTAAATTGGTACAGTCGCTAAGGAGAACAGCATGGAGGTTCCTTAAAAAACTAAAACAGCACTGTCACATGATTCACTTCTGGGAATTCACCTCAAGAAAAGGAAAACACTAATTCAAAAAGTTCTACGTACCCCCGTGTTCACAGCAGCATTATTTACAATAGTCAAGATATGGACCAACATAAGTGTCCATCAATGGATGATGAATGGATAAAGAAAATGTGGTACATATACAGTAGAATATTCCTCAGCGATTAAAAAAAAAAGAATGAAATCTTCAATAAAACTGAAAGCTGGTTCTTTGAAAAAAGAAGCAAAATTGATAAACCTTTAGCCAGACTCATCAAGCAAAAAAGGGAGAGGGCCCAAATCAATAAAATCAGAAATGAAAAAAGAGAAGTTACAACTGACACAGAAATACAAAGGACCATAAGAGACTACTGCAAGCAACTATATGCCAATAAAATGGACAATCTGGAAAAAATGGACAAATTCTTAGAAAGGTACAATTTCTCAAGACTGATCCAGGAAGAAACAGAAAATATGAACAGACCAATTTACAAGTACTGAAATTTAATCTGTGATTAAAAAACTCCCAACAAACAAAAGTTCAGGACCAGATGGCTTCACAGGCGAATTCTATCAAACATTCAGAGAAGAGTTGACACCTGTCCTCCTTCTCAAACTAAACTATTCCAAAAAAATTGCAGAGCAAGGAAGACTTCCGAACTCATTCTATGATGCCACCATCATCCTGATATCAAAACCAGACAAAGAAAGATACCACAAAAAAAGAAAATTACAATATCACTGATGAACACAGACGCAAAAATCCTCAACAAAATACCAGCAAATTGAATCCAACAATACGTTGACTCACGTTGGATCATACACCATGATCAAGTGGGATTTATCCCAGGGATGCAAGGAGTTTTTCAACATCTGTAAGTCAATCAATGTGATACACCACATTAACAAATTGAAGGATAAAAACCATATGATTATCTCAATAGATGCAGGAAAAACTTTTGATAAAATTCAACATCGGTTTATGATAAAAATTCTCCAGGAAGTGGGCATAGAGATAACCTATCTCAACATAATAAAGGCCCTATATGACAAACCCACAGCTAACATCATACTCAATGGTGAAGAGCTGGAAGTGTTTCCTCTAAGATCAGGAACAGGACAAGGATGTCCACCCTCATCACTTTTACTCAAGGATGTCACAAAGAAAGAAAACTACAGGCCAATATTGCTGATGAACACAGATGCAAAAATCCTCAACAAAATACTAGCAAACAGAATTCAACAGCACATTAAAAGGATCATACACCATGATCAACTGGGGTTTATTCCAGGAATGCAAGGATTCTTCAATATAAGCAAATCAATCAATGTGATACACCATATTAACAAACTGAAGGAGAAAAACCATATGATCATCTCGATAGGTGCAGAGAAAGCTTTCGACAAAATTCAACACCCATTTATGATAAAAACCCTGCAGAAAGTAGGCATAGAAGGAACTTCCCTCAACATAATAAAGGCCATATATGACAAACCCACAGCCAACACCGTCCTCAATGGTGAAAAACTGAAACCATTTCCACTAAGATCAGGAACAAGACAAGGTTGCCCACTCTCACCATTCTTATTCAATAGTTTTGGAAGTTCTAGCCACAGCAATCAGAGAAGAAAAAGAAATAAAAGGAATGCAAATCGGAAAAGAAGAAGTAAAGCTGTCACTGTTTGCAGATGACATGATACTATACATAGAGAATCCTAAAGATGCTACCAGAAAACTACTAGAGCTAATCAATGAATTTGGTAAAGTAGCAGGATACAAAATTAATGCACAGAAATCTCTGGCATTCTTATACACTAATGATGAAAAATCTGAAAGTGAAGTTAAGAAAACACTCCCATTTACCATTGCAACAAAAAGAATAAAATATTTAGGAATAAACCTACCTAAGGAGACAAAAGACCTGCATGCAGAAAATTATAAGACACTGATGAAAGAAATTAAAGATGATACAAATAGATGGAGAGATATACCATGTTCTTGGATTGGAAGAATCAACACTGTGAAGATGACTCTACTACCCAATCTACAGATTCAATGCAATCCCTATCAAACTACCACTGGCATTTTTCACAGAACTAGAACAAAAAAATTCACAATTTGTATGGAAACACAAAAGATCCCAAATAGCCAAAGCAATCTTTTTTCTTTTGCGGTACACGGGCCTCTCACTGTTGTGGCCTCTCCCGTTGCGGAGCACAGGCTCCGGACGCGCAGGCTCAGCAGCCATGGCTCACGGGCCTAGCCGCTCCGTGGCATGTGGGATCTTCCCTGACTGGGGCACAAACCTGTGTCCCCTGCATCGGCAGGCAGACTCCCAACCACTGTGCCACCAGGGAAGCCCCAAAGCAATCTTGAGAACGAAAAATGGAGCTGGAGGAATCAGGCTCCCTGACTTCAGACTATACTACAAAGCTACAGTAATCAAGAGAGTATGGTACTGGCACAAAAACAGAAATATAGATCAATGGAACAGGATAGAAAGCCCAGAGATAAACCCACGTACATATGGTCACCTTATCTTTGATAAAGGAGGCAAGAACATACAGTGGAGAAAAGACAGCCTCTTCAGTAAGTGGTGCTGGGAAAACTGGACAGGTACATGTAAAAGTGTGAAACACTCCCTAACACCATACATAAAAATAAACTCAAAATGGATTAAAGACCTAAATTTAAGGCCAAACACTATCAAAATCTTAAGAGGAAAACGTAGGCAGAACACTCTATGACATAAATCACAGCAAGATCCTTTTTGACCCACCTCCTAGAGAAATGGAAATAAAAACAAAAATAAACAAATGGGACCTAATGAAACTTCAAAGCTTTTGCACAGCAAAGGAAACCATAAATAAAACCAAAAGACAACCCTCAGAATGGGAGAAAATATTTGCAAATGAAGCAACTGACAAAGGATTAATCTCCAAAATTTACAAGCTGCTCATGCAGCTCAATATCAAAAAAACAAACAACGCAATTCAAAAATGGGCAGAAGACCTAAATAGACATTTCTCCAAAGAAGATATACACATTGCCAACAAACACATGAAAGGATGCTCAACATCATTAATCATTAGAGAAATGCAAATCAAAATTACAATGAGATATCATCTCACACCGGTCAGAATGGCCATTATCAAAAAAATCTAGAAACAATAAATGCTGGAGAGGGTGTGGAGAAAAGGGAACCCTCTTGCACTGCTGGTGGGAATGTAAATTGATACAGCCACTATGGAAAACATTCTGGAGGTTCCTTAAAAAACTACAAATAGAACTACCATACGACCCAGCAATCCCACTACTGGGCATATACCTTGAGAAAACCATAATTCAAAAAAGAGTCATGTACCAAAATGTTAATTGCAGCTCTATTTACAATAGCCAGGACATGGAAGCAACCTAAGTGTCCATCATCGGATGAATGGATAAAGAAGATGTGGCACATATATACAATGGAATATTACTTAGACAAAAAAAGAAATGAAATTGAGTTATTTGTAGTGAAGTGGATGGACCTAGAGTCTGTCATACAGAGTGAAGTAAGTCAGAAAGACAAAAACAAATACTGTATGCTAACACATATATATGGAATCTAAGGAAAAAAAAAAAAAGGTCATGAAGAACCTAGGGGTAAGACGGCAATAAAGACACAGACCTACTAGAGAATGGACTTGAGGATATGGGGAGGGGGAAGGGTAAGCTGTGACAAAGAGAGTGGCATGGACATATATGCACTACCAAACGTAAAATAGATAGCTAGTGGGAAGCAGCCGCATGGCACAGGGAGATCAGCTCGGTGCTTTGTGACCACCTAGAGGGGTGGGAGGGAGGGAGACTCAAGAGGGAAGAGATATGGGAACATATGTATATGTATAACTGATTCACTTTGTTATAAAGCAGAAACTAACACACCACTGTAAAGCAATTATACTCCAATAAAGATGTTAAAAAAAATTATCTAAGGAGGCAAAAGATCTGTACTCCAAAAACTGTAAGACGCTGATGAAAGAAATTGAAGATGACACAAACAGATGGAAAGATACACTGTGTTCTTGGATTGGAAGAATCAATATTGTCAAAATAACTATACTATCCTAGGCAATCTACAGATTCAATGTAATCCCTATCAAATTACCAACAGCATTTTCACAGAACTAGAACAAGAAAAATCCTTAAAATTTGTATGCAAACACAAAAGACTCTGCATAGCCAAAGCAATCTTGAGAAAGGAAAGTGAAGCTGGAGGAATCAGGCTCCCTGACTTCAGATTATACTACAAAGTTACAGTAATTAAAACAGTATGGTACTGGCACAGAAAAGAATATATAGATCAATGGAACATGATAGAAAGCCCAGAAATAAACCCATGCAATTATGGTCAATCAATCTACAACAAAGGAGGCAAGAACATACAATAGAGAAAAGACAGTCTCTTCAATAAGTGGTGCTGGGAAAACTGGACAGTTACATGTAAAAGAATGAAATTAGAACATTCTCTAACATCATACACAAAAATAAACTCAAAGTGGATTAAAGACCTAACTGTAAAACCGGATACTATAAAACTCTTATAGGAAAACATAGGCAGAACACTCTTTGACATAAATCGTAGCAATATCTTTTTGGATCTATCTCCTAGAGTAATGGAAATAAAAACAAAAATAAATAACTGGGACCTCATTAAACTTAAAAGTTTTTGCACAGCAAAGGAAACCATAAACAACCTATAGAATGGGAGAAAACACTTGCAAATGATGTGACTGACAAGGGATTAATCTCCAAAATATGCAAACAGCTCATACAGCTCAATATCAAAAAAGCCCAAACAACTCAATCAAAAAATGGGCAGAAGATCTAAATAGACATTTCTCCAAAGAAGACATAACAGATGGCCAAAAGGCACATGAAAAGATGCTCAACATTGCTAACATAGAAATGCGGATCTAAACTACAATGAGGTATCACCTCACACTGGTCAGAATGGCCATCATGAAAAAGTCTATGAATAATAAATGCTGGAGAGGGTGTGGAGAAAAAGGAACCCTCCTGCAGTGTTGGTGGGAATGTAAACTGGTATAACCGGAGAACAGTACTGGAGAACAGTACGGAGCTTCCTTAAAAAACTAAGAATAGAGCTACCATATGATCCTGCAATCCCACTCCTGGGCATGTATCTGGAGAAAACCATAATTCGAAAAGATACATGCACCCCAATGTGCACTGTAGCACTGTTTACAATAGCAAAGACATGGAAACAACTTAAACATCTATCAACAGACAAATGAATAAAGAAAATGTGGTACACACACACACACACACACACACACACACACACACACACACACACAGTAGAATACTACTCAGCCATAAAAAGGAGTGAAATAATGCCATTTGCAGCAACATGGATGGAGCTAGAGATTATCATACTAAGTGAAGTAAATCCGACAGAGAAAGACAAATATCATATGATATCGCTTACATGTGGAATCTAAAAAAAAGATACAAATGAACTTATATACAAAACAGAAATAGACCCACAGACATAGAAAACAGATTTATGGTTACTAAAGGAAAAGCAGGGTGGAGGCATAAACTAGGAGTTTGGGATTAACATATACACACTGCTATATATAATATAGATATAATCAACAGGGACCTACTGTATAGCACAGCGAAATATACTCAATATTTTGTAATAACCTATAAAAGAAAAGAATCTGAAAAAGAATATATGTATGTATGTGTATATATACACACATACATAACTGAATCACTTTGCTGTACACCTGAAACACAACACTGTAAATCAACTATACTTCAATAAAAAACTTTTTTAAATAAAAAATAAAATAATGAAATCTTGCCTTTGTGACAACACGGATGGACCTTGAGGGCATTATGCTAAATGAAATAAGTCAGACAGAGAAAGACAAACACCATCTGATCTCACTTATATGCGGACTCTAACACACAGCAACAACAGCAACCACAAAACCAAGCTCACCGTGCAGAGAGCAGATGGGTGGTTGCCACAGGCAGCGGTGGGGTGGGGTGCGCGAAACGGGTGAAGGGAGTCAAAAGGCACAAACTTCTAGTCACGAAATAATTACGCCATGCGGGGGGGATGTACAGCCTGGTGACTACAGTTATTAATACTGTACTGCATCTTTGACAGTTGCTAAATCTTAAAAGTTCTCGTCAGAAGTCAAAAAATTGTTACTGTATTTGATGAGGGATATTAACCACTTATTATGATGATCGCTTTGCAATATACACAAATACTGAAACATGTTGTACACCCGCAACTAATACAATGTTATATGTCAATTACACCTCGATAAAAAAGGTGGCTTGATGATCTCTACTCCCGGGGCCTACTGTGAAGGCAGGACGAGGTGCGGCAGGTTAAGGGCCCGCCTGCCCCAGCAGCAGGCAAGCACTCGCTGCACATCTGCTGGCTACGTGGGGGAGCCCATCAAAGTAGCCCCACTTTCCTGCTAATGACCATGGTCTGGGGACTCCAGCTCCCAGGAGGCTGGAGGAGTAGTGCAGCCCTGGACCAGGCCTTCAGGCAAAGTTTGGGACAATACCGCCACCTGGTGGCTGCTCAGGCGCATCACGGCTCCATCAGCACCCATCACATTCCCTGCCCCCGTGCTGGGCGCTGGGGCCAGGTGAGAGCCCTACAAGAGTGGCAGGGGATGGACATGGGCGCACCGGAGCCTTTAACCCAAATGGGCAACACGGGACGAAAGCAGCTTGGGGGAGAGAGCATAAGAGCATTTCTGCCAATGGCCGAGGGTGGTCCCTGAGCAGCACCCAGGGGGTGCCACAAGCCCGGCTGGAGACATATGGAACCAGGAATAAAGGGATGGGAAGTGGAAGCACTTGGGGGGCAGGGTATCTGGAGTTACAGGTGTGGAGCTGTTTCGAGAAAAGCACCCAGGGTCGGAAGACAAGAAGATGGGCCTGTCACTTGGGGCCAAGAAGGGAGGAGGAAACCAGCCCTGACGATGGACCCAGGGGCCAGGGAGGAGGGCAGCAGTGCCTGAGCTGCACAGGCCGGGGGCACGGTAGTTAAAAACACATGGTGATCTTAGCAGGGGCAGTTCTGGGTGGGCAGAAGTTCAAGAGAGCAGTGCTGACGTGGACAGGCGAGTGTGGTCTCTCCTCAGGCGTGGGGAGAGGGTGGCACCCAGCTCTGAAGAGGCTGTTAACAGCAGGCTGATCCGCCTTTAACACACGCAGGTCCTGACTCAGTAGGTCTGGGGTGGGGCCTGAGATTCTGCATCGTCAACCAGCTCCCAGGTGACCTGATGCTGTGGGTCAGTTCCGTAGCCCAATCAGTGAGATGTAGGAGCGGATGTGGATGGGAGTGAGCAGAGAGGAGACCAGAGGCATCAGGGCTGAGGGGCTGCTGAAGAGGGGCTGGGGGAGAGGGTGGGGAGGGCCTCGCTTTGGCTGCTTTGAGGCCTTGCCTGGGAGACGCCCACCTGGGGCCGCCCGCAGCAGAGGTGAGGGAGCGAGCCCAGCGCCAGGCGCCCTGCAGGGGCACCGTCACGTGCTGGGGAGACAGCTGTGGGCTGTGCCACCTCTGCTCTTCCAGAGTGTCCGGCTCCCAGGGTGGTGGGGACGCCCAGGGCAGCGAGGCCGCCTTGGTTAGTTGGGGGCTGGTCACAGAGAGCGCGTGGAGGGAGACGGAAGCCCGCGCTCCCAGACGTCCAGAGCCGGCCCGGAAGCGGGCCGCAGACCTGGACGCTGCCCTGCCGGTGTGGGCCCGGCAAGTGCGCTCCCGATGGCAGGGTGGGGGGCGGTACGAGGGGCGCAGGTGGACAGGCCAGGGTGGAAGGGCCCTGGTGGGGGGTCGGAGGCCAGTCTTTGTGGCCAGGGGTAGGGACACGGTCACTGCGGGAGGGGGGTATAGAAGGGTCTTCAAGGACAAACTGCTAAACTCCTGTTTCTCTCACCCTCGGGGGCGGGGGGAGAATCAGGAGTACACACGCCGCCTCCTCCTGACTCACGGCCCAAGTTCGCCGCCGCCCCAGGAGGGGGCCAGGGACCCGCCGCACAGATTGCTGTCCGCCCACCCCTGCCCTTGAGATTCTTCCCTTTGTAGGTTATCTTGGCTGGAGAAAAGCACCTCTTGTTTTCTCTAACTCCCCAAATGAAATTTCAACATATGTCCCCCGTCATAATCCCCCTTAGGCCGTGGATAACCCTTCCCACAGACGCTGTCCTCTGCCTGGGATTGCTGGCCCCAAAGTGTTTGCCCAAGAGACTAGGGCCGCTTCTGGAAGCCCTTTCACTCCCTTGGGCAAACACTGAGTACCTTTGAAGGTGGATTTGCGCCCGGATCTGTTGACTCAGGACATTAGCCTCCTGCATGAGGAAAACCTGCACTCGCGTACAAACAGCAAATCCTTTTTGAATTAAAAAAATTTTCAATTAAAAAGCATTTTGGTTCGTAGAGCTGAGCCCAGCCGAGCAGCGCCCGGCCCTGGCCACAGCGCCCTCTGGTGGGCATGGGCCATTATCACAGCAGCAGGAAGTCCAGGAAAGAGACGTCGCTGTCAGGGGCTCTGTGGGGCTTCCCTGGGCCGGGGATGGTGGGCCCCTGGCAGAAGACCCTGCCACCAACGTATCAGACCTCTCGAGACACAGCACGCGATTCCCAGATTCCAAGAGCCTTTTGTCACGGTGAGGCCAGCATCCTGGCGGTGGGAGATGCCGACCTTGGTTTCCAGCTGCACTGGGGAGGCCAAGTCACTCTAGCCCCAGCCTCATGGCAGAAGGAGGCTGATCAAACCCCCCACCCACTCTTGAGAGTGAAAAAGCAGTCCTCCATGTGCATCGGAATCAAGGGTCTGAACCAAAGCCAGTGCTGCCTGGACCCTGCCTGGGGTCAGGGTGGGGTTGAGGGCAGGGCAGGCATCGGCATTTCTTAAAAGCATCCAAGGGGCTTTAATGGTTAAGCAGGTAGAGAACCACGACCTGAAACCTTTTGCTAAATAAAATAGAGGGAAAAGAAGTAAAGGCAAGCACACACCCTCCCACCCTTCCCTCCCGGGGTCTTGTTAACTATCAAATCAACGAGAGGGCTCCAGACAAGGAACAGCAGTAAGGGATTGTTTTTAGAACCTGAATTTTGAGATGTGGAAGCTGAGGCTCAGGGAAAGATCAAACTTCCCAAGGTCCCCGAGGGCTGGATGAGGCCAGGGGCGGGGACAGGCACACTGCTGGTGGGGCAACCAGCCTCAGGACCGGTGTCTACACGCACCTCTCAATACGGGTGGAATTCCGAAATGGGGGACAGGTGGGGTCACAGAAGGGCCTAGAAGGATGTGGCAAGAGCGGGTCTGAAGGAGCCCAGGCTGGGCCTCAGGGCCCTGGCCAGGTGAAGACAGGTAGGGGGAAGTAAAGGAACAAGACACCAGCCAACTTGAAGTCTGGCTCAGGGCTGGAGTGACAGTCACGGCGGGTCCCCAGGGCAGATGGGCGGTGGGTGAGGTTCTGAGCAGTGGCCCCGGCCGTCCCCACAGCCTGCCTTTCCCAAGCCTGTCCTGGCCCCATGGGCCAGGCCATGACACCTGCTGTGTCACCCTGGGTTCAGCCCCTCTGGGAATTTCAGCTCCGGGAAGCTTCCTCTCCTCACACGAGGACTCTGTGTCCCCCCATCTGTTTCTGGAAGCCTGGCTGCTGGATCTCGGGTACCCCTGGAGAGGAAAGGGCCAGGTGCCATTGTGAGGAGTGGGCCCTAAGGGGCCTCACGTGCCACGGCGCAGGCCTCCTCCGTGTGCTGGGAGGGCTGACAAGCCTGTAGGAGGGCTCTGTCCCGAGAAGGGCTGTCACGTGCAGACTGGGGCCTGGGGGATGAAGGGAAGCCAGGACTGCCCCCCAGACCTTGCAGGGGGGGAGGTCCTGAAATACCCCCAAGCTGGGGAGATGCCTTGTTCATCCCCTCACTTGCTGAGAGCCCACAGCTGGGCCTGGAGGTCAGGGCTCCTGGACTACAGCCCATGAGCCCTGTGGTCACTAATAAGGGAACAGGAGGGGTAGGAGCTGCCGTGTCCCAAGCCAGGGTCGGGGACAGAATCCTCACGCCCAGTGAAGCTGGTACTGCTGTCCTTCCCACGTGAGCACAGCGGGGCTCAGAGAGGGGAGAAGCCTGACCGAGGCCACCGGGGTCGGGAAGCAGGAGGGTCCCACAACAAGCCCACAGCGGGGTCGGTGCGACCCTCGCGGGAAGCCTCTTCTGTGTTTCCCTTCTGGCTTTCCTGCTGGGCTGCTCAGCTCTGACCCGAGAGCAGCAACCCCAGAGTCAGAGACCCTGAGCCCCACCCAGCCCCCCTGCTCAGCCTCACCCTAAATGAGGGGCTGAACAAGGACCCCTCGCGACCCACCTGCTCCAGGAGCAGGCACCACGTCTGTATGGGCACGGGGCACGGCTGCCGGATGAATGCATGGACCACGTGCCGATTCAGGCCGTACCTCTTTTGACTCCGGGGCACCCAGGTCATTCTCATCAACGCTCATCAGCACCCCGTCCCCCTTTCCTGCTCTAAGCCGGGGACTCCCGGGGGGGGGATGGTGACACCCACCAGCACCCTACACAGCCTGCTGCCCTGGGCTCAGTGCCGCGAGAGCCCCCCCACTCTCAGGGCACCCTCAGCTCAGGAGCACCTCCACCTAGGAACCGACAGAGCATCAAAGAGCGGTGAAGTGACTCCTACGTCCCCACCTGGGCAGAGCCCCAGCCCCTGCTCTGGGAGTGAGGTGTCAAAGGTTTCTGCACAGACCTTTCCCCACACATGGCTTCTCAGATCTCCCCTCCCTCTTCCTGTCAAACACCACACCTCTGTGCCTTTTCGAATGCTACTCCCTCTGGGACATTCGTCGTCCTCCAGGGAGGATTAATCACTAGCTTCCAGGGCCCCACATCACTTTCCATCTCCTCCTTAAGTGCAGGGTCAGGATGGGGCCTCAGACATTTCTGTAGCTTCAGAGGCTGGTAGAGGCTGTGGCCCAGAATAGATGAATGAATGAATGAATGAATGAATGATGGATGGTACAGGCTGTGGGGAGGGGGGAGGTGAATGGGTGGATGAATGAGTGGATGGAGACACAGGTGGGTGGATGGACGGGTGGATGGATAGGTGAGTGAAGGGACAGATCAGGCTCTGGGGACAGCTCAATGCAAAGGAGAGAAGACAGCTAGCCTAGGGACTCAGTTCTCAGGTAGGGGGCAGGTCATTCTGGTCTTCAGTCTTTGGAAGCAGCAGCGTGGGCTGTGGGTCCTCTGAATTCCCACAGCCTCTGAGCGTGATGGTGTGATGGCCCCTAATCCGTGGTATTTAACTCATGGAGGCAAAGTGCTGACCCCAGGGCTTGTCCACATCACCCCTGTGAATTGTGAAATTATGAGTCGACATGTGATCTGTGTTTGTATCTCCATGCACAGACATGGGCAAGCTGGAGGTTCACACACTAGTGGCCTGCGTGGTGTTTAAAATAGTTATAAACATTGAAAGTTGAAGAGACTTTGCATAAAATGCCAGCATTTTCCAGATTTTATAAAACAAATAGGGGTCTATGGCAATTTTGGACCTTCATTCTTGCACCCCAACCCTTAGCGTCACACAGGTGAATGAAGGCTGCTTCCTTTAGAGAGAGGCGTGCTTTCCAGTTTGCCGCAGTCCCCACCATTCCCTACGAACTGCCCAACCAGAGTGTCAACTGCCATTTTATCCCTGTGAGTGCATTTTGTGTGGGCACATGGGGACAAAGTAAGCAAGAAAGTGAAATATTTCTGCACCCATGACTCTTAAAAGTAGAAAGATGAAAGACAGAGAAGGCCATGCATTTTAAGGAAAATGGGGGAAAGCACATTCTGTGGTGGCACTAGGATTGCTGCGTGATTAATAACAAGCTGACTTCTCCTGGCCCCTCCCAGGCTGCAAGGCTGGGGGCCCAGCGGGTACCTGCGGGTCCAGCCATTGGTGTCGGCATGGGGCTCTGGGCAGGGCTGGGGGCTGACGGACGCCTTTGGGGCTGAATAAACGCCGGTTCTGTTGGCAAAGAGCCATGGGGGCTCACCCCTCAGTGAGCCAGCGTGTCAGGATTCAGCTGAATGTCACCTAAGAATGGATATTTGTATTTTCCCCCTCCTAGGTTATTTGTGGAAAATATTTAAAACAATGCCGCTTTCTGGCACTGATTTCTGAGTGGAAAAGGAGAAGCCGTGGATGACTCTGGGAACGTGCCCTACCCATTCTTTATCTTTATGGTAATTTTTTTACCTACATGCTGGGCAACCTTCTAAGAGTTCAACTGGCGGGGTGGGGGGTATTACTTTCAAACTTGGGGGATGAGAGCTCCCAAAAGGACAGGAAATGACAGAAAAATCCTTTTATGATAGACGTCAAAAGACGGAATATTCATCTTGACCTCAGTTCTGCATGACCCAGGTATACAACTCATGACAGTATCCAGGGCAGGTAATTCTGTCCACCAAACATGGCTCCGTCATTTATATGATGAACGCCCTGGGCCGCCGCAGGAAGCGACCTGGTGACCTGGGTGGCGGCTGCTGCTTGGTGACACCACTGCCGACAGAACCAAAGAGGGTGGGGGGGGGGAGGGGGAACGCAGACTCTCAGAATTAGGAACTCTATTAATATAATCTACCGTATTAACATTCCTACAGAGAAAAAATATGATCATCTCAATGGATGATTAGAAGACATTTATCAAAAGCCACCATCTAGGGCTTCCCTGGTGGTGCAGTGGTTGAGAATCTGCCTGCCAATGCAGGGGACACGGGTTCGAGCCCTGGTCTGGGAAGATCCCACATGCTGCGGAGCAACTAGGTCCATGAGCCACAACTACTGAGCCTGGGCGTCTGGAGCTTGTGCTCCGCAACAAGAGAGGCCATGACAGTGAGAGGCCCGCGCACCGCGATGAAGAGGGGCCCCCGCTCGCCGCAACTAGAGAAAGCCCTCACACAGAAACGAAGACCCAACACAGCCAAAAATAAATAAATAAAGAAAAGGTATTATGAAAATAATAATAAAAAAATGCTACCATCTAATCCTGATAAAAACATTTAGGAAAACAGAAATAGATGGCTAATTCTTTAACATCATAATAAAAAAAAAGATATGTCTATATGCAGCAAGCCAAAATGCAGCATTATGGGTTAGTATAGAACTAGAAACTTCCGTCCAGACAAGGCGGGCCAGTGACCTCACCGAGCTGGCCGCGGTGCCAGGTGAGGCACAGGAAGAGGGACAGGAGGAGGCAGTGTTGGTATTTGCGGAAGACATAAACTCCGGCCTGCGAAACTGAAGAAAAGCAACTGAAAAACTGTCAGAAACAATAGAAGTCAGTGGGAGAGCCAGCCCACAAAATGATGCAAAAGTCAACAGCTCTTTGATACATAAATGACAGAAAATATAATGGAAGAAAAGATCCTGTTCATGAGAGCCACGAAAACATCAAACACCTAGGAATAACCTACAAAGAAGGGTGCAGGCTCTCCACAAAGAACGCCCTTCCACTCTGCTGAGCGACAGAAACAAAGACCCGGGTGCAGGCTTTTCACCAGTCGTTCCTCTATTAATCTATATGCTCAGTGCAGTCACAATAAACATCTAGAATGGAGAGTTTCTCCCCCTGAAAAGATTCTCAAGTTCAGCTGGAAGAATAATCATGTGAATATAATTAGAAAAATTGAGGTGGGGCAGACAGGAGAACTAACCTTATATTAAAGTTGATTATAAAGCTATCAGATTCAAAGCAGTGTGGCAATCATAAAAAGAACAGAGATGAACAGAGTCAAGAAAAATGTCCATTGATCCACTTACAGATGGAACTGTCCGATAAGAGTAATACTGAAAACTCACTGAAGAAAGTAAACACTGTTGTGAAAACTGGCTGACACTTTAGGATAAAATAAAGCTGAATCTAGATCTTACCTTCTAATAAACTTCAGATGGATTCAGTAGTTGAAAAGTATTTAATATTTTACATATATTAAATACTTGTGTTTTATATATATTAAAACACAAAGGGTATGAAAAATATGGGCGAATATTTTTATAATCTTCTAAGTAGGACATGAAATCAAAAATAAAACCTTAAAACAAAGACAAAATTGCCCATGAAAAAATTAAAAACCATTGTATAGCAGAACACATCTTTAACAAGGTGAAAAGCCACTGGTTGAATGTGTGTGTGTGTTTGAACACAGGACAGAAAGGAGATTGTTGCAAAGAACATAAAGAACTCAAAAATGAACAAAAGAAGCTAAATAAGCCAATAGAAAAAACCGGGCAAAGGGCACAAACAGAAGAGATTCACAAAAGAAATACAAACGGCCAATAAACATATGAAAAGATGTTCACCTTTAAATACCAGTGATGCTTAGCTATAGTGAGGACGTGGGAAACAGGTACCCGCTCACACACCACAGGATGGGGGAGGGGAAGTTTAAATGGGCACACTCTTTTTGGAAGGCAAAATGGTAATACCATGCATTCTTCTAAGAAACACCCAGGGAGCAAAGACACACGTACAAGGAAATATATTGCACCGGTGTAATAGCAAATATTTGGAAACAACTCAAAAGTACATCAATAGCGAATTGCTTAAATAAATTATGACAGTCATAAAAGGGAACCATATGTAGTCATTAAAAAGAATGAGGTAGGTTTGTGTGAAATGACACGGAAGGTTGTGCAAGATACACCGGTCTGTGCGAAAGCAAGATACAGAATATTATGTCCAGTGTTGAACTCCTGTGATCTTTGTTTGACACGTGTGTGTGTATGTGTGTCTCTCCCAGGAGTGGACCACGGGGGACTCTCACCTTTGAAATGTTTCTGTAATGTGTGCATTTTAATAAACACGCACAACCTTTGCCCTCGGAAAGAAAACACTAAATATTAAAAAATCGATTCTGATCAGCAGGGTAGCTGCTTAAGATGACAAACTGCCCATGATGTCTGCCACAATTTATGGGGAGAGAACTGATCTCGTCTGTGGCATCAAACAGTCGTTCCCAAGCTGTGGTCAGACTCCTCAAGAGTCCAAGAGGTGGAGGTCCCCAGGCTACTTCCCACATTTCAAAAGAAGCCTAACACTTCTTTTATGCGTTTGGAATGGCTATCCATTAAACTAATTCATTAGGTGCCTTTGTTTTTGGCTGAAATTATCTCAACTCAGTGTGACAGCTCTGTAAAAATTTGGTGGCAGCTCTATGTCTTTGAACAATGTAAAAAAGGGGAGCGGAACAATATATAAGAAGGGTTAACTTCTATTTAATTAACTAACTTTTATTTAATAAATGAAGTAGGCAAATTTCTTTCCCAAAACATATCAGCTTCCTGACTGAAAAAGAAAGAAGAAAAGATTCTGGGTGTTGAAAAATACTAAGTCTCACAGATAGAAAACACCTTATTTCCTGTTGCAGTTTAAGACCTGACCACTAGATGGTGCAAAGAGATCACACATTTTGCAACATCTCCCTCTACAAAATTCTTAACATTAATAAGCACAATGAAAGCTTTCCAAAAGTAGAAAGAATGAACAATTGTGCTGGGATATGAACATTTTGCTTTTATAAAATTGGACTCTGCCATTTCATTACTGATACAAAAATCTTCTGCCTCACTTTCTTCCTGCATATGCAGATCCCAAATCCAGTCTAATCTCATATATTGCAAGGGCTTGCAGAAGTCCATGCAAAGTGGATGTACAGAAGTTGGATTCAAAAATTCTTTTTACCTCGCGATGCCAAATGTGTTTCCATTAATTTCAATGCCCTGACGTAAATGCTAGTGGAATCTGCCCCAAGCTAAATAAGCAATAAGCCCTATTTTTCAATACACAAACACATAAAGATGTCAGCTCAAACTGTTTACTAATTAACACTTAAAAAGACACAAATTAGATATGCGTGGCTAAGAGCAATTATAATCAAGACGAATTTCTCCAGTCATTTGGGAACTGAAAAAAATGCCTAATTGCTGGAACCAATGTTTTAAAAACTGAAATCACGCCAGTTAGCAAATATGTTCATTTAAAGAACATTCCACGTGACTACACTCTTGAGGATTGACTACAAACATAAGAACAAGGAAAATATTTAGGTATAAAATTAAAATTTTAAGCTCCTTTAGATTTATAATTTCTTCATTAAATATGTCTGCAAACAGCAGCCCATAAAAACCTGTAGCAATTAAGTGGTTAAATGAACTGCCTCCCTTGTCAGTTTTAAAGGAGTGATTAATATCAGATCCTCCCTTTACTAATTAGACTCTCCCTTGTCTTTCAGCCTTAAAGCCTAGTGAAAATGGAGGCTGTTTGCTCCACCAGGAAGTGTGGTGGGCTAATGGCGCTCCCTTGCCACGGTTTTGAGTGTGGTGCCCACCGAAGGGAGGGTGAGCACTGTGGTTTTCCATGGAGGGTCGGCAGCAGGTGGGGAAAGGGCTTTGTGTGCGGGTCTGGAAGGCACTCTGGATGCCGTTTCCATCACAGGAATTGCCGGCTCCTATTTTCAGAGGCTTGCAGTGTTATGCACAAGGCATGGAATCTACAGTCCAGGCCACCTCTCCTGGCCACCACTCGTGAGACAAGGGACAGGGCAGTCTGTGAGGGAGGCGAGGCTGGGGATGGACGGGCCACAGGGGATGGTGGGGTAGTGGGCGGGGAGGGAGGATAAACAGGCTGCAGGAAAGGTAACCGAGACACAGGAATTATTTTAGAAGCTGCTGCCCCAACTGAGGAGCTGGGGAGCTCTCACCGTGGCTGCGATGGGGCGTCCATCAGATGGAGAAATAGGACGACTGCTTACAAGGGAAATAAAGAGCGGCTGAGACAGAGAATATTTATATGCCCATCTTCTCACTCCCAGAGAAGATGCTTCATCACAGGGTCGGCTGCGAAATATTACACTTTTCCCGACTCTTGAACAGAGAGAACCTTTTGTTTGGGCAACAGGGAGGACAATAAGGGCTTCACTGGGACACAGCCCTCCGGGGTCACGGCCACCCTCCTGCAGAGCCAGACGGCTGCTCCCCGGGGCAAGGGGGCCAGGTCAGGGTCAGAAAGCACTCCCCCCCCACCGCCGCCTTTGCTGCCGACAGCTGCCACTGGCTGCTCCCTGGTCGCCTCCCAGGGCGGAGGGGAGGTAAGCAAACACACACTCTCCTGCCTCGGGGTAATGTACACGGCAAAGCCCCTACTCTGAGCCTCGGAAGGTCACAGACGGCAGGAGATGTGGCTGCTAGAGGGCGGGGTCGGGCCGCAAGGAGGCTGGGCTCAGCGCTGGGGACCAGGAGAGGGACAGCTTCACAGCGGGAATTGGTTTACAACCTTGGCTTTTCCGCTTCAACAGCCCATGCCACCTGAGCACGTCTGAAGAATTTTTTCCCCCATATCTGCCGGATGGCATGGGCACTGATTTTTATCATGACCTTCCTTGGGGGCCTTTCATGAAACGTAACCAGGTGCTGCGTACACCACGACTGCCGGGGCCTCCCGTCAGTGCCACAGCAGCAGCCTTGGGACCAGCACTCCGGCCAGGGTGGGCTCCCTGGGCCTGCACGCCAACCTGAGGAGGGGGAGGCCAGGGGACTTGCCCCAGGGTCCAGCCTAGGTGGCAGATTTGGCATGCTACCCTGGGGGGCTCGACTCGAAAACTGTGTCCCTCCACTATGCTGTGTTGCCTCCATTGTCTACACTGTCCACAAACGTCCCTGCAGACACCCGGTATCTACACACCCACGCGGCGGGCGGCTCCGGCCCACACGGCCAGCGAGCCTCGTCCCACCTTCCTGCTGGAGAGCCGAGTGGCACGCTCTTGCTTAAGCTCGTCAGATTCTCGTGTTGGCGGGCTGGAGGCGCACTGTCACCCACTGCGGGGAGGCGACACCTCATCTCTTTGCATCTGTTACTCAGTTCACGGCGGGTCCGCGCTGTGGTGATGAGGGCCGCTGGGGACAGCACTCCTGGGCTGGCTGTCGGTGATCCCTCGGGTCCCTAATCACCAAGCTCAAGGCTGATGGGGTGATGGGGCTTGTTCAGCGGGTGACCTGTCCCCGAGGCTAAATGGTGGTGACAGGGCGCACGCTGGCTAACATGCAGAAGCATCCCCCAGGCAGGGCAGGGCGAGTAACGTTCAAGTTGGCAGGAGAGCGGGCCCGCGCCAGTCCTGGACGGGAGGCAGCATGATGCCTTTGGGGCGAGCACTCCCACTTCCTTCATAGCTGCGGTCACCCAAGCCCAGGTTTCTGCTGTGAGCTGGGGTGACACCACGTCTCCCAGGGGGCATGGACGGATAAGGGAGGGGAGCACCTGCCCCAGACAAAGCAGCCCCCACTGATGCTGGGCTCTCCCCGCTGCTTGGGAATCCCAGGCGAGATCCAAGGGGGTGTTTGGGATAGGCAACGGGACAGCGCAGGTCACGGTCAGCCCTGAAGTCTCCCGCCTTCTTGGGGGAGGGCGCTTGGCTTGACAGTGTAAATGTGGGGAAAGCAAACCCCCAGTGGAGCACCCCTGCCCTAAGACCCCAATGGAGCACCCCTGCCCCAAGACCCCTCCCCAAGCACACCCCCCCGCCCCCACCAGGGCAGACAGACTGGGAATGGAAAGGGGCAAAATCATCCTGACTAGGGGGACCCCCAGCTACTCAGGGCCAACCCACAGAGCCCGAGTGTGAGGCCAGGGGGCTGTGGGCGAAGCTTCTCCTCGGCCTCCAACCCTCGGAGCTACGCTGAGTTCAGCGGCTAAAAGGGGAAAGTTCCAGTTTATTTACAGAGAAAATCCTCTGACCTTGTTGCAGGAGGAGGAGCCCGTTCACCAAAGTGTGTAGATCTCAATACACTAATCACCATTAAATGCACGTGCATGGCTGGTGGAAATAACTTTTAAATCCTCAGAGTAAATAAAAGTCTCCACGGCACCCTCGACTTCAGTGGTATCTGTAATGGTTTTATGCCTATTTAGTGTTTCTAACCTCTCCCCGTTTCCCTGTATTTTCTTTAACTCTAATTTCTTTCAACAGAGAACACAGACGTGTGTTTTTAACCCATCACTGAAAACAAGGAAGCAAGCCCAAGCTTGGTCAACGGGGCTGTCTCTCCTCCGCCACCAGCAAGAGGGCAGCTCGCCAGGCTGCAACAGGACAGACTTACACCGACTCTCCCCGCTTCCTGTGGACCAGGGGAACAGTAGTAACAATGACCATGACCATGACAGCAGCCGCTGATAACTAGCCGGGCAGTAGCCACAGCAGGTGCTGTTCTAAGCCACTTCTGTGACTGTCCTGGTCAAACCCATAAATGCTACAGGGCATTTCTATTACTATCCTGATCTTACAGAAAAGGAAACTGAGGCTCAGAAAGGTTAAGTGGAGGAACTGAGGATTCTGCCCCACCAGGCTCTGTTCAGAGCACCTGACATCAAGACGACGCGTTCAAACCAAACACATTTTTGGCCCTTTAGTGGGGAAGAGAATTAAGAGAACTTACGATGGTTTCCACCACATGTACTGGCTCTACACTGGGCTCTCTCCTATTTCACCCCGTCCTGGTAACCTGAAGGCCCGGCCGGGGTCAGAACCCAGGTCGACGGGCCTCCTAGGTACCACTGTCCCCATCAGCCCCAACAGTAGGACAGGGAGCAACAGACTTAACGTCATAATGGAGCAGATTTGGAGTATGACACGCTAGGTCTCAATGTTGTCTTGGGTATTATTATTATTTCACCTCTCAGTCTCAATTTCTGCCCCATGAAATGGGGAGGAACAATGCCACCTGGTCAACTTGGGGTGAGAATCGGTGATGACGGAGGTAAAGCCCAGGCCCAGAGCGGAGCATGTAGCAGGTGCTTCAGTGAACGGGGCTCTGGTTACAGCCCAGGAGGATGGGCGGGGAGAGAAGGGGCGACATTCACAGCTGCCCAGTCTCTGGCACTCACCACCTACCCCACCTACCCAGGGTGATGAGCAACTGCTGTCTGCAGTGCTTCACACATCTATCCATTTAGTGTTCGTGAGACAGGTTCTACTGTTATCCTCGCTTTAAGCAGAGAGGGGGCGTGACCACCCGACCCCCACGCGCGCCCCTTAAGGTCTGTGTGACCTTGTCTGTCCTGACAGGTCACAGGCCACGCATGGCCCTGCTTCACTGCCTGCAGCCAGAGCAGGTCCTGGCAAAGGCATTCCACATAGGCTCGCTGGTGCCACCCTGTGCGGGACGGGACCCCAAGCAAAGGCAGTCTGTAAGCGGACGGCCGCCTCAATTTTGAGCAAGGTTGACCTGGGGCTCCATGCACATGTATATATCTGGTGTGGTAGCCAGACATTCTTTTTCCTAAGTTTACCCCCACCCCCCAAAATCTATAGATGACAATCACGTTGGTTTTTATGATTTACTGAAAATCAAAGACAAAAGGGGACTTTTTTGTCTTGTTTTTGCTATGACAGCTTTAGAAATTTGTTGTACTACATTGATTCCATTTTCCTGGATTTCAGCCATCTTTCAATAATGCAACCTGCTTCTGCAAGCTGGGTACACAACAGAAAACCCAGAGGAACTGAGAATATTGAAATGGTTCTACCATTTCCATCTTTGAGACAAATGTGCCTCTCAGAGGAGAGCTGGCTGCAAGCATGTGACCGCTTAACAACCGTCTACATGTGAAAGACGACACGCACGCTAACGCTGTCTTATGGAAGTGGGGAGACCACCGGCAGATCTGACCTCTAGCTTGATTCCATTATCTCAACTCTCTTTCTTCGGAGTTGTCACATGTGCTCCAATCCTGGGTTTCTTTCTTTTTTATTAGGAAAACATCCAAACTCTTTCGAAACAGGCTGCCAAGTGGGGTCTGGCTATCAAGCACAACGGACTGTACCGTCATCCTTCCTCTAAATCACCAAGAGCCTCTGACATTTCCCCAAACTCCTACTGGTGGCAAATGATAAAACAGAAGGAGGAAAAGCCAACTCTCCACACACACCCCAACCTCTACCTTCGTTACGCCATGACATTCTAAAAAAAATGAAGCAGAACTGATTGTTCTGTGCATCATGTAAAACCTTCTGTCTTATTACTTTAAGTAATACACACATTAAAAGTGAGTTTCTTTTTCTCAGAAATAAACTTGAATGAAATGAAAGTATTTTTCTCAGAGGGTCACCCCACACCTAGGTCCCTCCTGTTTCTGGAACACAAACCCTAATGGGGATGGGAGACCCTGGGTCGAGTGAGTGATGACCCAGGCCCCCCCACCTGTCCCACTCTGGGAAGCTTGCTTACCTCTTTTTCAATTTCTGCCAGAGATTTGATGGTGATTCCCAAGAGATCAAAGGGCTGCATCTGAAAATACAGATCAAGTCATCCTTTTAAACGGCTGGAAAAATGCTTCTTCACATTTGCTCTTATTCACAATTGTGACACTTCAAACCCCCTTGTGATCTGGCGTTTTCTCCACTCCTTTTCCATGGAAACCATCAATGTGACTATAGTGACCAGTAGCAGGAGCAGACGCAGAAAACCTGGCCGTCACCGGGGTCCCTTCTGGTGGGGACCCCGGCCTAGGCACCTGTCTACAGCAGCCGGGGGGCGGGTCACGGCTCTCCTGAAAGACCATGACTGTCACCAATAATTTCTGCCTCTTGTGTCTCCCTGCCCACAGGAAAAGCCGGTGTGCTCTTTCTGCAGCTGCGGGGATGGAGGCGCCCACGGCTTCCCCACACTGCCCTGACATCCGTGTCTGTGTGCTGGAACGGGTCTAAGGAACTCCACGAGGCAGGCAGCCAATCTTCTGCCTGGGACTCCTTGGCATCAGAGAAGGAGCTGGAGGGAATTCCGGGTCTTTGAAAATGCAAGGTAAATGAAGTAGCTGCCCATCAACTGTCGTTTAAGAAGTCAGTGGTGGTGGAAGGTGGTAACGCTGCATTTTAATGGGTATCTCTGTAACTTCATAGAGATGGGGACCTTTCTTGAAAAACGCTGGCTTTTCCAGACAGCATGAAAAATCAAATGCACATGGCGACGAGAGTCAGCTGGGGGCCCAGAGAAGCCGGGGCGGAAATAACGCACGCTGAGGGGTGGAGGGAACCTGGTCTCTGAGGTCCCTGGTCCGAGTCCCCTCAGGGATCATCAGCGCTCTGTATTCCCGAGGGGTACCAGCCCAGCCTTCTGCAGCCCAGGCCAGCAGCTGGCAGCCGGGGATGAACAGGTGAAACCTGAGAATCTCTGACAAAACCCCGGGGCCTTCACAGTTCTGAACTGCAGCCCAGAGGCGGGGGATTTCCTGGGGGGGGTGGTAGAAAGAGGCCGGCTCTGAGCCCAAGGACCTGGATTCTAACTGGGCTCAGTGCCCCTTCGTGATGCAGCAGCGGCAGGTTAATCACTCGAGCATTTCCTCTCCGGTTACAAAGCATTGCGGGAGGCCCTGCCGGCTGGGCTGCTGAGATTAAACACAGAAGCGCAGGGAAGCGCTTGCACTGGGCTTGGCCCGAATCCGCCTGCCTGAGCACTTGCTGAGTCGGCAGAGCCCGATCTTGGGACAGGGCCACCGAATTAGGCGCTCAGCTCCTGAGGCTGCTCTGCCAGTAGCCACAAAACAGTTTGGCTTTCTCCTGCTGCCAGCCCGAGTGGTGCGAGAGCGGGGCTGCCTGCCTGAGCGGCCCGGGATCCAGCAGAGGTCCAGCTGTTGTATCATTAGGCTCTAACTGCCCCACTAAACTTTCCTGATTGGAGCCGGTGTGCAGGACAGAACAGCCTCTCCAAGGGAGTGGGCGGGAGAGGCGCCAGCGTCTCCATGGCAACGCGGCCAAGTGGAGTCAGCTGAAGTTACTCATGCTCCGTAGGTCAAGTCACGAGCGTTTTTCAAGATTAAGCTGCTTACCAGAAGGGTTCAGAGAAGGCCTATTATATTTCATGAAAATGGAAACTCCAGTGCAGGTCAAATCGCGAGCTGGGTGGTTTTAAGCTGGGTCCAAGAAAAACACTGAAGGATTCTTTAGCTGGTGCCCAAACTAGGGCCTTCATGTTTATCAGCTACTCAAAGCAAACTACTGCAGAAAGGATTTTAAAAAGCCCAGAAAGCAGTCTACTGAGCCAGCATGGACCAGGCCTGCACAGCTGAGGGAGGGCCACTGCCACACTGGGGGGAAGGCACCACCGGAGAGAGGGCACAGGGGTGCCAGGCGGGGCCCGCAAAGCTGTGCGTGCTGGGTGCCTCTCACGATCTGGGTTCTGGCCCTCAGACCCAGCTAGCTCACTCAATCCCTCTGTCACTAAAGATGGCTCAAGGGCCCAGCCTGGCCTCAGTTGCCTCAAGTGTATCATGGGGTCCGTGCTAGCCTGCAGTGGGCGGGAGACCCACAGCTGCAGGGCACCCTGCACTAGCAGGCCCAGCCCTGCCACTCCGATGCCTGCGTTTTAGAGCAGAGAACGTGGTCATCACGGAATGCGGCAATGACAATGGGGAAGTGAGGCAGCTTTCTTTCTGCTAGACATTGACTTTGTTAAATAAAAGATAACAGAAATTAGTAAGGTGAGCTTGGAAAGCAAGCACATTTACAGCCGGTGAAGTTCAGTACAATTTACCATCACATTTGAATCAAAAAGCCTTCGCTGCATCTGCGTCTGAGTGTGTCTGCTAGTCTGCCTCCCTCCCTCCCCACCCTCATCCCTTCTTTCACTTCTCAAGCACCCACTATAGGCAGCATTAGCTGAAGGGGCCCAGGGAGGAACACGACCCACTTCCAGCTCTCAGGCAGCCCTGCTGTAGGCTGCAGGGCTGAGCTTCCAGGGGCGGGGAGAACACGAGGACAGCAGTGATTCGGGCAGGGGAAGGGGAGTGGGGCAGAAGGGGAGGGCGATCGTGCTTAAAACTTACACTTTCTGGAACACAAGAAAACTTCTCTGAAATCATAAATGGCACACCATCCATTGCTGCAAAAGAAGAAAAAAGGAGAGGAAATGGCATTGCAGACACCACTAATGTTCAGCACCTTGAGATACTGACACAGACAGTACAGGCCGGTCAGGGCTGGAGCCGGCCGACACGTGCACAGGTGAGTGGGGCCAAGGGCAATGGGTGCCCAGGTACCATTCCTGCTCCTGGGAAGGACACACACCTGGTGAGCGAGGCAGACGCACCGCCGAAGTGCAGACGAGCTGTGAGAGCAGGGAAGGGTCCAGAGCCCACCCGGGGTCCAGCCTGTAAGCGGTGGGAGCCACCGAAGGGCTGGTGGCAGGACAGAGGCGCACGAGGGCTGAGGGGAGAAGGCCGGGCTGGGCGAGGAGGTGGGCAGTAAGCGTGCTCTTGAGATGTCCTTCCAGCTGAGCCTGATCACAGCCAGGCTGTCAGGCTCCCGGGAAAGGTCCAGGTTGGAGGAAGGAGTGGATCTGGAGTCAGACAGCTGGGTTTGGACCCTGGCCACGGCTTTGGGTGTTGGGGGTCCGCCTGCCGATGCAGGGGACGCGGGTTCGTGCCCCGGTCCGGGAAGATCGCACATGCCGCGGAGCGGCTGGGCCCGTGAGCCATGGCCGCTGAGCCTGCGCGTCCGGAGCCTGTGCTCCGCGACGGGAGGGGCCACAGCAGTGGGAGGCCCGCGTACCGCAAAAAAAACGGCGCAGCCTGCGGAGGAGTAGGTGTGAGCGGGCTGTGTGTGAGACTCCGCCCCCGGCGCCCAGGTGCTCGGCAGGCGGGGCTGCGCGGCCACCATCGCCGGCTCCTGGTCCGCTTTCCTGGGCTGAATCGCGGCTCCCCCGTCTCCTCAGTGTTAACAGGACACAGAAAGGGCGGGAATGGGTCCTCAGCAAAGGAAAACGGGGCGGGGGTGTGTGTTCAGCGGTTCCTTTCCCACAGCCCCGCGCCCACCCAGTCCCCAGGTCATCGCTGTCAAATCACGGCCGGGAGCTGCCTCCCCGAGCGCGCCCTCTCCCGGGAGGGGCGGAATAATGACGTCAGTGTGGAAACCTCGGCACATGGAGGAGCAGGTCGCACTGGACCGAGTGTGACACCGGTACCCCGCAGCGTGAAGTCCAGGCAGCCGCGGGCCGTGGGGCGGGCGGAGGCTTCTCCTGGGGCCCGGTTTCGCCCTCAGGTCTGAGCAGAGGCCAAACCCGGCCTCCCTGGTCCCAGCCACTGGCGTGGCGTGGAGCGTCACTCCAAGGGCAGTGGCTTTCTGGTAAATTGTGGTCACAGGAAGAAACGGAGTGATGAGTTCCCTGGGAGGCGATCATCTCTGCCTCCCCCGACATCTAAGATGGGGCCCTCTCTGGTACACAAGTGGTGGACAATTTTTTTTCAGTCCTAAGAAATAAGAGTCACAGAAGCAGAAAGAAGAAAAGGAAATAAGAGAAAGAAAAGAAATCTGGGACAAAGCCTCTCTGATCAGTAAGACAATCCACATGTCTCATTTTAAGCTACATTCACAATTTCTGGGAAGATAAACATGGAACCTTCTCTGGTAAGTTTGAGGAAAAGGCAATAGCACAGCTGGCCGCAGCTGCTGCACTGGAAACCTCCTCTTTTCCTGGGAAGCCTGCTTGGCCACGGGGCTCCGACAGAGACGTCTGTGGTCAGAGACCTTGCATCACGGAGGCCCTGCGACCTGCCCTCACTGCCTGGAAGAGGCCCAGCTAAGCACTGGGGACAGTGTGCCAGCTCCCCAGAAAGGCAGGGGAAAGCCCACAGTGACCTTAACACAGTACAGCACACACGCAAATACACTAATGAAATCTGAGCACCTTTGCTCACTTACAGCTGGGAAAACCCATCCCTGAACAGATGATCCCTGAAGGCCACGACGCCTTCTAGAAAGAACAGGACCAGGCCCACCCAGGACCCAAGGAGAGGCCAAGCTCCCTTCCCAGAAGTTGCCACCGTGCACTCAACGTGGCTGGGAGTCAAGGCTCACCCCATGCGGCACTCTGACCCCAGCCCCCTTTCAAAGGCCACAGAGGCAGGAGAGCACGCAGCACTGACAGCATTTCCGATCACTCACAGATTGGGGGTCAGAGCCCACACAGGTGCCAAGCGGTGACTCCAGTCTTTGGCCCTTCCATGAGGTATACATGAAATTTCTGAGAGCAAGCCTGCTTCTTCCACACCAGGGCCTTTCACGGTTTTGACAACATTACCAGTCCCTCCCCAAGTGTCTAGCTGGCCCTTCTACCAGCTCCTTCCCATCAGACTGACGGGCCAGGAGGTGGGCTTGTGTGCAAACAGCCCCATCAGACCCATCATGGTCTTTCCGAAGCCACTCTTTTCTTGGCCATCCCCCTCACCGTTAAGGCACCACCCCCATCCTGGCCACCCCAAGTCAGGCGCTAGAAGCCACAGCCTACTTTACCTCTTCTTCAGATTCTCAAAGCCCCCTGTTGTCACCTGCCCTGGCCCTGTCACTCTCTGCTCTCTGCACACGTGTCTGCACACACGCACCGCTTTCCCAGCTTCTCTCTGCCCAGGAGACAGACGGCAGGGCCCAGGGCAGAGCTCCCTCCCTGCGCTCGGGAAGCAGTCAGACCCAGCGCTGGAGAGCGGTTTCCAGCGAGCGCATCTTTGCCCACGTCGCTACGCGGAGAACCCCGCTCGTTCATTCACTAGGCTTTCTGCCTTTGGTGTTTAAAGACCTCCTTAGGGTCTGGGGGTTTCTGGTAAGATATGGTGAAGATCTCCGTTCTCCCTGCTGACAGCTGTTTCCATCCAAACGTCAACACATGTTCAGACAACTGGTGTTCTGACAAGGTGGGAAGTAAGTGACCTGCAAAGGCCCGACTACCCCGGGAAATGAGAGACCTGGGGAGCACTGGGCGAAACTGAGGAAGGCTAGTGACCCCTGCCCAGCATGAGGCTGGCAGTCAAGCCTGCATACAAAGGGAAGAGACAGGAGGATTTCCAAGGCAGGGTGCTTACGGCCCCTCCGCACAGGATGCCCCTCCCCTTCACCCTACGTCCACCCACCGCCATCCCTCTGGGATCCGCTCAGAGGGGCCCCCTGGGTGCCTAGCCAGGGCCGCATCTCCTGTCCCGGCTGAGGGTCCTGGCCATCCGCGTGTGAGTCACCTCTGCATTCCTGTCCCAGCACAGGGGGTTCCTGGGGTGCTCAGCGCCCCCCATAATGGGGCTCCAGCCTGGGGACATTTGGAGAGAACAAAGGGAAGACGCCTTCCCGAGACTGTCTGCGAAGCAAGAGGCAGCAGTGAGGGTGGCCCTCCGGACTGTGGGGCTGATGCCCTCCTGGCAGGGTTTAGCAGCAGAGGAGACGGTGTGGAGAGCCACTCGGACCTAATCCGACCTCAAGGGGAGCTGGGAAGGGAGAGAGATGTGAACTTGGGGATAAGTTACCACTTTATCTTAGAGCTCAGGACAGGAAGACGGGCACAGCCGGATGCTCCTTGTATTCTAGACAGCAGGCTTTAACACTCTTGGAAGAAAAGAGAGTCCATAGGCTCCCACGGGCTGAAGCTCCTGACTGGGAGCTGGCTCAAGAGGAACAGTCGCCATGGTGACACGCCCCGCGTCCCTGGGAAGGGGAGCCAGAGTCCCCAGGAGCCAATGAGAGTCTGCGAAACAGATGATATGCCAACCAAGTTCCACTTATTTAAAAAATCTAATATGGCCAAGATTATGGTAGGCTGAGAAGAACATGGATTTCAGCAAAGCACTTGACAAGTTGCCCATGTTACCCATATGGACAAGATGGATAAATACAGCTGGACAATGTTAAGGGCAGGAGAATCCATAACTGGCTGGACTAGACGTTCAAGAAGCTGATTAATAAATGGATGTTGACCTCAAGTGACCTCTCTGGAGGGTGCCCAGGGCACTATCAATTACTCTAATGAAGACACGCAGAGTGGGCTTATCCACTATGTGGCTGATGAGGACAGTCTACAAACTGGATAACAGAAGACCAATAAAGATCTCAAAAAGCTGGAGTCACGGGCTCAATTTAACAGATGGAATTTACTAAAGGTCAGTGCTAAGTCCTGTACTTTAAGTCCAAAACACCAACTGCGTTAGATGGAATGAAAGAGATGTTCATGCTGGAATAACAGCAGAAGACATGAAAAAAGACTGGTCTGTAGTTGAACAAGTCAACAGCGTGACTTGACTGTTTAGAAAGGGGGAGGGATGGCACTGTAAGGGACAGTGCAGCAGTCCTGGTGCCAGGCTGAGGGAGCTGCCACCTTGGTCTGCTCTGGGCTCAAGGGAGGGGTTCAGTGCTGGGATCGCACTCTCAGAGGGTCGTCCTGGGCAGCCTGCCAGATGGTGAGGGACCTGAAGCCAGCCCACAGGAGGGAAGGGGAGGAAGCCATCAGACCTGCTGCTCCAGGAAGGCCTGATCCCATCCACTTTTGTTCATCGTTGCACCCCACCTGGCACCCGAGAGCCCAGCGCCGTGCCCGGCACACGCGAAGTGCAGCAAGATGGGGTTTGGTCCAGATACGAGAGGCCTTGAAGGTGAATGTGGTCAAATGTCTGCACATGTTCTCAGAGCTGTCACAGGAAGAGGGGCTAGAGAGACGGGGCACGATTCAGAGGGGGGGGACCCTGCCCTCCTCGGGGAAAGGCAGAAGGCAGGACCAGCAGAACCGGCTGACAAAGGTCCAGGTGGCCGGCCGCTGGGAGGGATTTTCTGTGTTGGTAGAAAGCTGATCTGTGGGACTGCTAAATCCCCTTCTAATCCCACGACATCCATTTGTCTTCTCCTTATCTGGGCAGCCTTTCCATATCTTAAGGTATCTAGAGGTTTGCCAAACATAATTCTTAAAATCAATGGCACACATTTTTCATGCCTTCCAAAAGAAGTTCACAGATCGTCTCCATCCGGGCTCCTTGTGGGGAGTCACGTTTACTTCCTTCCTTCCTTGTTTCCCGAGCTGAGGCCAGCGTTTCGTCCTCACCGTGATCCTCCTTCTAGCCTTCAGCCTGCTGCAGAGTCCTACTCGGACTGACGTGCAGTGGAGGGGCTGGAGGGAGAGCCGTGACGAGGGGGCAGCTCTCATGGAGCCACTGCTCAGGGGGTACATGTGCGCCCCCCAACCGGCCCTCCCAGTCAGCCTGGGGTTCTACAGGGTTCTCACACGGACACGGCCTGACCGATCCACGGTCACAACCCAGAAGCAGGACACAGGAGTCTGTCCTTTCCTCACTGGCGCCAAAGGCGGCATTCCCGGGACCCAGAGCAGTCCGCTCTCCAGGCTCCTCGGCTCCCTTAAACCTTGGCTGGAACAGAACTTCTCCCCTAGCCCAGTTCTAGGCTAGAAAGAGAGAAAAGGAAAGGAAACCACATTTACTGACCACATACTAGAGAGCGAATGTGCATCAAATAACGTAACCCTCATAATGATCACGTGCAAGTTACATTTAAGGAAACTGAGGCTGCAGGAGTTAACGTAGCTTGGTGGGGCCAGGATTCAAGTCCAGAGCTGTGGGTGTGGCGCTGCCATGGGTGTGGCAGGGAGGAGGGGTCTGAACTCCAGGGGGCAGCACGTGTGGCGAGAGGCAGTCTCACCTCTCTGAGCCTTGGCCGCCCTGCCTGCAAAGCAGGGACAACACAGCCAGCTGTCCTAGGAGGTACTGTGAGGGCTGGAAGGGGCCCACAGCCAACGTGGGCTTCTGCTACAGTCCACAGCCCCGTGCCGGGCAGGCTCCCTTTCGGGACCAGGACGGTGCTTTCTTCACCGTCTTCCTTTCTCTTCCTTTTTCTATTTTATTTTTTGGTGGCAGTTTTAACAAAACGCTGATCCTCTGCACGGAGCGAGCGGCGCAGAGCAGATGAAAGCGAGGATGTGCCGTGGGCTCCGTGGCGCAATTAGCATTCTCCTAAACAAACGAGCTTCAGCAGAGCTGTAATTAAGCAGGCCTGTAATTAAGTATATGCCCTTTATCATAACGATCATGCTGGAAAATGGCATGATGTATGGAGCTCTGTTATTAATGCTGTAATCCCAAACCGAAGTGCGAGTACATAGAAATCAGCGTGTCAGGCCTGTCACCGGAGTGTTTGTAAAATACATTAAAGAGAAAAGCCGGGAAACAATGAGCTCATTCAACTGTTCTTTTCACAATCAGGCTCTACAAGTCAAGAGGATTGTGAATGCTTACAGAATCTGCAACGTTTCAACAAATAAAGCTCTAATCTGCTACTGTATTAATACCACCCCCTATTCTAAAGAAGGAAAGGAGGGGGGGGTGATTTTTTTTTTTTTTCCCCCCAACTGACCGGGATACCTGCCTTTGCTTTCCTAGGGGAAGAAGTCCAATTTGCGTGCCGTATCTGTTTGGACACAAAATTGGATTTCGGCTTTTGAACAGACGGCTCTGCCATGAATCTCTAGGAACTCTGCCTGGCAAGGGGACAGGGTCACAGCTCCTGCGTACGGGAGCTACTGTGTAACCGTACTTGCCGAGGCAATCCCTCAGAGCCCTCCCTTGATTCTCCCCTCCAAATGCACACCCGTGGACTTCTGAGGGCTCAGCACAAACCCCACCGCTGACCAGCTCCCAAAGGCACCGGGCCGGGAGCAGCCCATCACCTCGGTCAGGCCTGCCGATTCCTTCCTCAACGAGGAAATGCTCCGATCGACACATGCGTTAATTTCAACGCACTTGATAAAGAGATGCGTAAAGTCATGCGGTAAAAAAATGTAAACTTTTTAAAAAGACTCCATGACTAGCATCTCAATTGTTGTCTGCTTACAGTTGCCAAGTGGTGTTAAGTGAGCTTGGTCACGGTTCCTCAGAAGTTCTCGCAGAGATGAGGGGGAACAACGTGGCCTGCTGGCAGGCAGTCATTTTCAGAATAAAATTGAATGCAGTTGGAATGGTAGGAGACCTTTAATTCTGTGGGCCTGCTTGGGGCTCAGAGCTGTACATCATCAGTAACCTGGCCCTTGCTTCTCCCCTTTCCTGCGGCCTTTCAAAGGTTCTTTACAATTTGTGATGGGAAAAGTGCCAGCAACTCTAGATCTCAAGGCCATTTCTCAAAACTCATTTGTAAACCAAAAACACCAAGCCCGGTTCGGCTTTCCTGGTGATTTCACTTTGGGGATATTCCTTGGAAGACATCTGTAGACGCCCCAGAGCTGTCTGCTAGGTGACGTTCCAATTGAGTTGACACAAGGCCAACAACTTCCTTCTAGGTCCCCAAAGTGATTTGTTTGGCCACGTGATTCATAAGCCAAAAGGAGTGATTCATCAGCCACGGCGACAGCCTCCCGAGTCCCACGCGTGAGGTGGCTCCGAGGAAGGCAAGAGGGGCCTCACGGCGTGAGCACCCTGGGGCCTGGGCAAGTCACTCAGCCTCCGCGTCTGCCTGTCCTCGGTGAAGGCGGACAGCTGCTCCGCAGCATGGCCAACGGGAAGAAACCAGAAGGGGCCAGGGGCACACCAAGCAGCCCACTGCTTCTTCCGAGGAGCGAATTCAGGTCAGGCCCTCTGCCCCATCTCTGACTTAGGACAAGCGTTCAATCTCTCTGTGCCTGATTCTTTGACTGCAGAAGGAAGGAAATCATACCTGGGTTGCTGTGAAGTTTAAATGAGATAAAAGCGTAAGGCTCAGCAGGTCATGGAAGCAACCTAAATGCCCATCGACAGACGATTGGATAAAGAAGATGTGGTGCCCATATACAAAGGAATATTGCTCAGCCATAAAAAGGAACGAAACTGGGACATTGTTGAGACGTGGATGGACCTAGAGACTGTTATACAGAGTGAAGTAAGTCAGAAAGAGAAAAACAAATATCGTGTATTAATGCATATATGTGGAATCTAGAAAAATGGTACAGATGAACCGGTTTGCAAGGCAGAAATAGAGACACAGATGTAGAGAACAAACGCATGGACACCAAGGGGGGAAAGTGGGGGTGGGATGAACTGCGAGATTGGGATTGACATATATACACTAATATGCATAAAATAGATAAGTAATAAGAACCTGCTGTATAAAAAATAAATAAAATCTTTTAAAAAAGCATAAGGCTCAGGTACAAACTAACTGCTCAGTAACTGTCATCACCACGGCACTAGAGGAAAAGCCCTTTCTCTTCTCCCTGCTTTTACATACAAACACAAGCGCATCCACATTAAATTACGTAACCCGCGGCTGTAACTCCTGATCCAAAGGCTCTTGGAGGTGTGGAAGCGAAGCCTACCCAGGAGGGCTTCCCTTGGTGTCCGGACCATGGCTCTCCTGGCATCTGCCTTCCCTTGAGCTGTCACCGGCAGAAGCAGCGCCCAAGCTGGGCCCAGGTGCTAAATGTCCCCTGGAAAAGAGCCCCCAAAGCAAAGAGAAGAAAACTGCCCCTGGGCATCAGGAGGCTAGTTCACCAGGTTAGTCAGAAACACCGTAATCTTCAAATAAAGGCGCCTTCACACCATAAACGAATATTCTCTGAGGTTCTATTTCGCATGGGTAATTAGGAAGCCCTCCCCCGCATTTCTCTGGCCACCGCCCCCCCCCCAGGCCTCCAAAACACGGAGCACCTGACAGTAACTGTCACTTTAGCCCTGCAGCCTGCTTCACCCTTCCACGTCCCCACATCCTGGGAGGAAGCTGAGGGCCCTCCAGCCCTCCTACACCCCTCCTTCTGGAGTAACCACCCAGGGGGCCCCATGGGCTTTGCAGCAGGACGCCTCGTGGGTCTCTGCTGGGAGGCGGGAGCCCACAGAGGCTGGGCCACGTGCCCCACAGGGACTCTAGATATATGAAGGAGCACATCCTCGCTCTGCTACAGAAATGCATTTTAAAACTTTATGAGTACTTAATGGCTTGGGGCAGAGACCAACTGCATTTTGCTCAAAGTAAAGATAAAATCCAATTAAGTGAGACTTTTCCTTGCTGGCTGTTGAGCGGCTCCTGGGTAAGTCACTGTCACTATGTGTTCACACCTGCTTCCCCAGTGCACACGCACAGAAACTCCTCGGTGAGCTCGAGACCAACAAAAAGGGCTTTGGGTGTGCAGAATAAAAAGCTGAACCGGGGGGCCAACACAGGGGTATTGCCGCCAGGCACATTCCTGGGGAGGCAGGCATGGTCTAAACGCACTGTCCTCCCGCGACTGAGGCAAAGCCTTGATGGGGACGGGACAGGCCTGGGCAGGGCTCGGGCCCCAGCGCAGGAAGATGCGCTTTCATTTCTAGAGCTCTTTTCACCTTCTCAAAACCAACTAATATACATTTTTAAGTTTTATTTTTTTTAACCCCTCAAAAAATGAATACATTCTCTAAAGAAGCAATTCCCATAGTCCAGCTACGTTAAGCACCCCTTGACACCAGAGCCACATCTCAGGGGTCTCCTCGGGGGAAGAGCCGGGGTAGTGGTCTGTGCACAGTCCTTGGGGTCCCCCCCAGCTCATTTCCTATGGGCTTATGTATATGTTTGCATGTACAGAAGAAATGCAGGATTTCCGGGGGTGCGTGTGCGTGTTTTTAATAACAATAGCATCGCAGCGCAACTGTTCTGCAACTCTGCTTTTTTCACCTGTCAGAGGGTTTCCGTGTCGGGGTAGCTACAGATCTATCTCAGTCTTTGTTACACCTGCACAGAAGTAAGGGTGGGGTGACAACCGAGCGCCAGCTCATAAGGAGCCTTGACTGCCATTTAAAGTGGCCTGAATGTCCCCGTGAGGCCCCTGGGGAGCTGCTGCAGGGTTTTTGAGCTGGAGAGTGACACACTGTATTTATATTTGAGGGATGTCTCCGAGTCCAGGCACATGAGAGGGAGTTAGGCTGGAGGCAGGACCACCAGGAGGAGGTTCTGACAGTAAATCAAGGGGGGCTGGTGGCCTGGACTAGGCCTGTGACAGTAGGAACGGAGGAGAGGGGACACATGGAGGAATGTTTAGATGGCAGAATCCAGGGATCCCACAACCGGCTGTGGAGGGGTAAGGGAGGAGCAGAGGAGTCAGGGGCGTCTGAGGTTCTGCCTCAAACAGCTGGGAGAAAGGGGTGCCAGGCACGGATGTGGGGGCCAGTGGGGTGGAGTCGGAAGCATGGGGATGAGCCGGTGGGTTCCATTTTGGATGTGTCAGGTTTGAGGGGCTTTTGAGACATCCAAGGGAAGACCCTGGCCGACACTGGTGGGAACACCACGACCAAGAATGCAAGACTGGTTGGTGAGGACTGCCTGGATGCAAGTACAAAAGTGAGCCCTGACGGAGCGACTGGGAGTTACCAGCATGGTGATAACCAAGGACACGAGAGGAGGGAAGATGTTCTGGAAGAAAACACGTGAGGATAGAGGCAGGCCCAGGACGAACACTGAGGGATGCTGACAGTTAACACTCAGGTTGAGGAACAGAAGTTGGCAAAACAATGCGAAGAAGATTAGAAGGTACTCGGTGATGATGGATCAAAAAATTGGAGGTGTTAGTATAAACTTGGTTTTAATAAGCAGATATATGTCTGTGAGTCTGTTTCTGTTTTGTAGATAGGTTCATTTATGCCATATTTTAGATTCCACATATAAGTGAAGTTATATGGTATTTCTCTTTCTCTTTCTTACTTCACTTAGTATGATAATCTCTAGGTCCATCCATGTTGCTAACAAATGGCATTATCTCATTCTTTTTTATGGCTGAGTAGTATTCTGTTGTAGAAAGAACAGATTTGTGGTTGCCAAGGGGGAGGGGAGGAGGGAGAGGGATGGACTGGGAGTTTGGGGTTAGTAGATGCAAACTATTACATTTGGAATGGATAAACAAGGTCCTACTGTATAGCACAAGGAACTGTATCCGATCTCCCTGTATAAACCATAATGGAAAAGAATATTAAAAAAAAAGAATGTATACATATATATATATATGTATGTATAATTGAGTCACTTTGCTCTACAGCGGAAATTAGCACAACATTGAAGATCAACTATACTTCAAAAAAGGAAAAGTAGGTATACGTGAAAATACATGTAGATACGTATATGTAAATACACATGTACATTTACATGCACGTGTATGTGCTCCAACACACACACACGTAATATATTTCTATTTGCTGAGGCCCTAGAAGCAATGGCACCTCGAGAGTGATGAGCATACCCAGTGCCCAGCTTTTGGTTTCCAGGATTCTCCTCTCAAAGAAATAGGGCTCTTTGGAGAAATGGCTGATTCAGCACTGAGCAGGGAAGGAACACACCTGGGACATCTTGTTGCACCAGAAAGTAAAGACGTTCTCTAAGAATCGGGGAAGTGCATCAGAGGGACACAGGAGCCAGGGCTCCCAAGGGCTAAATATGGAAAAAATTTGAGCATCAAAATAAATACTGATAAGAATGAATAAGAATCCACTAGTCCACATCAATACACACAAACTGGGGATAAGGGAAAGCTCTTCCTTATAATAAAATGCCAAGTAAGAAATACTGAGGGATGGAGTTATAAAATGAATGGATGCTAAAACTAGTAGGTGAAAATCTGATGAGGAATGAGCTATTTACATAGTCCTGAAGTACTTCCCACAAATTACATATTAATTACAAAAGGAAAAACAGAAATTTCACAGTGAAGAAACCGGGCACACAGCACTTCAACCACATGATCCCAGTTAATTTTACCAATGCTGGGTCATGCCAACATCATGGACCTCCTGATATGATGCACTGAGAATAAATACCTGTTGAATAAATAACAGTGATGAGAACTGTTCTGGGAGTCAGGGGGCCCACGTGTAGGCCAGTCAGGTCTCAGCGTCCTCATCTGTGAGTGGACGGCTTGGGCCACATCAGCCACTTGGCTAGGGCTCATCTGGCAACTTTAAAAAATTATTACTGCTGCCTGTTGTTCCTCCCCCAGAGGTTCTGATTTACTTGGTCTGAGGGTGGACTCTGGGCTCCCAGGTGAGCATATGTGCAGCGAGGTCTGGGCAGCCCTGGGCCATCAGATGATCTCAAAAATCCCTCCCAAGCAGCCGCACAGCACAGGGAGATCAGCTCGGTGCTTTGTGACCAGCTAGAGAGGTGGGATAGGGAGGGTGGGAGGGAGGGAGACGCAAGAGGGAAGAGATATGGGGACATATGTATAACTGATTCACTTTGTTATAAAGCAGAAACTAACACACCATTGTAAAGCAATTATACTCCAATAAAGATGTTTAAAAAAAAAATCCCTCCCAACCCTGACATTCTCGGTCTCACAAACCGTAACAATCACCGTCAGTATTAAATAAGCGTTGGTGATTTGAGACCCGGATGTAAACCTCGGAAGATACAACGCACAAAATCCACCAAGGCTGGCCCATCCCAGGCAACGTGATTTCTCCAGCCCTCCTCTAGGTTCTACTCAAACAGCCTTCTCCAAAGCAACAATCAGGAAGAGTTATAGCAGGTTCTGGGCCAGATGCCTCCCCTCCCCTCCCCTCCCCTCCCCTCCCCACCCCTGGAGTCAAAGGGCAAGGAGAGAAGGTGTCCCAGGGCGTCCGGGTGTCTACAGCCAGCGCTGACCCACGCTCCAGAGAGCACTGTCCAGGGAACAGCGTCGGGGCACTTACACACGTGCCCTCTTGAACCTCCCAGCAGCCCCGTGGGTGTCGCCATCCCCACTCTGCCAAAGGGACCTGAAGCCCAGGAGATGGGCCGTGGTCAGGGCCGCAAAGCTGGTACAGAAAGGGAGCTCTTCCAATCCACTGCCTTCCCACCACTTGAGGAAGAGGTGGGAACACCTCCCTACGTGGCATGAAGGAGTCATCCAAGGATGGAAGCAGAAAGGTATAATCGAGAAGGGCGAACATGTGAACGGAAGGTACGCAGAGCTGGAAGGTGTTAAGAAGCCAGCATGCGCGGGGTCTTCATGGTGTCTTCTGGGCTCTCGCCTCAGTGGCCCAGACAGACATACCTGCCCCAGGGATCTTTGGAGTTGGCTTTCAATGCAGGTCTCCTTAGGCTATTCCCTTACTTAAAATCCTCAACTGTTTCCTCAGGTTTAAGGGGTGATGTCCAAATGCCTCAGCCCAGGCCCTCACAGGCTGACCCCAACCTAGCTTTGTGGTCTAGCTGCCCTCCCACCCTGGCTCCCCACACCTTGGGATCTAGCTACGCCAACCTCCTCACCATTTCCTGACCAAGCCATGCATTCTGTATGCGATATGCCCTTCTCCTTGCTGTGTGCTCGGCCTGGAGAGCCCACTCCTGCCTGTGAACCCCCCAAACCAGCTGAAAGTTACCCATGTGGGTCACCTTCCGAGCTGTCACTCACTGGAGTCAGTGCCCTTGCTCCCACTGCCTCTGTGCTGCAATCATCCATCCCAACGCCTTTCCCCAGATGACAAGCTCCAGGCTAGCCCAGGGCCTGCAAGGATGAGGCGATGGACAGATAAATGATGCAAGGCCACCTTTCCGAAAAAAGCTGTTTCGAGATGGGAATTCTCTAGGACTCTGTGAAACAGAGACGTTCTAACTCCTTTTCTTCCGATTCCTTGATCAATGAATAAGCTTTTGATTACTTGTCTGTTTGCCCAAGTACTTTAACAATAGGATAGTAGGCCTGAGCATCACACAAACTGGAAAGGTATAACCTCGTTATAACTCGTAAGATTTGAAAAAAAAGACTGCCCACAGGTTAAAGGAAAATGGTACAAAATGTGACACTCTGGTACCACAGCACAGAGATCTTCTGATCGTGATTAGTGGGGTCACATTCCCCAGGGCCTGGGTGCCCCTGAGTGAATGGGAGAACTTAGGATGAGTGCCCCGGAGCCAAGGCCCTGAGCCCTGGGGTCGGGGGTGGGCCCTGGAGGGGCAGCCACCACGGGAGGCCCCAGGCTTCATCCTCCCCAAGATGCCCAGTGATTCCAAAAGCCCCGCCACAGTGACAGACAGACATGGACCAGATGAAGAGCGACCTGCTATGGGAAGTCTCACAACAGTCGAAATCCGACCTATGTTTACGTAAGACTGCACTGCCTGTGTGCCTTCCAACCAGGTTGTAACTTTATAATAAAACTTAATTTGAAAAGAAAAAAACCCCCATTTCTACACCTTGTATTTTTCTCAAACACTGAACTTCCCAATTCAAAACCAAAGGTCTGGGCTTCCTCCCCTTCATGTAGCTAGACTTGCAGCATCTGTGAGGAGGGTGGTGCCCACAGAGGGTGCGCGATGACAGGAGACGACAGAATTACCACCTGTAGTTGGGACAGGGCACAGGTGGGCACACTGACCGACACAGAGGTGCCTTTCCAATCAGCAGAACGTTCAAGGGACTTTTCCCTGGGAAACAGCTTCTCGGGAAAACAGTACATCACATTTCCAAAATTCAGCTCCAGTGGACAAGCTCCCTGGACCACGGTAATGTGAGGAAAACGAGCAACCACAGACAGAACTGACGCCTCGGCTGACACCCGATCTGATGTGGAATACTGGGGCGTGGGCTCCCTTCTATCTGCTTGCTGCGTCTCCGAAGTACAATGCCACAAATTACCCAGATTTCAGATTTAATATTAACCTTTAAAGGGCATGTCACAGAAATGTATTCTCTAAATATTGGTTGTGAGCTCACTTTGTAAGTCTATCACGGAAAATAGGTGTGAGGCTGCCACCCATCTCTGGCTACATCTGTCATGGGCATCTCCCGCCACCTGACAGTAATTCCAACTGAACCCAGCAGTCCCACAGACGAACAATTCAGCCATCCTCGCTAACCACAGTCTGAGCTCAACCTTAAGATTTAATAATAGAGCCTGCTAATACTGCTCTCATTTCTAGAGCTGATGAACTTTCAGAGGCAACATGAGTTGAAATAATGAGTGCGGAGATGACAAAGAATTTTAATCCAAGGTTCTTTGAAATATCCAGTATAATAAGCACTTGTTCCTTTCTACAATGGGCATATAAAAGAGAAATCTAAATAATAATTGCTGTAATCATCTTGAAAAATATGCAGAGATTAATGGTGATTATGAAAATCTGTATAATTGTTCTCTGAAATCATCACTGATGAAGTGGTATCTTGAAATGGCCATAGCCGGAGAACTTTTAACACCGAACTCCATGTGGGCATGGAAACGTGACACTTCAGCTTTCTCCTCGTAAAATTATTACCCTGTGTTTACGAAATTGTTTTTCATCATTTCCAATACGCTGGCCTGCATTTTAACTCTTCATACCGGCGCCCTGAAAAGGTTCTAAGACGCCCTTAATGGGATGCATATGTCATTGTGGTTCAAAGCCCCAAGTTCAACTTGTTATTTATTCAAATAATTAATTACTCTTGTATCCATCGAGCAGTTTGTCATGACACATTAATGACTTGATAGACTTCTATGAACTGGTGAACACAGAACAGCAGAGCGTTTTTATCGTCATTTAATTTTAAAACGATCCTGTGTGAAATTATCTAGTCGTGAGTGATGGGAGCATAAAGAACAGACTCAGCAAAGCCCCTTTTGGATCATTGCTTTATTAATGGTAACGTCAGGGAAATGAAAAATGCTAACATTGTCATATTCCGCTGCTGGGGGGAGATGAATGGCTGGGGGAGAGGGTGAGGGTGCTGAGCGCTCAGGCCAAGTGCACAGGCCCCTCCTGGCGCCAGGCGGGGCGGGGCTCACGCCTTGCCCACCCAGAACTCCAGCTCGAGACACCACTTCCACGCCCAGGCTCCCTTTTGAGTTTATGGCTCTCGACGTCTATTACTTTTGTGTGTGTGGTCTTTTTTTTTAACTTGAATTTTCCGCTAGTGATATAAAGCAGCCTCACGAAAACATTTCGCTTTATTGCTTTGAACATTAAACGTTATTAATCCAATAGAAAAACGTTAAAGATATTGCTGTCACCTTTAAATGTGAAATGATATTAGGCGCTAAAAAAATGCTGGGTTAGGAGAAAAGATGTTCCCTTAGTTTCTTTGGAGCTTTGAGATAACTGTGCTGGGTTGATGATAAGATAATATTTCTACAGGGCTCACAGCACAACATCTGCTTAAAAGAGATTTCTTTTTTTTTTTATATACAGTGAAAATTGTTTCTCAATTGTTTTAATTACAAACTTGGGAATCTATGCAAACTACTCCCCAGCAGTGTGATTCAAAGACAATAGACCGCAATCCCTGAAGAGCCGCAGCGCAGCCGGCGGGCGGGCGGGCATCGCGGGGGCTCTGCCTGCACGTGGCCGAGCCCGCGAGGGGACCGTGGCAGAGGCAGCAGGCATTGTTCTGCCCTCTCGGAAAGAGAAGCAAGCAAGGGTGGATCTCTTTTTCCTCGCGAGCTTCCTGTTTCGTCTTCCCAATTCCGGTGAGCGGTGAGCGGCTCTACCACCCGCCCCGGGGCCTGGAGCCACAGGGACCTGCCCCCTCCCTCACATCTGTCATCAGTTTCTTTAAATCCCAAAGAGGGTGGTCAGTGGTGGCAGCTCACACTGAGTTGAACTGCTCTGTGCAAGCCCCGGTCTAGGTGCTTTTTATGTACTGACTGAGTTCTCATGACAATCCCATGAGCTTATATATTATTATTATTTAGATCATCCTCCTCCTCCCCATTTTACAAGAAACATTCAGGCGAAGGGCAGGTAAGCAACCTGCCTGAGAGCACATGGCCAGCAAGATGCAGAGGAGGAACTGAACCCGGAAGCCTGACTCTTTCCCGCGCCGCCACGGTGCCTCTTAATTCTACCCAGGGATCTCTCTGGAACCTGGCCCCCCTGCCCACCTCTGCTGCCCAGGACCCAGGGGGATGCCCACCCTTCTGACATTAGCGGCTTCGCTACCCCTGGCTCCCTGTAATCTCCTCTCTTACAGAAGCGGATGTGGAAAGAAATGGGGTCCAGGCAGTCGCTTCCACAGTACATGGGAAGTGCAGTAAAAGTGGAGCACGGCGGGGCAGCTGAAAACGCAGCTGATGTGAGTTGAAACAGGGGTGTTAGAATTCTGAGGATAAACAAGTCAAGGGACGTGGGAAGGCCCAAGCCAGCAGTTCGGTGGCCTATTTTGCGGAATGCCCCCCTTTTTCAGGTGGAGACACGTGGGTCAGAGTCTCATGATTTTCACAGGGACATTTCACGCCAGGCGGCCACAAAGCCAGAGCTCAAGCCCAGGTTGCCTGAGGCCCCAGGGCACCTCCGCCCAGGTCCCGCCTTGTTAGGCAGTGAGTGCCGGCCCCACCCGGTGGTCAGGGCCTCGTTTTGCTCTGTCAGGAGGTCTGAGCAGAGCCGCAGCAAGCAACCGTGGCTCGGTGGAGTTCTGCCAGGTTTAGAGGTTGTGAGGTGTATCACAGGTTCATCTGGGGGACCGCCAGGGGGCCCTCAAAGAGACAGAGCCGCTGAGATGGAGCTGCATGAGATCACAGATGCCACAGGCAGGGGAAAAAACAGTGGTTTCAATAGGAGCCCCTATTAGATGGAAAGTCTATTTCCCTAATAGATGGAAAGTCCAGGCAGGTAGTCTCGATCGTAGGGTCACTGCTTCTCATCCAGGGCACCTTCACTCAGGAAGCTGACCACAGGGGCCCTCTCTTTGGAGAGCAATCGCACCCTTCGAGATGACAAGTAGCACCGCCACGGGAGACATGCTGGTCCAGACGGGGGAGGCAGGGAGGGTGGGCACCGGTGAGCCCGCCCTTTGTTAGTGCTTTAAAGACGGTGCCTTCAGAGCTGGCCCCATACTCCAGAGGAGGCAACCTCGCTCTCCAAACCACAGGTTCTCGGACTTCCAGGTGTGTCAGAATGGCCGGGGATGCTCGTTAAAAATGTGAATCCCTAGCCCCAAACCTCCAGAGATGGGCTCAGGCACTTAGGGACAATGGCGCTAGGAGAAACTCCGCTCTGTGCTTAGCGCCAGAGAGCACTTCGCTGAGGGTCTCATGGACCAAACGGCTACAAAGGTCTCATGCGTGCAGCTCCGTGAAGCTTTTCTGCGCAAGCAGGGCTCTCTGTTATCTGTAAGGACTAACCACGGCAGGGAAGGCGGCACCGTAGCACCGGTCACGGCTGTCATTTGGTGAAAGCCTTGGACTTAGTGCCAGGTGCTCTGCTCCACCCTTTCCCTGTCACAACCCTGCCAGACAGACGGGATCACCCTGTCCTATGTCTGCGAGAGGCAAGGGAGCCACGCTTCCAGTCGAAAGGGAAGCCAGCACTGTAACCCACGTCTGTCTAGCTCAGAAAGCCGGGCTCTTGACACTCCTACAGCATCTGGTGTCAAGAAACACCAGTGCCAAAGGACAACCAGGGACTCTGCTCACTAATGGAGTATTCACTATGCTGTAAGCTAACCCTGGATTTCTCTTCGGTCCAGACCCTTCGTGGACTGAGCCTCTGAAACTCATAAGGGAAAAGGAACCCAGAAAGGTCCTTGTTTTCCTGGCTCTGTATCTGTAGTGAGGTTTCTGAGTACTCAGGTTTCTATGGCTTTTACCTTCACTAGTAGGTAAAAAAGATTCACTTAGCTTGTGACTGTCTTTCTGGAATCCAGACAGAAGGCTTCTCTCTCTCTCTCTCTCTCTCTCTCCCTAACTCAAACTGAACTCTTCACATTTTGAAGCTGAGGGACACATTTCTCACTTGTACCGGATTCTCGAGTTTCCTTCTTAAACCTTTCTGTGCTTCTCTGAGTGATGACTTCCAGCCACTTGAAAATCTGCCCTGGATTTTTTTTTTTTTTTTTTTGCGGTACACAGGCCTCTCACTGTTGTGGCCTCTCCCGTCGCGGAGCACAGGCTCTGGACACGCAGGCTCAGCGGCCATGGCTCACGGGCCCAGCCGCTCCGCGGCATGTGGGATCTTCCCGGACCGGGGCACGAACCCGTGTCCCCTGCATCGGCAGGCGGACTCTCAACCACTGCGCCACCAGGGAAGCCCCTGCCCTGGATTTTTTAAAGGGACCCTTTGGTCAGAACAAAGTGTGAAAGTCCACATTTCAATGGGAACAACCAGCTCAAAAAGACACACCTAAGTGACTTCTCCACCAGGAGGCTTTCAGGGCTGCTGCAGTAACTTGGGAGGAAAAGCTGCATGCCAGGAGCCGGGAACCATCGAGAAAGGCAGGTCAGTAGGAAACCAGGGGCCTGTTCTTAAAAATACTTTCCTTAAAGCCCCAGGGGAAGGGGAATATTACGTGAATTAAAAAAGAATAAAAACGACCAGACCCCTCGGGGGAACACAAACCCTGCAGGTGGGCACAGCTCTAGGCCCGTGGGGAGGGAGGGCTCGGCCAGGCCGGGAGCACTGACACCACAGCCCTGAGCAGCCCCGGTGGACGCCTTGCAACTGTCCTCTGGGCCGCACGCCCATGACTTTCTCTAGCCTAGTCTCCACCCTGTGCTCGTGAGGCTGACCCTATCCCAGTTTCACCACGATGACACCGGGCTCAGAGAGGTTTACTGGCTTGCTCAGTGCGACTCAGTGGGCCGGTAACAAAACCGGGTGTTGAACACGGGTCTCCCGACTGCTATGTAATCATTTATTGGGTCAGTGGAAAAACCATTTGAGCAGAGGCCTGGAACAGATCCCAGAACCCAAAGTCAAAGGCTGCCCCTCGGTGAGAGAAAGTTCAGGGCTGCTGGTCTAGCGGCCCTGGGGGCTCCGAGGACACGGGTCATCAACAGTCTGCTCAGTCCTTACTGTGAAAGAGTTTCCAAATTGTCTTCTGACAGACACACTTTGAAAGCACACCTTTTCCACTTGTTTTTATTGTTTAGTTTTGGGCAGAGAGCAAAGCCGCGTGCTGACTGGGGCTCTTAGCTTGATGCCGTCCAGGCTGTCGGACAAGGACCAACCTGTGATTTCATTTCCACGGAGGGTTGTGAAAACACCAGGTGGCTTTAACTGTTCTGCCTGGGGTCCCCATTGGCCAGGGGTGAGGGGTGACCCTCCAGCACACCTCCTCTCCCCTTTGGAGTGAGAGGTGACACTTCCCCATTTCTGGGGTCGTCTGCAGTGTGATCGGAAGTAGAGAAGGCAGAAAGGGGAGCTGTCCTTGCCCCTGAAACGGCCTCCCCCCTCGGTACTCGGTATTCGTGGTGGCTGCTATTGGCGGAAACCCTGCGGGCCGTGACGTGAAGTAATCTGTCATTTTGCTAAAAGCACAACTGGAATTTCATGAGTGGGGCGTCTGGCCAGCAAGTAAGCCCGTCAGACACTCAGCACCTGAATTTCGGCCCAACTGGGATACTTCCCACTTTCCTCCTGCAAAAGCAGCAACTATCTATCTATGTATCTATCTATCTATCTATATTTATTTATTTTTGGCTGCGTTGGGTCTTCGTTGCTGCGCGCGGGCTTTCTCTAGTTGCGGCTAGAGGGGGCTACTCTTGGTTGCAGTGCGTGGGCTTCTCACTGTGGTGGCTTCTCTTGTTGCAGAGCACGGGCCCTAGGCGCGCGGGTGCGCGGGCTTCAGTAGTTGTGGCACGTGGGCTCAGTAGTTGTGGCTCGCGGGCTCTAGAGCACAGGCTCAGTAGTTGTGGCGCACGGGCTTAGTCGCTCCGCAGCATGTGGGATCTTCCCGGACCAGGGTTCAAACCCATGTCCCCTGCATTGGCAGGCGGATTCTTAACCACTGTGCCACCAGGGAAGTCCCCAAAGCAGTAACTTTCTTGAATTTTCTTCATTAAAAAAAATTGAGCCCCACAAAGCGCCCCCTGCTGGTGCTGGTGCTGGAAGCGGGAGGGGGAGGGGGAGTCAGACAGGTCTAAGAAAGTGAAGGGGCATCTCGGAGGGTGAGGAGAGGGGTCTGGGTTTAATCACAGAGTGGGCTGGGAGGTGGGGCCAGGGCACAGCTGGACTCCGGCGCAGCCAGGCGCTGACCACGTGAGGGCTGCTCACCAAGGGAAAGAGGAAGGCGTCTGGGTGAGACTGAAGAGCTGTGTGACCTGTGGTGTGAGGACATCCACAGAAAGTACAGATTCTCAAAGGTGGCTCAGGAGCTTTAAAGCAGGGACCCGGGAACACTTCCCAGACTAAAGGCAGCTTGAGAATTTCTGGAGGCCTTTTTGTCTCTTGTGTATTTTACAAAGGGAAGTCGGAGCGGGAACTGTGGGCAGAGGAGGCTGCGGGTGATGGCATCACCACCTGGCTTCAGGGCTGAGGAGAAACACGTGGTGCAGGTGAAACTGGCCTCTGTTAGAAGCAATCACCGTCCCAGACCCAATATCCCGGAGCAAAGGAGGCTTCTGGGTTCCATGTGGCCTAAGAACAACTGCTCCTTGGGCTCCACAGCTGTCTTTATTTTTATTTATTTATTGTTTTTTTTTGGCCGCGCTGTGTAGCTTGCGGTACCTTAGTTCCCCGACCAGGGATTGAACCCAGGCCCTGGCAGTGAAATCGCCAAGTCCTAACCACTGGGCCGCCAGGGAACTCCCTCGGCAGCTGGCTTTAGAGTCACGCCATCATTTGGAACATCCTGAGCTGGGGCGCGGGAAGGGGCAAAATGGGAACCTGGGCCAAGTACACTGACAGCCTGATTAGCAAAAGCCTGGGTCTTGGCCCAATTCTTTTTTACATAAACAAAACCCACAGTTAGAATTATTATTAATGGTGATGTAATATATGGAGGCATTTACTTAAATGACAAAATTTATTTTAAAAACTTTATAAATGATGTCAGTTTTTATTCAGAGAATCGTTAGTTCTAAAGGTTCACCAACACACGTCACTTTTACGTTACTAGATTTTGTGGGAGAAATTATGTGCTGAAGAGCTGTTTTTAAATTTGGGCATTTGGAAATGTCTTGGGGAATTGTCCCATCAAAACATTTATGGTCTAATTACTGTATTCAGACGAGATGTTCAAGACGACCTGTCAAAGTTCACTATTCTAGAATCACCCATGACCACAAAAACACAACACGGAGCACTAGAAGCACAAAAATCCACCCTCACCCCAATTATTTAGTTGGGTCTTCGTGGGGCTAAAGCATGCAGGGGTTAAAATCAACCATGCCCACACCCCCGGCCACCGCCAACTTGCCCCTACGCTTAGATGGGAAATCCCTTTGGCCATGACCAGGGCCATCACCCCTTTTGCCCAGCACTGGACATTGGCTGTCTCAGTTACCGAGACTGGGGTTCATGGGAGGACCGAGAGCTGTGAACAGTGCCCAAATACAAAACATTTCTTCCAGTAATTAAAAAAAAAAAATCAATTTTGCCCCATGGGGCTCTAGCTGAACAGAAATCAGCCTGCGGGACGCTGGGAAGAGGCTGGGGCGACGTGCTACGTGGTGGTGAGGTAGCTGGTATAACATTTAAGGGAACGAAGTGGGGCAGTCTCAGAACCTTTGTAGTTAAGAGAACCGAGGGACAGACCAACACATTTTAACAGCCAAGCTCCTCCTTTCACATATGTGTAAAACCTCTGGAATTTCATAGGAAAAAACTATTTCAAAAGCAATCTTTGAAGTCTGAACATAAAAGCAGAGAGGCAACGTCTCGGTATAGAAAGATGGTTTCAAACTACTGAAGGCACCAAGGGAAGGCGCTAACGGGCAGGGAGTCGCACCAGGTCAGAGCTACACGCTTGCATGTTTATCTCTGGATGCTTGGCCTTGGCTGTACTGACTGCATCTCCTCCTGGCGCAGCTTTTCCATGATGGGACAAGAGACATTCATCTTCTCTATCTCGCTTTGCCCTCTCGGGGCCTGGATGGTGCCTGGGTTGGTAACGCTGATGATCCAAAGAGAAGGCTGGGCCAGGTGTGCACGTATGTGTGTACCTGCGTGTGTGTGCATATGCGCACACGTGTGTGGATGAGAAAGTGGCACAGCGAGAAGAAAGAGACCACTCGAGCCCCACATGTGTGACTACCGACCTCTTCCACGAAGCCCCGGGCACACACAGGGCCCATGATGTTGGCAACCCAGTTCCTTCACAGTCCGCAGGGACAGACAGAAAACAGTCACGGAAATTTCCAACAGTAGCGTTGACAATAAAACTCCAAACTTGAGAACGTGGCAGGGGCAAATGGGGATGGCCCTCGGGGTGTCTCTGCTGCCCTGGCCAGGTCCCTGGCCGCCCCCACTCATCCCCCCCCGCCGCTGCCAGCACCGTTCACGCACCAGGAAGTTCCCACCCTGTGGGCAGGGATGCCGAGGACCAGCTGACCTGGGGAGGGCTCACAGGGAGGTGGCGCCTTCACGGGGTTTTGTGTACATGACACTGGCACAGGCAAAAACAGATGCTCAGTGAAAGCCTGCTGCATGGAGGAAATCGGGATTCCATCCTTACGCATCTCACAGCTGACCGGGCACTTCAGCACATCTTCCTTGTGGTCTGTCCCACAATCCCCATTTGACAGAAGATGAGCTGAAGCTGGAAAGTGAGTGACTTGTCCTAGGAGCAGAGCTGTGACGCGAGTCCAGGGCTTTTAAAATGAAGCCACGCTGTCCTGCAGCCAACCCCCCGCCCCCCCGCCCAATGCTAGCAGGTCACTCGTCCCAGAGAAAGAGCTGCACCGCGGCCTGCAGAGAGGCCTGGAGTGCTACGTGCTTCACGGTGCTTTTATTTTGGCCTCAGTCGGCATCTACCCTTGAACTTCTCTTCCTTCCTCCCTCCTATGATATTTCAATTACTATTTCAATTATTATTGCAAGCACTTCGGCCAAAAAGCTCACTCCAACCCCAAATCACTGCACCCCAAACACACAGGTCTGAGAGAGCCCATGCGTGGTGGAAGAGGGTTCTGACAGCTCTGCCCTTCTCTGGCTGAAACCCTTTTCGCCTATTCACCAGCACAGAGGCTGACAGCTCCCCTGTTATTTCCAGCAATATTTGGAATAGAACCGATTTCCAGGACAGCCAAACCACCTGGAGGCCCCATGAAATTCGTTACTGCGGTTGTCCCCAAATCACCACACAGACTGTGCTCCGTGGGGGACACGTCTCCCCAGCCCCAGGCCCACGTGCACGGCAGAGCTGTGCCGCCTCCTGAGGGAGAGCCCCTGGCCGGGGCAGGGCCGCCTTCTCTGCCTTTTACGGCCCAGAATCAAGCAGTGACTGGTGGGGAGCAGAGCTTCAGGGTTTAATAAACGACTGGCTGAAAGGCCTACACCCAACACCAGCAACAACACAAGTTCTACTCGAGAGCCCCGGTCGTGTGCAGGTGTGCACCTGCGTGTATGCATGCGGCCACACGAGCATGAAGCCCAGCTTCATGGGCACAGATGACATGAAGACCCTCCCAGGCACTCCGTAACCTCTCTCCTTCCTCCATCTTCCAGAGGAAAACGAGGCCCCTCATTTCGAACGTCTGCACAGGGCTTTGACGAGCTGCCCTGCTCCCCTGTGCACAGGGGCTGAGGGAACGGGGTTTCTTGTACAAACCGTCACACGAGCGGTAAGCGGGTCCGAGGAGTGAAGCAGCGTGACTCTCATCACCGCCAAGCCCGGGACATTCCAGGTGGCTCCAGTTAGCCAACCGGCCTGGCATTTACACAGAGTGAGCTCAGCAAACAGCTCGGGACGATCACACGGTTCACCTAAGTTGCTTTTCACTGCTTACCTGTGACCAGAGGCTGTGCGAACGGCGTATCTTTAAAGTTAAATCAGAAAGACAGATACATCAGGTATCTGTGCGTAAGTCAGGTGCATGCTGGGCACCCAGCCAGGCCCTGAGCGTTTCCTCTTCCCGCCTCGGGAAGGCAGGGGCGAGGGCAGTCCCACCTCGACCTCCCGGGCCTGCTTCTCTGAGAGCCCTGCTGTGGTCTGGCGCCTGGGCCCCTCCTCAGAGCACCAAAGGACCTGCAGGTGCAGCCAGCCCTCAGGGTCATCCCCTCGGCAGGGGCCACGGTGCGGCCCCGATGGCTCTTCCTCACTGCCGCCCCCAGCCCACGCTCTGCTCCCACTGTGGGCCAGGCCATTCACCTCGTTGAATCCTCACTGTATTCTCCGAGGACGCTTTTCGTGCCTCCCTTTCTGTTTCTACAGCTGAGGAAACTGAGGCCCAGATGGTGAGGGGCCTGCCTCCTGATCGCAGTCTGGGGTGAAAGGCCGAGCTGGGGGAGACTCGACCCCCTGGGCCCCTTGCACCTCCTCTGACCCCTACCCTTCCAGTGATGCGAAGATGTCACCAGCGAGGAGCTAGGCCACAACCTGGGGTGGAACAAAGGCCTGACGGTCCAGACGCCCCTACCGTAGTCTCGCATTTCAGGCTGCAGAGAGTGGCTGGTCTGCACCCACAGGCCCGCAAGACGCCCCTGGGATCCCGCAGCTGCCCTAGTGACCTCAGTCCCGGGTGCCAGCCCCGAGTAAGGGGCAACTGCCCTTTCAGCCTCCACCACACACTGGACACTGGAGTGTGGCGACTGAGTAGCTGCTGGACCAGCCTGCCTGAGCTGTGTGACTATGGGTAAGTTAACTAAGCTCTCTGTGCTTTCATTTCTGCATCTGTAAGCTGGGATTAATGATACCTACACCCCTTAGGGCTGTTAGGAGTATAGAAATGGTTTGGGTAAAGCACTCAGAATAGGGGCCGACACTTCATAAATGCTAGGTAAGTATCTGTTCTTATTATTCACTTCCCAAACATGAAAGAAAATGACCAACGTCTATTCTGGAAACGCTCCGTCGCTGTGCCCTCCTCCCAACCTACAAAAACCAGTTTCCTGTAAATAATCCTCACACAGGGAGGGCACAGGACGGGGAGGGGGGCGTCCCTGATCCACGAGGCTGCTGTGACATGACAAATAAGCCGCAGGCTGACAATGTCTCCAAGACATATTGGAGTTTACTTTGTCGTTTGGGCTTGCCATCTGTGCCACACCGCCGGGGGCCGGCTTCCCAGGCTGCTCTGGGAGCACACAGGAGAGTCCACCAGTCCCTGGACAGATCTGCAAGCTCAGCAGGCCATCAGTTAGGCAGCCTAATGAGAGGAAATGGAATTTCCCCACCACCTCCCTGGGAGCCAGGCCTTCCTTCCCAGGGAGGGCCTGGGGTCCTGGCTCTACACAAGGCAGGTAACCTGCAGCGCTCATCACCTAGTGGGCCTGCCTGCCTGGGCCGCTCTGCTGCCACTGTGCCGTGGCGCAGGTTGTCAGCCGGAGGGGAGACCGAAAGGCGGTATGAACTTGACCGCAGAGCCCTCGCAGTCAAAGCTATAAACACCAGGAGGCTGGGGGTACAAAGACTGACAAGGCCAAGCACTTTCCTCATGGAGTATCCCGTCCAGGAAACGAGAAAGAAACTGAAACCAAGAGGAGATGGAGAAAGGCTGCGACGGAATTCTGCAGAAGGCACCACGAACGCACCCTGGGGCACCGTCGTGATTTACTGTCTGACCCTGGGAAACCCACTAACCTCTCTGAACCTCTGTGCCTCATTTATAAAATGGGAATAACAGTTAAATAAATTCCTGTAGGAAAGCAATTTCACTCAATGAATATTATTATTCCTGAAACCAAAGAGAAGCGTGTCACTTGCTCCTCCGTGGGACGGCTGGTCCAAGGAGAGGCGGAGCCAGTCCTTCGCAGTGTGGGTGACGATGCAGCCGTCATCCCAGCCCGGGCACAGCTGCCCACAGGGCTCAGGGCTTACTGGGCCCAGGCCAGGCCTTCCAGGTTCAGAAAATTCTGGGGTCTGAGGGCAGGAAAGGTAGGAAGTGTCTAAATCTGCCCCAGTTATAGGCTGTCCTCACTCTTAACCATGAAGGATGAGCCTCTGCCTTCCTTGTGGAAATGAGCCTTGGCGAGGAGGCGCTGGGGCACGTCCACTCTCATCCGAAACCACGCTAACGACAGGAAGCCAGGGAGGCTGTGCCTGTCTGTCAGACACCCAGCCTGAGAGAGAGCACCCGCGGCTCTCTGGGGCCGTGCCCACCTGCCAGGCTCACTCTGGACGTGGCACTGTGCGCCTGTGGCCGCCGAGCCTTCTTCAATGACATATCCACAAGCTGACGAACACGTCTGATTCCCAGCGTCTGATTCGAACGTTTCTGGTGGTGGGTCACAGCAGTGTGGTGGGCGGTACACGCTGAGCACCTGCCCACCGTCCCCAGGGTCTGCCAGGCACTGTGTCACCTACCACACCTGGCCCCCAGGCTGGGCCCTCGGGAGTTTCTCAGTGACTGCTTGCTGAATGAGTGGACGGCTCCGTGAATTCTCACGGCCCGAGTGTGACACGGGTGCAGGGAGCCCTGCGAGCCTGAATGAGAGCAGCCGCAGTTACTGGACGGCGGGGGTCTCCAAAGCCCCCGTGCTCTCCCCTACCCAGCCCCCGCCCCGCGTCTGGTATTCCTGTGTGTGTCCCTGGAGTATCGCCAGGGCATGTGCAAGGCTTCAATAGCACTTCCGATGATCAAAGTTTTAGAGTAAGGGTCTTAAAGTAATTTTTGAAAGATGAAATAGTCGGTGTTTCATGATTGCTCTCTAAGAACAGAATAGCCAGTAGCAGCAATGAGCCCCTTTAGTAACAAGGTAACTATGTGGCAGAGAAAGACTGAGCAGCGCTAGACTTGGTACCATGGGCCAGGGATGGGAGACTCTGAGAGCAGAGTTCCTGTCCACAAGGAGTGGACAAAGCCGATGCAGGGCAGCTGATGTTCACGTGAAGGACACTTGAGACACCGTGCTCACGCCTGGGTACAAAGGTGGGCTGGACGCACTTGCAGAAGGAAATGGGGCAACAGGAGTCACCAGGGATAAATGGCTTCTGGGAAGAGCTGGGGCTAGGGCGCAGGGCAGGGGCTGGGGAGGACGTGGAGGGGACAGGAAGGCTCTCTGGGGCAGGAGGAAGCCCAAAGCAAGGCCCCTGTGGGCAGCGCCCTGCGGACCCTTACCGCCGGAGCAGAGGGAAGAGTGACCAGGCCCACAGCCTCAGGGCCCGTGCTAAGAACTTGAGAGCCAACGTGGGACAAGAACATTATAGGACTTAAGGCCCCAAACACAAACTGGAACAAAAAGGGGGAATTTTATTTTCATGAAAGGTAAAATACACAGTCATAAACCTTCATGGCCTGAATAACACTACTTTGAAACAAACAAAACCGATGATCGAAATGATAATGACACAAGAAGAAATTAAAAAAACAATAAACGCTACCACCTTTGGTCAAACATGATGGATGGATGGATATATGCATATGGATATAGATCCATTCTTCCTATTTGATCAAAGAACGGTAGTGTGTACGTCAAACACTGCCTCACAGAAAGGAGACAGAGTTTCAAGTGACAATGGAACATTTACTAAAACTGTTCATGTACTAGATGACAAAGACCCAATAAATGTGAAAAAATAAAAAAATTATAGAGGTCACATTCTCTGACCACCATGCAATAAAATTAGAAATTAACTAAACAAAATCCCAATCACTCAGAAAAAAAAGTTTCCTATTATTTAAGTCAAAGAGGCAGTCAAAACTAAAATTATTATGTATTTATAAATGGGAGTACTATATATCAGACTACCATCAAAGCAATACACAAGAATATTTATATAGCTTTAAATACTTTTTACAAAAAATCAAAAAGAACGGAAAACAAATGAGGTGACCTTTCAACCCAAGAAGCTATATAAAAAACCCAGAATAGGCCATAAGAAAGTAGAAAAAAGGAACTAATAAAAATCAAACTAAATGATGAAATGTAAAGCAAAATCCTAATGCCTTTATAAGCAAATAAAAAACTGGTTACTTGAAAAGATAAATAAAACAAATCTTTAGCAAGGATGACTAAGAAAAAGGAAGAAAAAAGCCCATTTGTGATATTTATGACCACAGGTATGCTACTTTTAAAATCAAAATAAACTCTTAGGTGCAATTTTTTACCACTAAACTTTAACATTTAGGTGAAAGCGCTGATTTTTCTTTCAAAGAAAATGTAAATGACAAAACTGACCAAAAAAAGCAGAAAGCCTGAAAAAAAATCACTGTGAAAGAAATTGAAATTGTTGTCCTTCCTCCCAAAGTACCCCTAGCTCCCCCAAATGCTTCCAACTCCATTTAGTTTTTACAGGGTATTGTTTTTTCATTTTCTTTTTCCCCCCAAGAACAGAAATTAAAATATTTTTAAAATATTCTTTTATTTGAAAGAAAAAACTGATTCTTAGATCACTCAAAAATATCTTAATAAGCATAAACCCAACCTCACATATAAAATACCAAAATCCTAACTTAAATAACAGCAGCTCAAATCTAGCACCATAAAGAATAATGCACCATAGTAAAGTAAGATTTATTTCAGAAATACATCAATAATTTTCTAAATGCTAAATCATCAAAATAAAAGGATTCATATCAATAAATTAAATGAGTATGAATACAATAATACATTGATAGATTCTGAAGTTATTTTTATATGAACTTGAAATTAGCATCTGAATTAAAAAAACAAAAACAAAAACTGGGACTTCCCTGGCATTCCAGGAGTTAAGACTCCGCACTTCCAATGCAGGGGGTGCAGGTTCAATCCTTGGTCAGGGAACTAAGATCCCACATGCCGCCGTGCGGTGAGGCCAACAGAAAAAAATCCCAAACAAAAAACAAACGAAAAGTTAAAAAAAGAAAACCTCCCAGGAAAATAGAAATAGAAGAATCATTCCTTTAGTATGATCAACCTCTCTTTCTTAAATTACTAGCCTACCTTAAACCTGACTGCAGGACACTAGAAACATCTTCACTGAGGTCGGGAACCAGATAAGAATGCAAGCTATTGCTACTATCATTTGCTGCTTTGGATATTCTGGCCAATGATATAAAGCAAGAAAAAGAAATGAGGTATAAATATTATTGAAGAGACAAAATCATATTTGCAGATGACATTGTTGTCTACAGAGAAAACCCAAGTAATCAGTTGGAAGCTACTGGAAATAACAAGCAAACAGAGAGGTGGCCAGTTACAAAATGAATATTCAAAAACCAACAGTAGCTTTTAAAATATATATAAGCAATCCCCAGTTAAAACATAATGGACAAAACAACACCAACAACAAATTTAAAACCTATTAGATAATCAGGAAGAAAACTGTAATACTTTACTGCATGATATAAAAGAATGGATGGAGTGTCGTATTACGTTTCTAGAAGGAAAGATCAAGTATTTTAAAGATGATCATTCTCCCCAAATTAAGTTATAACTTCAATATTTTCTCAGTCAAAATCTTGAAAGTATTTTCCTTGGAACTTAAAGTGATTCCAAATGTCAACTGGGTGAAAGATTGAGATAGAATTACCAGGAACATTTTGAAAATCAACTACAAAGAATAATAAGACAGGATATCAAAACATACACATGTATAATACTTAGAGGTGTGATTCTCTCATTAGAATATGCATTCAAGCCAACGGAACAGGACATAAGCCACAAAATATATCACAGTAGACAACAGGAGGTTAAGATTGTTTTCAAGTAAGTCGGTAAAACAAGATTATTTAATAAGTAGCACCAGGACAATGATAAATAATTTGGGAGAACATAGTTAGATCCTTATCTCATGTCATATATCAAGTTATAGAAGAAATTCAGATTTAAATGTTAAAGAAAAGGAAGGTACCAGAATACACCATGAGATAGAGAAGGTCTTTCTAAAATGTGATGGCAAAGGCACAACAAATAAAGGAAAAGCAAAATTCAAGGTCAAACCACAAACTGGAAAAAGGCAGTAGTAACATGAGAGCACGTCCTTAAAGACCCTGTCCTTAGGGAGCTGCTGCAACTCAATCAGCAAAAGCCAGACTTCAACAGAAGAGAGGGAGGGTGGGTACAGGAAAGAACTGGAGGGATCCGGGTGGCCAAGCCACACGGGGAACAGCCCGCTCACTATCTCACCTTCCAAATTGATAAGGAGTTGGGAAAACAACAGCCAGCTGGTAAAGGCTTCAGGGAAAGCAAGGGTTAGGTGGAAGTGTAAATGGATTTAACCATTTTGGTGGGCAATCTGTCATTACGCATCAAAATGTTTAAAAATGCACACTTAACCTAAGGAACAAAGACTCATCTAAAGGAATGCTCACCAAAGTATAACTCTGAGAAGTGAAGACAACAGAAGTATCCAGTCACAGAGGACTGGTTAGAAAAAGTGCACTGGATCCATGAGGAAGACTGTGCAAACGTTCAATTCGCCCTGAGGAAGGCTCTGGAAATGATGAGTAAAAAGGAGCGGGTCTCCAGATGGAGCGGACATTCTAAAGAATAAAAAGGAGCTGCTGAGACATTCAACAACGAATCTCAAGAACATCACACCGAGTGACAACAAAACTACACACTGTATGATTCCATTTATGGTACATGAAACACATGAATGACTGCCAGGGACTTGGGGGGAGGTGCAGGAAATGACTGGAAACAGGAAAAAGAGAACTTTGGGGGTAATGGAAAAATTCTATATCTTACTTCTGGTGGTAGTTACATGACATTTATCATGTGATTTGACATTTGTCAAAACTCATTAACTGTACACATTATAGTTTTAATAAATACGCAATAAAATTAAGGGTGAATTTTATTGTATGTAAATTATACCTCAATAAATCTAACATAAAACCCCATAATGGATGGTTAGGTAGAAATATACTTTTATATATAAATATATATGATATATACCCTAAAATAATTGTTTCTCTGGATAACGGGATTATGAGTGATACTTATCTTCTGCCCTATGCTTTTATATATTTTCCGACTTTTCTACTTTCATAAAAATCAGAAAAGTTTGTGTCTATTTTGATAAAAAATATCAATGAACTGTTCTGTCTAGCAACAAACTTTTTCTTAGGTTCTTATGGGAACCGCTGAGTCCCACCAGCCCTGACGCAGAACTTTCTGGAGCACCTCTGTTCCAGTCCCTGCAGGTGCCTGGCTCTCAACAGGTGCTCAGAAGGGGGGGGTGGGAGGGCCGAGCAGCAAGAAGGACCACCTGGCTCAAGAGCTTCATTTTGCAGCTGGGAAAACTGAATCCCAGGCAAAGGAAGCGACTTTCTCGAGTTTGGAAGTGGTCAAAAATGAGCCTTAAATCCCAGAGGGCAGTGCTATTTCCGCCACACTGGAACACCTGTGAAAATCCCTGAGCGAATCCCTAACCGTCCCAGGAGACTTCAAGCTCCTGATGAGCTGACGATCAGCCGCAGACACTCTAGGCCAATGTCTCCCACACTTCAGGAAACAGTATCTCATGTCCCAGATTCACTTATTTTTATTCCAGTATTATTGCTGACTTTATATTTTTCTTTACACCTGAACACTCACTTAAAATTTTTTTAAATTAAAAAAATCCCATTTTATTTTTATCCTTTTAAATTTAATTTTTCTGAACTACTTTTTAAAACTCAAAGTTACCATTCCTGGGTGTGTGTTCCCACTCCCCTGTGAGAGGTGGGAGGCCAGGGCCTCCTGGGGAGGAGAATGCACCCCGCACGCTGACCTGGCCGGCCTGGACGCCTTGCCACGTCTGACCAGAGGCTTTCAGAGCCACTGGGTGTTTCTTCCAGGTCTCCTGCTCTTCCCCTCTACTCTGAGAAGAGCACATTGCAGATGGGAGCTGCTCCTGCATCCTGGGTCCCAGAAAGAGATGACCTATGGAGCATTAACCTGCGGTCACCAACTCGGAACTTGAGTGACATACAAAATGGTGGTATGGTAAGCCACCAAGGTTTGGGGGGTTGTTTGCTGACTGCAACAGTACCCAGCAAAGACTGATTAATACACCTGCTTTAATCTTATTCTCAACAATACTATCTGTTGATATGCTATTATGGTTGATATAAGAGAATTTTAAAGGCCATCCGCATCTCACACGCCCTCACGGGCATGTGCCCCGTCTTCTGGGAAACACTGCTACGGCCTGAGGAGGGAGTAGATGGGTACCAGAGGAGATGCAGATAAAGAAGCAGCTCCGAAGGGAGGAGACCCTAGGACTACGCAGATAAGATTCAGAAAGCTCTGAATGTTCCCCTGCCAACTGTAAGCTGCACCGTCAACGTCATCATTCACTGCGCTCATGTGTGTGTATAACTGTTTTAAGAGTACACATCAACTGTAAGACAGAGCCAATACTCAGAAATGTTAAGGTATATAGGGAGAGTACATCTAAGATTCAAGGGATATTGGGAAGCATGGGGAAACCAGAGTCAAGGAGATGACTACATGGCCAGCTATTTCCCTAAGCAGAGAAGTGTCCTGGTTTAACCTTCCCACTCCTGATTCTTCTTAAAACAAAAACCACTCTGACCAGCTAAATATGAAAGGTGCTTACCTACTCTATGACAATTATTTAGATTCTCTGCATAATGGATACCATTTAGCTATCTAGAACTTTCACTCAGCTCTGTCATGTTCTAATAATTAATGGTCCAATTGCTTGGCTCAGGTAAATTACATTTGCATATGCAAATGACATCTAAATACTCTGTACTATTAATGTTATCACTAATTACATAATAACAGTTACCAATTTCCACACGGATCAAACTTACAGTTTTGTAGCTGTTAGGGAAATTGTGCTTTGTAATTAAGATAATCCTCATTTCCAGATGCTAATTAACTATATAATAATTAGTCTCATTCACTAACGCAAATTAAGGATTTTCATCTTTATTGATAAAGGAGTTGCTTCTTATCAGTTAAGGAAAGATAGCCCTAGAAACCTTGCAGAGAAATACTTTTCCCCTCTAAAGGTTAAAAGGTAAATCCATTTTTATCAGTCTCATTTGAGAATGCAAATTAGGTCTGATTAATCAAGTCAAAGATAAATGTGCTCGTCTGATTTCAGGACAGAATGTATAGCTTACCCAGTTCAGTTCTTTTCCCCTTATAAATACCCAGATAAACAGAGTCACAAGCAGAAGTCCTCCTAGCAGAAGTAATTCATCTATGGTCAGAGGAGAGCCGGGCGACACGTGTCCCTCCACTACGCTACCTTGTGTTCCCCCTTCAAGGATCAGGGCAGCGTCTCGAAGGACCTGTGTGCTCATGGACCAGCCACAGTGGGAACGGGCGAGAAGAGAGTTTTGGGAGTAAAAACAGAGGAAAATGGGAAAGCCACATTTGCTTGGATTATTAAGTTTTCTGTGCTCCAAACAGAATACAAACTGGCACCTCCCATCGTGACTAATGAGGGCTGCCTCCGCGAGAACAGAAGGGCTGACAGCCAGCGAGGCCTAGTTGGCAGGTCCCAGCCCAGGCCTCGCCGCATTCATCATCCGCTAAACCAATCCACCAATTCTGCACCACCATTTGTCATTAATTATGCTAATCAGCACACCATTACTCTCTGATGACACTGTAGCTGTTATTAGCTAGTTATGGCTTTTCAGAAGTACAACTTATTGTGCACGCAGGGGCCGTGCATGCATTAGCCTACAGGGAAGAAATGTCCAATTATGAAAAGAAGAAATTTGCTATTATCTTTTTATAACAAACCAATTTAGTAATTAGAAAAGTCTCTGAACTCATAGGTTCTTTTTTTTTCTTCCCCTAAAATAATTGTAAACCCCCCCCCCCAAAAAAAAAGTGCTTTTCAACATTTCTCTGAAAGAAAAGGAAATACCAACAGAGATTTTTTTGTGACACGTCTAGAAGTGGGGCCTGGGGAATGACTGTGCACAAGCGCGGGGCACACAGAGACTCTGGTGGGCTGGGTTTTTCTTTCCAATTTTGAATTTGCAGGACCACTTTATTATGTATATTTCAGTCACTAGGAATGCCTACGAAAGCACACCCACGCGACCTTTTACAGTTCACTTACGGCAGATCGAAGCTGTTCACGTAATGCTGCCAGGCTGTGCACACCTCACCTGGCAGATGCTTCCAGGAGAAGCACAGCAACAGCCCACTTTAACCCTCCCGTGCCCCAACGATACCGCCAAGGGCGTCGACGCCACTCAGATGACCTTGGAGACAGACGATTTGGCCAAATTAGCACATGTCCTGTGCACGGTGTGGGGCTGTGCTCAGGGCTGGCAGAAGGAGGGAGTCGTCTGGGTCAGCAGTCAGACCAAGTCAGGGGAGACCGTTTTCCAAAACTTAAGGCTCCACAGGGGGTCTGCCCTGACTCTGCGTGTCAGCAGGGCTGACCTGGGGGCTCTTGTGCAAACCAGGTTCTAAGCCCAAATTGTTGTGTTCAGGCTGGAGTCGTTACCATCAGTTTTAGAAGCTTAGTCTGTATTAAGAGCTCATTAATATCATCAGAGTAAATGGGCCTATTAAAACATCTTTAAGCAATATCTGAACATAAATCTCCCTAAACTATATTTAATGACTGTACTTAAGATACATTATATGCAAGTCTTAATGAGACATTAGATAGCATTTTGAAGATTAAAATTAGAGAACCCATATAAAGTCTGTCCACTTAATGTAGCCTTAAGCTATACTGATGAAAGCATTACTACGAAATTATTGCTGCGTTAGAACAAATATTTTTAATCATGTCTGATTTATGCATTCTCTTTCTCATATAATTTTCATTTTCACAAAATACATTTTGAGTTTACAAAAGAGGGCATGCGAAAGGTTTGAAGCGTCTGAAGTACTCTGGAGGTACAGCAAATACAGAATTTAGTTAGTACTGCTTATTGAAAGCGCTCTGGGCTCCAAATCACATTTCTTTATGCTTGGTTTAATTAGTCATTCCAGTACTACAGGCAGCCAAACATATTTACCTTACCATTGAACTTCTTTCACAACTAGACTAGATACAAAGTAGACCTTAACCGAAAATATTTTGAAGACCAGAACACAGTACAATCTACGTAACACTGGCAGTGGTTAACATCTGGGCAGCTAACTGAATCTGTTTTCCTGGGCCCTCTGCAGAGCCCACGCTCCCAGACAGCACCCCTGCCCTGCACCGTGTGCTCCCACCCTCAGCAGACAGCTGGACAGACGTCCTCTGACCTCTGAGGTCTGCAACCTTCTGTTTGTCTGTTTCCCTTGAGCCTGTCATGGAGGCATCAGTGAAGTCCTGCTTCTACTCCGGGGGCCCTCGCTGTGAAGAGCAATCAGTGTTGCTAGTAGAAGGATATTTTTTTAAAAAGTTTGATTCCCCCAGGGCTAAGGGGATTGAACCTTTTAAACAGATCCAAATCCACCTCAAGTCTGTTCAAACAAGGAAGCATTCTCAGGGCCTGCGGGAGGACGACGGTGGGTGTGAGGTGCTGATGCACAGAACTGAACTAACTGCCCAGAGCAAGCAGTCGGGCCACAGAAAGATCTGCGAGTCTCTCTGTATGAGGGATTCTACTCTATCTGAAATAGAAATGTATATCCCGAGTCTATAAAAATCCTGATAAGACTTATTACCCAGAGGCCTCTTGAAAACAAGTCAAACTTCAGATTATATCCATTAGAAATGCTTTTCTTCTTTATGTACTGTATTTAAAATACTATGCACCCAAACAGGATTCTTCATGCAACAGAAAAATCTATCCGCTTCCTCCTGCTCTTGGGAGTTCTCCCAAAGGAAAGAAACTGCATCTACCCCTGTATCAAGATAAGAGCCTTACAATCTCATTTTGGGGTGCATCTGTTGAGTCCATCATATCCCACTACCAGCTGAACTGTAGAGAGAATGTTATCTGAGAACCTGGACAGGGATAAGCCTAGATTAATGTCACCCGGTAGCACGCAGAGCCTGGACTTGGATCTGACACCAGCGCAAGATGCTTTGCAAAAATTAACGCTGTAGAAAACGTTAAGAGACGAATTATCATTGGAGCTTTTTAGACTTTTTTTTGGATACTTTATACCAAAGTATAACCACCTTTTATATATGCTATTCAATTATGAAAGACTTCTGGGATTATGTAAATCAAGACAAGTCAACTGGTGACACCTCTCTTAATAGAATGAGATTATCTCGGCTTTTTTTTTCTCCTTCACAGAAGAAGAAAGTAGCACAATTTAAACACTCTGGTCATTAAAAGAAGACCCCTCCTCCAGCATGTAAAATCTGTAGCAACAAGCCTGTTTCCATTTGCTTCTCCCAGATATTCTCTCCCCAGAAGGAACTACGACATAGTACAATTTTGCATTTTTAACTGTATGAATTAGGCATTCTTCATAAATAACAGCTATGTGCTATACACAGGAGCTCCTTTTTATTAGGGACACAGTAATGAACAATGAGCAATGTGTTCTATTATTCTTTGTCAAATCACAAAATGCTACATTAGAATAACTGTGCTGGTCAATGTAATATAGTAGATTAAATTCAACTTCTGTGGAAAAACCACTGTAAAACAGCATGATAAGAAGGCTATAAAAAATTTAATTTTACTCCAAACTCCATCACAAAAAAAATGGTGTGAAAAGTAATTTTGCATAATCAGTACACGCCATCTGGAACAATTAACCAAGTTCTATAGAACTATGAGGATCAGTCATATCTGCTTATTAAAGATCAGAAATTATACAAGTAATAAATCCTTGAAAAAACTAAGCGTACTCCCGCCTGTCAACGCTATTTTAACTTCAAATACTGAAGAACGCCTGATAAGGCTGAAAAGAAGAGATTAATATATGCAAATTACATCCAGCATTTAAAATCCCCACAACTGTCTCCGGTTTTCTGTCCCTTATTGCTGGCTTTATGTTTTATTCATACACCAACTCACCTGTCACTTCATAAGCTATAATATTATGGGGGTATTATTAAACAGCATAAAGCCGTGCTTTAATTGGAAAGCTTCATTGCATTTTCCAATTATTTGGAGTAAATTAAAAGCAGATGCACATAGTTTAATAAGGAGTCTAATATCAGTTCCGGGAAATCAAAATTCATTGTCATTACTAGGTCGTGATAGTTTTGCAAACTGTACTCAATTTCAGAGGTTTTCAAAGGAAAATCTGTCTATGCAATCTGTTAATTGTCATTCGGTTAATAACTGTTTAAATATCCCAACTACACAGCAGCTTCCTATTAAAAAATATTAAACTATGGGGTTTATGCAAGGAAACAAATCGTGCGAGCCACTCCTGGGCTGGGCTGGGCTTTTCAGACTTGCCAGTTCCCCATAAAACAACGGAGGCCCGGAGACACCCACCCCACACAGCAGCTTCCCGGGACGGGAGGACAAAGGACAGTGGTTCTGTACTCTGAGCACCAGGGATTGCAGCACGATCAGACAGCTCTCGGTGGGAAAGGGCAGAAGCTGTATTATAAATTGTGCTTCCAGAGGTCCACGCTACTCAGCAAAAAATTAGCTTCCAAAGTTTTAATTGGTCCACCTAAAATAAATCCTTTTAATGAGTGAATTAACGGATTCAGGATGCAAACATGGGCAAATCAAAGAAGGCAAACGTCGTGAGCAATTTGTTTTTAAAAAACTGACCCCTGAAGGGCCGTCCCTCACTGGTTCATGACCCGGGAGTGGAGTGTCCCCAAGGCCCTGCAGGGGCTGCCACGGTGCCTACAAGTGGAATGAACCGCCAGACAAAGGACTATATTCCAAGCGGTTACGGATGTAAAGAATGAAATCTTAAAGGTTACTCTTCCTGAAGAATCCTGCTCACGGCTGTAGTAATATTAGAACCCCGCAGCTACAAGTTGCACACACACAAATATGTGTCGCTAAAGCATTTACAAATGAAAAGTCCCAGGAATACTCAAACTAGTACACGTAACCTTTTCATTTTTATACCAAGTGACAGACTTTTTCAAATCCTAGGTGTGTAAATTATAATAGGACAAGCAGTAATTGACTTTTAAACTCCACCCACTGCGAGGGCTACAATTAATCTGTTTTTAGCATAAAAACTGCTGCTCTGCAAAGTTCATAACTTGTAGGCTCTTTTCCCCAATCCAATTAAAACCTAAGAGTCTTTCTGAAAGGCAACAGCACAGAATTTATGCTTCACCTCCCGGTTCAAAGGGCATAGAGGCTAACACCCCAATCATTCAAGGGCAAGCCCCCCCCCAGACCAGAGAGGACACCAAATGCTTGAACGTGAGAGAGCCTTTTGGCAAAACCACCAGAAACTAGCTCAAAGATGAAGATAAAAGCAATTCTTGTGCAGTGATCCAAAAAATAGCATCTCTCTCTCTTTTTTTCCAAAATTACCTGTTTTAATAAAGTAGACACACTGTGCCAACTGAACCATTTAATTATCTGCAAAAATGATGAATCAAAACAATAGTTTACAAAAATAAATGACTAACCTCTGATTAAAATGTCTGTCCTCATTAAATCCAAATAAAAGATACAATATCTTTTAAAAAAAATGTAGTCTGAAGAAAGGAGCAGTCCCTTAGCATCGATAGATACCCTGGCTTCCTCCCCTAAGATGGGGACATCTAAGAAAGTTGTTTACACTGTTCTCCCAAACCCCAAGAAAGATCGTCTTCAGTGCATGGTGTGTCCTGTGGCTGCCGAGCCAGCCCTCGGCACAAGCCCTGGAGCCGGCACCCGGCCTGGCAGCAGCTCTGGAGCGCAGGGAAGCCTTCGTGATGTGCTCGGTGGGTGGTGTGACTCTCATGGACCCTGAAAGCAAGCCCTGGCTCACAGTTACGTAAGGACTCTGGCTCAAGGGTCCTGGGATGACAGGGGCAGGAAAGAAAGAGCCACAAACCAAAAGGCAAAGAAGAAAGAAGTCAAAGCGTTTAGAGGGCTGAGCACGGATATGCTCCTTTCTCAGTCGGAGCTGATTCGATGAGAAGGGAAGAGGAAAACTGGAGGCTCATTTCAATGTTGAGATGTTCTCTTTTCAATTGTTTTACCCAGTAACAAACTTACATCTCATGCAATTACCAATTTCTGAGCTAGGATGGGGGGTTGGTCTTATATGACCCCAAGAAGTCCCCTGAACGGGGCAGGGTCCCTCCAGATGTGAGTTGTGAGTTCTCCTCTGGCCCTGCCTAGTGGACCAGCTGCCCCTCCTGATGGTATTTTAGGCGGGGTAGAGGTGGGGGTCTTACTGCAGGTGACTAAGCCCAGCGCTCCCTGGAACGACAGTGTCTGCGACAGCCATTCAGCTGCCATCTCTGCGGGGCCCGCTCAGCACAAGGTACTTCACATCCATTAGCCCTAATCCTCAAGATTCAGAAGAGGAGACGAATGAAATGTTATACAAATTGTCCAAAGTCACGCAGCTGGGAAGGGCGGATACAAAGGGTGGATTTCAAGAAGCAATCCGACGACAAATATCACCGAGCGCCTCCCGCGGGCTGGGCCCTGCTTGGACGCACACCAGTGAACGAGGCGCGTGGTCCTAACCTCCTGGGACGGACCCTGGACTCCAGCAGAGAACTGAGCACTGAACAAGACGTTGTAACCAAAGACAGGTCGCCCTCATTAGAACCGGGAAACCAGTCAGACGGCCAAAGTTTACAAGCAGCAAGAATAGCCAAGAGGCTTATGGCCAAAGAAGCTGCCCACGCTGGGCCTATACAAGGGCCAACCACCTTTGGCAGAAGAAGGGTGAGCGGGGCCTGCGTAATTCGTGAGCCAAAGGACCCTCTGACAGGAGTGACACTGACATTTTGTTAGCACAGGGCATATGTAAGGTAAACACAGGAGGCAATGGAACAGAAAGATGGGTGCGTTTACTGCCTCCAGATAGGAGGCGATTAAGTACTTCTAAGCGTGTCACCAGGAGCGATGCTTGGGGCCAACGAGGCACGCTTTCCTCTCTCCTTCAACGTTATGGATGTTGCCTCGCCAGTGGATCATGAGATCGTTCACACTGTAGAACAAGCCAGGCGCGAGAAACTGCTCTAAACAAAGGATCTCGAGCTTGGAGGACAGTTCTGCCTCACTCACCGTCTGAGACGATCAAAACACAAATCTGAGGAGTAAGGAGCCTCGTTCTCCGGGGTGTGTGATAAATACATCCTGTCCAAACCCTAGGCTGGAGCAGTGAAGATTGTGTTTTTAAACATAAAAGGTTAAGACCACCACCGGCCATTTATAAAAAGAGGGAAGAAGGCATTGGGTATTCAGGACACAAACACCAACTGCACAAAAACGGATGGATTCAGGTATTCTGTCCAGAGGGAAGGTGGCTTCACTGCTACAAAACAGATCAGAATGTCTTTTGTCCTAATGTTAGCAGTTAAATGCATTCGTCCTGACATCCTGTGTGACGGACAGAGAGGATAACTCCTGATCTCATCACCGAATTCCGTACAGCCATCCAACCTCTCCCTGAGTTCTGCCGACGCCCACACCTTTACTCACTAAGTTTAAAGACGCTCACCTGGAAGCTGATCCCCTGTGACTACCGTCATAAGTCAGCCAGGCTGGAGCCTGGGAGCTGGGCCACGCGGGAGAGCAGGAGAACCTAGGCAGTGGGGCCAGCAGGACGGGAGCTGCGACCAGGAGCTCAGGAGAGGGTCGCACAGGGTCTGGAATGGCTCAGTGACCTCAGCAGAGGCTGGCACCTTAGGAGGCCCAATCTAGAGAACGAAGCTTCAAAGCGGATGGCACTGAGGTGACTGTCAGTTCAAATAAGAGGCCTACTGTGGGCAGGGTCCGGGAAGTTGGGACAGGGGAAGAAACCGCCTACACTTCAGTCCCAAGGTGTGAAATGGTCTGTTTGCGCTGCCCACTGCCACCACAGGGCTGATGGAAGGCCACAGCAAGGGGACATCCAGGTGCCCAGAGCTCCGCACCCCACCCCACCCCCCGACAAAGGTCTCCGTCTCTGACACAAGACCAGCAGTAGCCTTGCCTACTGATGGAGAGGAGGTTCCTTGAAGCATCTGGAGTATTCCCTTTCCTGGTTGGAAAAGAATCTGAGAAGGGGTGGGAGGGAGGTGCTGTGGAATAATTACAATCATAATCAACACATCTATAGCACCTTCCACGTACCAGGCACGGTTCTAATCTTCACTACAAACCACTGCCATTCCCATTTAACAGACAAGGAAACTGAGGCCCAGAAAGGTGAAGCCGCTTGCCTAAGGTCACTCAGCTTCAAGTGAGGGGCTGTGTGCTCACCTCTTCACCGTTCTGCCCAGCAACGGCCAATAGGAGCCACACCGCTCTTGGCAGTGCCCTGCGGCCTGGGGGGTCATTGCCAGTCAAGGATCAAAGGCCTCACTCTGATGCGGTCCCAGAGATGAGGGGCCGGGGACCATCTGAGGTTGAAACAACACTGAGACCTAATAAACCGTGAGCCACTCTGGGTGTGTGGGTCCTTCCAACTTCAGTTGACAAAGGCAGGGAAATGGTCCACAGCCAGAAGGAGCGTCCTCCAGGCGGGGGCTGGGAGCTTAGGGTCTGGATGGGCTTGAATCTCAGCCCTCCCGCTCACTGGCAGTGTAACTGGGGGCAAATCACTCTCTCAAATCTCAGTTTCTCCACCTGTAAAATAAAGATACTTATTTTATGAGGCTTGAAACAAGGCTTGAACGTAGGAACTCAGCAACGCTGGCAGCTGTGCTGTATCTGTAAAATAGGGACAGTAGTAGTAACAGTACAAATCCTGAAGGTTTTCTTGGCAAGGATTTGTTGGGAACGCATGGAAAGGGCTTACTCCAGAGTCTGTACACAGTAAGTGCTAGAAGAAGGCTAGGTATTATTAAAATAAATGAATGCAATCCATTTTAATAAAAGCAAAAACAACTTCAGCTCCCTAAATGTGTTTAAAGAATTTCCCTTAATTATATCATTTCCCCCTCTCAGCTGACAGTCTATTATTGCGACACAGGGAGAGACAGAGATAGAAAAAGGAACAAAGGGCTAATCCGATATAAGCTGCTCCTAGGCAGGAGTGTTCGGTAAACCTGACGACTTCATTCGCCCCAGAGAAAACCTCTGAAGAAGTGCTAAGAGCAGATGAAGAGCTGGGATTAAGCGTCTTCCCTTTGTTTTCAGCATTTCTCTGGCTAGGCCTTCAGAAAGGACCACAATCACGCTGCCTGCCAGGAAGGGAATTACGATGGGGAAATGGAGGCATATTTCTGCTTAAAAACTAGACAAAGAAGGTAAGCATGCAGGGAGAAAGGTGTCAGAAAGTTGGTTTTTCTCTAACTGTCCGTGTCTGGGCAGTTTATAGTCAAGACAGCGTTTGGATGGAATTTCTCTGAAGTCTGGAGTAAGTACACATTTGCTAGTAACAACTCAGGTATCCCAACCCGAAAAACACACAGGCTCCTTCCCACACAACCCCAGCCCTGGGAGGTGGGTGTTACCACCCCTACCTTAGATACTAGACAGTGGTTGACACAGAGGAAACTTCCAAAAAGTATTAGCTGAACTACAGTTACATTTGAATCACTGATGTTGTTATTACAATTACTGATGTCGAGAGACGTGGGCATTTAGATCCAGAAACGCGTGGTGCCGAGCCTGCCATCACTGGGCTAGCCAGCAGGAGAGGCTGGGCCTGCACCCGGCTCTTCCCACTGCCTCTCCGCTGCCTCACTCGAGGATTTAAGAGGGGGACGTGGCCCATTAAACCAATGCCGCCTACACTCCGCCGTGCCTAAAAACCGAAGCGAGACTGAAGGCACAGCAGGGCGTGGCCACCTTTTAAGAGCACTGAAGTATCTGTCACCTAATAATATTTTTATTTTTCACGATGACGAAACTGGAAGAAGTCGTAACTTTCTCCTGCCGGTGGAGCACAGGAAAAGCAGAAATGAAAGCCTGGAGCGGAAGGCAGCCAGCCCAGCAGCACTTTTCCTCCAAAGACACCAAAGGCACGTTGGAAGATTTTATGGAAGTCGCCAGCTCACTCTGCCAAGGGCATCTTTCCTTCCTGCCCTCAAGCCAGCATCCTGTCACCTTCCCGAGAAGGGTTCATGGGCTGCCTGCCACGGAGAGCTGCCAACGTCTAAGTGACGATGCGTGACAGTGGGCCTCGGTTTCCAGGGGGTGCCGAGCCGAGCCCTGCCAGAGCCTTTGCTGCAAGTTTCTCTGGCCTGAGGAAGATGTTTTCGCTGTGCACTCAGAGCGCTCTGACTGCTGAGAAGTAAAATCTCACAGATAAAATCATACAAGGGAGCGCGGGGCCAAGATGAGCCAGTGTGTCCTGAGCGGCAATCCTCATCCAACCTTTGGGCTCCAACTCTGATCACAGCCCTGCAGGGGAGGCGAGTATGGAGGGAAGTGACATTCCCGCACTGCCTCCTGATTTATAACACACTCTTCTATATCCTGGATCCTCTCAGCAATCCTGGGAAGCTAGTGGGCGGTTACTGTATTATTTTCCAGGGGTGAATAACTAGCATTGAGTGACCTGCCCAGGGTAACATAACGCAGGGCCCTTGCACAGCTCCAGCCAGGAGCCATTCACATGCGTCGTGCAGTGCGGCCATTCACAGTGGCTCTGTGTGATGGCCCCACGTGCTTCTGACCCCAAACGCCCCGTCAGTCACATGCTGAACCTTCTTCCCCACGCTTCCCTCGAAGAGGGAACACGGGGCCTGGCACACGGCAGTGCTGTCTGCTGAATGAACAGGGAAGTAAACAGTCGTTCTGGTCTCTTTGCCTTTAATTACAACCGCATGGATTCAAAAAGGATTGAAGACAGCCTCCATCGTCTCTTCTAAACATAGCCTCTGCTGCCTCAGAGTGCTCCCAGGTGAGATCGCTCTAACACAAAGCAGTGTGGGAGGAGACCAGCAGCCCCAACTGGAAGGGACGCAGACAAGCTTCATGAAGAGGTAGTGTAGGAGCAGGGCTTCAAGGATGGGTCAGCAGAGAAAAGGAGAAGAGACGATGGGGCCACCTGGGCCATGGGACTGGCAGGGGCAGATGCACAGAAAGACACAAAGATGAGGACACGGGGAGCGACCTCGGCTGCTGGGCACAGAGGAAGGGACGCCGGACAGGTGGAGACTGGCCACTGACAGCCCCAACGCCAGGCAGGTGAGGTAGGAAAGAACGCAAGGTCTGATCTGAGAGGCTGTGCTTTGGGGACATGAGTCTGCCACCTGGGCAACTGGACTGAGGACTGATAAGCCAGGTCCAGGAAGTGCGAGGCACCAACACCTGGTACCTGCCGGGCCCGAGCCCAGCCAGCCCCGTAAGCGGGGACACAGGAGAACACCAGGGGACCATGCCTGATGCTCAGGTCCAGAAGATGCGCCGGGGGAACTGGACATGGCTCTGGACCTCATCTGTCGTAAGGTGACCCAGAGCCCAGCCAAGGGGTTTCAGGGTCTCTCTCCGCAAAATCCTAGCAGAGGCACTTGCAGAGCGGAGCACCTCGAGTTCCCAAGTGCCCTGCGTGTCTGCCCGCACAAACCGTTCATCAACTCCAGTGACTGCGGTGGCTGTATGAAAGCGCGTCCAATTAGCCAGGCCTCCATGGATACTTGCACTCTTGAATCTTCCGCATTTCGAAAGGGTTAAAGCTTATTATTAGCATATAATTTACAGTCCTTTCTCCCAGGGAAGGAATAATGCACAGTAAATGCCACATTCATTTTAATAATACATGTTACAGTCTGTGCCCAACATCTGCACAAAGGTAAAGGAGACAGATTTTTTTGACGTGTCCCACTCTGCCATCTAAACACAGGCTTTTTGTTTCTTAAGTGACGGAAGGTTTAATCAAGAAAGCAGGCAATTCATCAATCGAAACAAGGCAGCGTGTGAGCGCCTGACAGCACACACATGGTTGTGTACAGAGCAAACCTGGCCACCTGTCACCCGCACCTTTGCGTCAGGACGTACAGATACACTATGCAATAAAGTGCCCACCCACTCCCATTCACTTCTGCTTTTTCTTATTCGATTTTCCTTTGTTGTCAGGGCAGGAATGGATGGATAGACAAGGGGCGCAATGGCTGTTAGAGGGGATGATAAAACTTTATATGTCTTTAAAATGACTTATTTCCTCCTTGACTTGAGCACCGTTATTATAAATATTTTTTCACTTCATTGAGGAATTTTCCCCATATGCTATAATCTGGGGCTGCATCAAACTGACGTTCCTCCCGCGGATCCCTGCCACCCTCCCACGTGCTCACCCCCCACCTCTCCAACCAGTCCTAGGTGAGTCTGAAAATCCTCATCAGAGGATAAAGGAAAGGAGGGGTCTGAAGTTCAAGGCCACAAAAGCCGCGTGAACATGTCCATTAATGACAGAGGCCACAGGGGTACCTGCGAATGCAGAGGGCGATTCACATTACTCCGGGGCTCCCACTAGAAGCTGGCGGCCCTTCCCCTCCTATGAGGTTGTCAACCCAATCGCAGGCTGACACTCACCCACATGCATGGGAAAAGGAGAAACACACACACACACACACACACACACACACACACACACTCCCCACGCAAACTCTGCAGCATAAACGTGACATGTGGAGCAGCTGTCTGTTAGAACACCTTACACAGAAAAGAACAGCATCTCTCACACACCCTATTGTTTTAGTCCTTTGGTCTCTTCATTTTCTGGCCCAGCAGTGCTTTATGACCATTACAGTATTAAGTTTATTTCCGATATTCCAGGTGAGATTTTTTTTTCCTAATTAAAAGACAGAAATAATGTAATCACCAGAAATGAAAGGAAAATATGTTTGCAGTTGTTTGGTATGCTGCAGATGAGTTTTTAAATGATCACACTGTGAAATATACAGATTTTCTTTCATAATAAGATGAAGGGCTGATGGCAGAAATTTTATCCAGTTGGATGAAATATATAAATCATGAATTTCATAATACTGATAATTAAATGTCCATCTTCCAATTTAAATGAGGACTAGATTAAAACTGCATGGAGAAGGCTGATATTCAGAAATCATTAATTATTTTTAATTGCTTTGCGCTTTCCCGGTCTGATGTCAGAGTTACACGGCTCGTACGGGGTTCTGTGTTTCAGATAAAATTCTCCTTCTCTCTGCACGAGTGTCGTGGCTGAACTGCTGGCCGATGGACTCCAGCTTGTCCACTCTCACACGCTTCCTGATGTCAAACATCTTGAAAAGGGACTGGTTTTTAAGAGGCAACAGCTGTGCAGGGCAATAAGCTGGCTTTTCCAGCAATCAAAAAACAAAAGCAGAAACAAAAACAGAAACAAAAAAAAACCTGAAGAAAACAGAAAAACTAAAGGCAAGGTGACCACAGCCCCTGTCTGCCGGGTCGGTTCCAGGTTCCGGCTTTGTCCTGATGCAACTCTGTGCCCCTTTCACTCTCAAAAGTGACGAAGTGGAAAATAAGTCACGTGGTCAGCCTGGTGCTGACGGACAGATGAAGATGTCAGGCGCTAAAAGGTGCTTCCCTGCACCACGAGGCCTCAGCGCATTTCTGCACGTGGCTCATCCTGAAACTGTGGGCTGAGCTGGAGATGTTTGGTTTTATTACATGCTGGTTTTAATATGCCTCTGCTTTATTACTGTACTAATCTATACGACTGTGTCAGTTTTTTTCAAAACGGAGAAAAACAAGTTCTTTGGTAAAAATTCTTTACATGGCGCTATAAATCAGTTTATAACCACCACAAAAACAAGACTCTTACAGCATAGTGTCCCATACCTACTGTCACCTGTTCCTTAAGTAAAACCTGCCACGTGGCTGACAAGACATTCCTAGGTTGGAAAAAACAATCCTGGTGCCTCTGGGCTGAGCTGCTTGTTACAGGGACCCTCGGCACAGGTGGCCCTCAGGTTGGACAGGACGTTGGGGATCTCCTCTTTCCTGACGTCCCCCGAGGTCCCCAGCCTCTAAGGCACATGACACCCAGCACAAGAGCATTTCTTAAGAAACATCTCACTCAACTTCCAAACATTTTAGGGGTTCAAACATGAGTGGATCTGCCTCACATGGGCATACAGTCTGTCCTTATCAAACTCACGGAAAGGCGGCTGTTCCCAGCACCTTACAGGGCCCTCTGTACGAAGAAAAATTCATAAAAGCAATAGTTAGGCTCTCCTCGAACAACCAGCTTATTTTTAGGTTGTCCGTAAGGAACTGTTGACTCAGAACCAAATCCAGAATCTCTGCTTCGTGCAAAGCCTCACCCACAGCTGCACCCTACTTTGCTATCCTGTATTTTCATTCACTCCTACTTTTCCCCTTCCGTTTTCACTTTGTTACATGCATTTTTGCAGCTACCTTAAATCTTTCTGGAATAGGTGGAAGAGAAATGAGCAAACGGTCAGACACCTAAACATCTAAAAAAATTATAAGGAAACAAAAAGGGAGGATACCATCATCTGGGACTAAAGTAAAAGATGTTCAGGAGAGAGAAGATATTCTTTAAAAGAAAACTAACAGCCACTAAAAGTTCTGACAAGGAAACTTAGGAACTGGGGCTTTGGGACAGAACCTAGAGAAATCAACATGGCCCTGCAGCAAGTCCTCCCAGGAGAAGATCTTAAGGGCGTGTAACTGAGGGAGACACACCGATAAGAACATCGCCAGGAAAGAATGAGCCCATGAGCTGCCACTTATCACAAGTAAGGACAATTTAAACAGTGGTTTGCCAACCCTACTATATGCAGGTTACAGAGTGAGACAAACTGGGTGCCCACCATTTTATTTCATCTACTCTTTCAAAGAAAACCATCCACAAACCCTAAGGAGTGAATAACATGGTGATGGGGAATTTGAGGGGCAAGAAAGGTGAGCAGCCTGGTGCTTTCAAGCTCAGTCGGTGTCTGGGGGGCCACTGGGCACAAAAGATAAGTCAGTGGTCTCTGAGGAACATCAGTGGACAGGAGGTTCCAGGGGACTGAACAACAGAAAAAGATCATGTCCTCAAAAAGGGATAATAAGATAGTTATTGATCTGTGGCCTGGAAGTGATATCCACTAGAATTTGAAAGCATATGATGAGTCAAAAGACTTGCGAGCACTCAGAAAAGACGGCGATCGCTGGAATCTGCAAGGCTTCCCAAGAGCGTGACAAGTTAACATCGGTCCTATGTTGTTTCTTCTTTCGAGCGCAATATGTGCGATCACAGAGAAAGGAGACACCGCAAAGAAACAGAAAGGAGAGCAGGAAAATCCAGTGAAAACCACTATAAACACCTTGGCATGTACCTTCCCAGACCTTTAGATATACTTCTTAAAACGAGATCACACTGCACGTCCTGGCTGTCACTTAACAGCATTCATGCACATCTTTTTATGTAAATCAGAACTGTTTCTGATGCTTGAAAAGTTAAGGCCACTGTGTGGATGTCTCATAATTTAACCACTTGCTTTGAGACGCTTTTGATGCCCCCTTGGGCATTATACTTAGAACGCAGCAGCGCTCGCCCTTGTGGACAAATCTTTTTGCACATCTTGTATTTTCCAGAAGAAACTCCTGGAAGAGGAGGTGTGAGGATCAAAGGTGTGCTTCACGGCCATTCTGATGAGGGTACAAGATGGCAGAGAAGGGAATAAGCTTCTCAGGATTTCAGCACGATGTTCCTCACCCCAATCCTGTGGGCAAGAGAGAACTACCCACTGGCTGGACAGTGCAGAACAGTCGGCATGCAATGCTGACGGGACGCGTGGTACCCCAGATGGCTGGAGGGATATGAACATACGGTAAGACAGCCCCGCTGAACACGGGAGCACCGCGCAGAGATGGGCTGGGCTGCTCAGAGATGGTGGCCCAGACACTATAGGGTTGGAGCAGCAAATCAGGACGATCACCTGCCCCGGAGGTCATAGAGGGTACTCCCAGGCAAGGCAGACACTAGGCTAAATGCTTTCCTTCCTCCCCACTTCCTTCCACAACCATTTCACGAGCACCTCTGTGTGCTGGGGACAGAGCTACATGCTGTGTCCACCGGTCTCTCAGCAGCTCTGAGCAGTGTCTCTCCCTCTGCAGGCAGGACAGGGATGAACTGTCTCAGTGAAAGGTACAGAAGGAATATAAGCCCTTGGGAAAACAGGTATGCCCTTGGGAAAACACTTAAAAGTATATATTACTTTAATAACCATATGTACAAATTAAATGTGGGCTGCTCTTCAAACTTCTAATAACATTGTTTGGAAACCTACGTATCTTAGGAAGGGACCGCAAGCAAGGGGCGCAGTGATCAGATGGTTTCAGGAACGAACCAGAGCCGGCCAGGAGTTCGCACCAAAGGCTCAGTGCCTGACGCCCGCTGCGAACGTGTGCCAGAGCTGCTTCGGGAGGAGAACAGTCTGGGGATTCGTTCCACTACCAGCAGAGCGCCAGACATCATGGCTTTGGGCACTGTGCACGGGCTGGGGGCTGGGGCACATGCTGCCTTGACTGTTTTTGGAGTGAACCACTGAAACCTTAACTTCGCAATACCAAACTGAGACATGCCACTCAGTGCCAGATACTGTTGGAACGGGGTGGGGGTGGGGGGGCGTGGTTTCTGCTCCCTTTTAGCCAGAATGGCTCGCAGGCAGGCTGCCGCTGGGCAGGCCTCCCAGCTGCATGCACCACGACTGCGCAGTGTTGAGTCTGCCGGCCTTACGGAGCCCGCGGGTCCCGCAGGGCACGCCTGGCGGCATCACAACAAAGCAGTCCTGGACCCTGGCGGGGCACTCTGGTGCTGCCACCACCGAGGAGGCCCGAGCTGCCTGCTGCCCTGGGCCACAGCCTCGACTACCTCTGTTTGGAAGATAAAATCCAATTGACTGCCACTTACGCAAACGTAACAGGAAGTTTCTGAATGGCTTCCCCTGCGTCTTGAGACTGTTACCTCGGTATTGCTAAACTAACAGCTGAAATGAACCCAGACAACACCTCATCAAAGCCGCGGGGCGAGGAAGCAGTGGCCCAGAGGCAGACAGGAACATTCCTGCCAAACCAGAGGAGATTTCACTCTGTGGGCCCTTCTCTGCAGAAACGTCAACAGCTGGGAAAGCCATCAGAGAATCCAGGTACGGTGGGGGCAGCCGAACCCTGTGGCTGGAAAAAGATTTGCGAGCTGGAGGGGAAAAAAGTCATCTGCTGTGACTGAGCTCTCCTCATGTGCATTGGGAACGGGGCCGCCCTGCTGGATTTCACAGACCTATTTTGCACCACTCTGCCACCAGGCATCTGGGGAAATATTCAGCTTTTCTACAAAATAGGTCATCTTTCCACACTTGTTATGCTCCTTGTCGACTCTGCTGAAATAGACAGCGCACAAAAGAAATTCTCCCTGGAGATGCTTCTCTTCGACAACACGTTCCCGCTGCCCTGGGGAGCTTGGCTCCTGGAGAAAAGCCAGGATGAGGGCTTTGAGAACATCCCCGTCCTTCCCCTTCCCCTTCCCCTTCCCCAGCAGGAGCGCCACCCAGAAATGGAACGACTGGCCTTTGCTTATACTTCCAAACCTATTAGGGCGTGATCATAACAAGAAAAACTAATACTGACACGAATTATACCATTGTTCTATTTCATCTGTTTAGTAACCTGAAGTTGCAATTTTTAGAAAAAAGATTACCTTTCAAATAACCGATTCATTATGGTACATGAATGAATGCCATGTTCCCGTGTTCAAAACATCACTCTCCATTAAGGGTATGTGCTGGTAAGTGGTACCGATTTGCCATTTCCCCCTTATATACAAACGCCCCCCAACTGGAGGCCCTGTATAATCAGAGTCAAGTTTGTGGGTCTCCTCAGCTCTTAGCAAGTCACCTGCCCTGCCAGGCACCTAATGAATCTCAATTCTGTAATAAGGCTTGTAAGTTTTTTGAAAAAGGAAACCAGGACTGACCAAGTTCCTGCCAAGGTAACACTATCCATTTCAGGGCCGAGTTCAGAAATCACAGACTCATACGATGGGGCCGGGGGTGGGGGAGACGCCAGCGCACCCGCTGGTCACAGACCTGGCTTTGAGAAATGAGCGATGAGGACAGACGTGGATACGGAGGGCAGGCGGCACCAGGCCTCAGGTCTGCGGGGTCCCCAGTCCCCGCGGGGAACCTGCCCTGGATCTGGTAGGTGAACGATGTGGTGACTATTCTCTGGAAACCTCCCTTCAAGCTTGTGAAATCCACGCATTGTTTTTCACCATTAGTTTCAAAACATGCTGAGGATCTGGCCCTTCACTAAGCGCTGCGGCGACACAGAGGAAAGGGAAGGCCTGGTCCCTGCAGGGAACAGGCCCCCTGCAGGGGTAAAAAGAGAGGTAAGACACACAGATGCCGTTAGCAGCCAGGAAGCACGTAGAGGGAGGCGGTGCCTAGGACACAGATGCGCTAAATAGCTGGCCCTTCGCAGCGGCCGCACGTACCTGATATGGCATACAGATTGGAGTGCTGGTACCCATAGTCAGCCCGAGTGCTGTTCCTGCCTCGGAAGGTAGCAGGGAGCGTGAGAGAGATGTGCCTGAGAAAGACAGAGGAGAAAAAGGAGGTTACAGGGTGCACGGAGCAGTCCCCAAGGCTCAGAAAGCACAGGCGCCACCAACAGCCCACAGAGCCCGGGAAGCGGGCAGTCCTGGGACCTCCGCCTTCTCAAGCAGGACTTGAGCTGCCCCACCAGCTCGAGCCCCCCTAGGAACTCAGAAGTTTCCAGACATCAGTGGCCACTTTTTTCCATATAGCGAAGGACATTCAAGAGGAAGAAAGGGTTTCCCAAGCCTTAAGTGACGTGGCAGGTGCCCCGAGGAAGTGGGTGATTTAATCTTGATCTCTACCCACTGGGCAAAGTGCACCAGTGGGACCAGGATGCTCAGCTCTGAGTGCAGGACTTGGTTTGCCCTGTTGTCTTGGTCCCATTCCCCATCCAGTGGCTTCCACTCCTGTCCCGCGGGGCTGTGGAGGGTCACAGCCCAGGAAGCACTTTGTGAACGAAGGCGTTAGGTGTTATTACCACGTGTGTCCAGGAAACGAACGCCCACTGAGAACCACAATGGCACGTTCCCCTGAACTGCTGTGTCCGCACGTCCCCCTCAGGTGGGAGCACACAGTAGGTGCTCAGAAAGTACCTTCCATCGACCCAGCTCGTCTTTTATGGCGCAGGCGTTGGCCATTAAGGCCCACGCTGCCCACACATAAGCAGGTATCGATCAAAACACATAATCCACTTGTCGCGGTCATCAGCTGCCTTTAGTGAATGCCGAGAAGAAAGGTTACAACGATAGGAAAACCATTTAAAACCCAACAGGTCTGGGGGACAAAAGCAACACAACTGCCTCTTCGTGGTGTGACTGGGGGTTGGTTTGAAGTAGCTCAGTAGCCTGAGCTCTGGTCACACACAGTCATTTCTAAAACGGAAGAGGGGTGGGTAATGATCACATAAAGAAAGCTCACGTTCTACATGCTGCCCTTGCCACACAACAAACGCGTGACCTCCCAGAATGACTCTGGGCGGGGCCTGTTCCCACAGGCCCCCGGAGGAGCTAACATCTGTGCCACCGGCCGGCTGGCTGGACCAGGGAGTGGGGCCTTGCTGAGCGTGAGTCCTGTGTCCACGGCTCAATCCTGATGAACTGAGGATGCAGAGGTGAGCTACCCCCTGCAAGGAGCTCTCAGGCTGGGGGGACAACGGAGCAGGAACAAGCCACTGTGCGACAGGACACGTGCTCGGAGGAGAATAAAAACCACGTGCTGAGTGAGCACGAAAGCAGGCGGGTGGGGCTTCCGGGGACACTGCCTCAGAGGAGGTTGCCGGTCTTACAGGAGGAGACAGGAGCAACGGCAGTCAGGGAGAGCTGACTCTGCTGCAGGGTAAGGCTGCCTGCGGGAGACAAAGCTGGGGCCAGACCGAGAGGACACCAAACGCCGCACCAAGGGCTCATCCGCTTGGACGAAGGTTCTCACGCTCCGTTCTGCGCGTCACAGCACAGATGCAGGCACTACTGCTAACCATACAGACTCACAGTCCCAGCTCCGGGGAGTCTGGTTCAGTGGGCCTTGGGTGCAGCCCAGAAATCTCTCTGACAAGCCCCAGCAGTGCCTCTGAAGACAGGCCGCGTTCGGGAACCCTGGGAGGGAGAGGAGCAGCTGCAGAGGGATTTGACGCAGTTGATCGATGCCTCTGACCACAGCACTTAGTCAATGAAGCTGAGCAAACAGAAGAATGAGTTACTGACTGTGGTTGTGGGTGAGCAGAGCTAAGATGGTGACAGGCGACCCTGCAGAGCGGGCTCGCCCTGAGCTGGGCCCCGGCGTCTACAGATTCCAGGGTCCTCTCGTGGCCCCGCACATCGCCCCCGCAAGGCAGGTACAGGGCCCGGTGCAAAACCATTGGGGGACCTGTCAAATGTCATTAAGAATTTCAAGATGGCGACAGCGGAGGCGGAGCGTTAAACCAAGCGCGGGGGCCCTCCTGAGCGCGGGGCCCTGTGCGATGCACTGGCCGCACACCCGAGAAGCTGGCCGGGGGCAGGTGTCGGCACTACACCCACTGTACACCGAGGGCTTTTCCAGGAGCCGGGAAAGAACCCACACCCCGAGACTGCTGTGCCCCGAGAGCCCTAAGAAGGTGCATCCCACCTAACTAAGGACACGGAACATCTGCGCGGTGCGGCAGCCGCTCCAGGAAGCTCGCAGAGGAGGTGGCGTGTTGGCTGAAGCTCGGACGACAGGTGCACCTGGGTGACTGCACAGAGGGCCTCCTCCTTGGATGAGAAGACAGGGTCAGCCCAGCCATTCAGCTGTCAGAGATGGTTGAGCAAGCCGTGGCCCACATCAACCCAGATGGGTGGGGGAGGGGGGACTCGGGGCGGCAGGACAGGCAGGGTCCCTGCTTTTGCAGAGCTCACCCTGCAGCGGGGGACACAAACACGTCCATGAAGTTACAGGAGCAGCGGCTGACGCAGGGCAAGCAGGAAGACTGTCTGCACTCCCCCGAGGAAGTGCTGTGCCGGTGGGGAACTGGCGGTGGGCAGGGTTGGCGGGGTGAGGCAGGGAGGGTCTCTGAGGCATCTCCTAAGCAGCAGGAGGTCTGGCTGAGGGGGGACCTGGAAGGAGGCCGGGGTGGTCAGGGCCTGAGGCTAGGGAGAGGGTAGGGGACCAGGCTGAAGAGAGCTTCGGGGGCCACGGCACCCAGGACCCCACACAAGCTCTGACTTTATCCTGAAGGGGTTTTAAGCAGAGAAGTGACGAGATGCAATTTACAATTTTAAAAGATGACCTGCTTGAAGGAAAGTGAGGGAAAAAACCGAGATGCCACCGTAGATGGGAACAGAGCAGCCAGTCACAAGGAGGACTGTCATGGAACTGCAAGCAATTATGCAGCACCTACTGCGTGCAGACTCAACAATTCCCGTCAATATCACCTGCTGTGACCCTCCAAGTGAACGGTTTTGGGGTAATTCTACGGCCCACGGAACTTAAGTGTATGCTAGAGAATCAAGCTGCCCGGTTCCTCAGCTGCCCTGTCCACAGGGACTTCCTGGCCGAAGCTGCCTGCCTCTCTGGGGCAGCAGGTTTTGCCTGGCTGACCCCACTCTGCAACTCCTCCTTCCCTGGCCTAGTTCCTTCTGTCTCGCAGCAGCCCCTCCTGGCTCCTCCCCAACCTCGTGAGGGCTGCTGTTGGCAAGGGTTCTGGTTTAGCGTGTGCTCTCACTCCACACACTTTCCCTGGGCAACCTAACCCACATGTGTACCCTGGTTTTAGCCATCCTCACACACCAGCCCGCCTCTCCAGACTCTTGTCACTGCTTACCCCTCCCTCCACCAGGAAGAGTGAAGGTCCTGTACGTCTCTGAATCTGCCACGTTTTTCCCCTGCCTCAGCCTGATTCTTCAGCCACCCCACTCCCTCCTCCTAGAATCCCCATTTCCTCCCTTACCGCCTCTTCAAACTCCCCTTCGTCCTTCAAGACTCCACCTAAGCATCCTCATTTGGTAAAGCCCTTGCTGGGCTTGTCCCAGGCTAGATGGGTGTCTGTGCATCCTCTCTCACTCCAGTTATCCCAAGACACCTTCTCAAGAGCAGGACCAGATCAGATCAAGTTGGTACCCCATTTTCTAGGACAATTTCTTCCCCAGAGCAGACAATCATTGAACAAATGGCCGTTGAACAAATCGAGTGTTGAACCTACGGCATTAAAACCCCTGGATCTTTTTGGACATGAACTGCTGCTGCCTCTACTATTGCATTTTCGCCTGTGTGTTTGCTGAGTTAGACTCAGGGGGTCTCTGGGAGACCCATGACACCACACATCCCACTCCCCTCTGCTACGGAGGAAAACAGGTATGACGTAAGAAGTCAGTGGTGGCAGCAGCCAGGAATTTACAAGGGAAAAAACCGAAAAAGTTTCTGATCACATACGATAGACAATGTGGGGCTGATGCGGTAAATGGGAAATTAAAAGAGATTTCAAGTTGCAGGCCTGACTCTTTTACAGACCAATTGCTCAACAGGAATCACTCAAATTGAAATCAGGTTACCAAAAACTCCAGCTCTGGTGGCTGACGGTCAGGGGGACGGGGCAGCATTAAGACCAGACAGTGGGACGGCCCCCGGCCAGAGAGGGCCATAGGGAGAGGGGTCCCTGCACCACAAATAGCTGCTGTTTTTGCATTTTCACTTCTATTGTTCCTGGACATAGGGAGGAAGGGACGTGGGGACAGGAGAACGAAAAGGCACACCGAGGCCTCCTGTTAATGCGAGTGGACAGTTTGGGCCGAGGAGACAGATCACCTGTAGTTAAATCAAACAAAAAAGTCCCCTGCTGAAGGAGAAGTGGCCCAGGGGCGCTCAACCTCCTATCAGCCTGAAAGTGAGGACGGACAGGAACGTCCGTGCAGTCAGCCGAGCCTCAGAGCGAAATGAGATTCTAATTCCTCAGCATCTGGTGGGGACCCACCTGCCAGGTGCTGGGCTGGGTTCCTTCACGTATGTCACCTTGCCTAATCCTCTCAGCAACCTTTTTAGGCAGGAACAATCACTTTCAGTTAACAGAACAGGAAACTGAGGCCCTCCGAGACGAAGTTGACAGAAGCGAGCTAGAATTCATGAGCAGGTCGGTCCACGTGTCCTCTGGAGGTTACCATCCTCATCTAAAAGTTGCCCTGATGGATCATCTTTACCATCAGGTACGCAGAGTGAGATCACTCAACCAGGAATCTGGGGTCCACCCTGAGATGCCCGGGACTCAACCTGTCTGCCACTTACTAGCTCAGTGACCCTCACAGGTCACAGTCCCTCTAGTATGGGAAAAGGGAAAAGCTACAGGCAGATTTGGACACCCAATGGAGGCAGTGCTGGTGTAGTGGTGAAGAGTACCGAGCCCAGAGTCCACCCGACATAGGTTCAAATCCCAGTGCCACCAGCAGGGGCTGGGTGCCCTTCAGCAAGGGGGTGTTGCCTCCCAGTGCACAGACGCAGGCCGAGCCGACAGCACAGCACCAGGACGTGCCAAGCACGTGGCAGTACGATTTCTGTTCTGCTTCTTCCCCTTCCTGCCCCCCCCCCCCCCCCCCCCCCGGCACTGTTTTAAGCCCCGCTCGTGAGAGCCTCAGTACAGGACCACTATGAAACGCCTGTACCTTCCCTCTGCATTAGAATGAAACCTGAGCTGCCCCACAGCTGGAGGTCCTGCCAGTTCTGGCCCATCCCTCCTCTCTGACCTGGGCTTGTCTGTGGTCCCTGCACTCACACCCTCCAACCTCACCAGCTGCTTTTGGTCCCCTCCTCCCCTCACTCGCATTCCCTCTTTGGGGCCTCTGCACTTGAGGTTCCTGCTTCCCTCAGGCACCCCTGGGGAAGCACCCCGCCTCTCTCTGGTGGCGCTCCCCCTCGACACTCACTTCCCTTTCTGCTGAGCCCTTCCCGCTTAACAGGACTGTCGATTTCTTTATATGTGTCACTAGGACACGATCTCCGTGACACTTTCTCTTTCCACCGTATCCTTAGTGCCTACAACAGTGCCCTGCACACAGTGGGCACTTAAAAATTATTAGGGAGAACCCTAGAAGATTACCTAATGCTGTTGAATGAACCAATGAATCCAATTCTGACCTGTAATTAGAGATCATTTGGGGAAACTTACAGGAATTACCTTTGTCATGGCATTGCTTATAAAGCCAAAAAATGGAATCAAATTCAGTATCAAATAATAGGGGACTGCTTAAAAAATTACAGTACAGCCATCTGATAAAATATTTTACAGTCATTTAAAATATTTTACAGACTACTTAATAGCCTGAGCCCATGCCCATTACCATAGCGCCTACTGAGAAAAAACATAAAACCCTTATTTTTACACTTGGAATTATAATCAGTTAACCCAACACTCTTTGGCTTACTGCCCATAACCTGATGATCTAATAAGATTAAAGGGATGCCCCACTCATGGCACTGGGTGTTGCTGGAAGAGGAAAGAAAGAAGAAGCCGGGCACTTCAGTAGAACGTGGGCGCTACACACTCAGCTTTTCTGAAGCACCTAAGGCAGGGGAGTTACAAGAACGAGTATCAGACAAAGCTGAGACGGCATCAAACAAAGCTGAGACCAAGTCCATGACCATGATGCTGGCTGGGACCCCCCCAGACGGCAATTTCAGTGGAGTCATTTCAATGGGCCCCGAAGTCGTTGATCACGCTGTGATCCCTCTAGCTCACTCTGTTGATCTAGAAGAGTGTATTTTAGATTTTAAGAGAGTTCATAAAGATCACCAGCAGGCCAAGGAGAAGTAAGCCCAAGAACTCAGGAAACTGGCTCTACCTGGGGTGGCACCTAGAGATGAAGACCCTCTGGTACCATCCCCAGTAGGTCTTGGACCACCGGAACAGGGGACTGACCGTTAGAGGCCAGCAATTTCTGCCACTTGACTCAAATGATGGATCATGATTCCAAAATCTGTTTGGCAACCAGAGAATTCCAACTAGGACAGCCCCTGAATCCTAGGGGAGTTTTACCAAGCTTTCCTCCCTGTCCCCCACCCCCAGAATGGCCCAGAGAAGACAGGGCACACCCTGCAAGCCATCACGTCTCTCTGCACGGGCCCTGGCTGTTCCGTAATAAATAGGTCAGCATTGCACGTGCTGCCAACCACAGCTCCGGCTAAATAGAGGCTGAGGGAAATTCCGTTTTTTTCCCCCAAGTCAGTCTTTGGCGCCTTATTCAATTAACATGGCCACTAAGCCGCAGACAGCTCCATATAAGAGCCCTTCAGTTACAGAATACATTTTATTATGTGACAACAGTTGCCAGCACGATTTATTTCCTTTGATGGGATTCTGCTTTTTCCTTGTTAATTTAAATCTGTATTTTCTAGTGCTGATTCCAGGTCTGTGTGAATTTTTAAAATGTTACCATTAATCTTCTGAACCCAGTGGCCACATGTAATGGAGATGGCTCTGCCCGGGCAGCCGCGATGCCGGCTCTCCTCCCAAACTGTTGGAGGGCAGCGCTGAGGGGCCCGTGGCTGGTACGGCGGCGGTGGACTCATGGTTAGAGACAGATGTCACTTCTATCTTCCACCCCCTGCGCGTGCGCGCACACACACACGCACACACACACATTTGCAACCAACAGATTTTGTGGTGTTAAATCACGATTCCCATTCTGTTTTCTGGCTATATCAAAACCACCTTCTGCGTGCAGCAGCAGTTTTCCATGTGTGCTCCAGGGACCTCCAGGGGTTCCTCAGACTCTCTCAGGGAGTCCACGAGGTCACCACTACTTTCATAATAACACTAAGACATCACTTGCCTTTTTCTCTCTCATCCTCTCACGAGCAGACAGAAAAAACTTCCAGAAGCTTATGAGGATGTCATCACTCTGACGTCTGCTTAGGTAGTCTCGTGTTTTACGTTTTTCTCAGTTTTAAGTTTTAATAAGGGAAATATAGATAAACATAACCCACATCAACAAAAGCTCTTTTGAATCCTCATTTTTTTTTTTTTCTCCAGCAGGATGGAATCCTCAAGTTTTAAGACTATTAAAGTCCTAGACCCAAAAGTTTGAAAGCCACTCTTCTAGGACAGTGTGTTAAATGTAACTCTGTGGAGGCAGGTGTGTGGCTGTGCGACCTCTGGGTCAGGATGCTCCTTAGACACAAGGGCCCTCTGAGTCAGAAAGACAGATATCTAAACAGTATATCACCCAAATAATGAGAAATAACATTTGTTTACTCACTTTCACTGGTATAAAGAAGCATTAGTTGAAAATATTTAAAAGACTGAAAAAAATTCAAACTAGGAGGATGAAATGATACATGTCCTAAAAAGACATCAGGACTATATGACTTGAAGGGCCAGACGTGGCTCTAGCCAGGCTCCAGTCACCAAGCGCCTACAAAAACTAATGAGAACAGAGAAAGGTAATGATGGTTCAGAAGATTACCACCAAACAATGAGCGCCCAAGGGAGAGGAGGGGAGGGGAAGGAGCAACTCATACATCCTGCCCTTTGGCCAACATCCAGTCTAGAAATATATATCCTCACGAGGGCCTGTAAAAAATGTCACACAACAAGATAAAAAGAACATTACCTCTGGGAAAAAAATGTACTGTAGGATGCAGAAAAAGCTATCTGCATTAGGAATAATGCGGAAATAAAATCCCCCAAACTGAATCAGCAGTATCGTGGATAAGCCCCCCACTAGTTTCCAGAATGCAGAGAAGGAAAGAACACAGAGGTGACAATGTTGAGGAAAAATATGATAAATATGGAGAACAAAGACCAATCTAAATATTCTAGGTGTTAGAGAGAAATCAGAACAATTAAAAGAGAAGTAACAATAAAAAACAGTTTAAAGCTTGCCTGATTAAATCTAAACAACGAACAAAATATAGAAGCCAATAGGGCTTCCAACATTCCAAGCAAAATCAATAGAGACTCACAGCAAAATAAATCCTGATTTCAAGACTACCTAATTTCAAGACTTAGTGTAAAGCTACAGTAATCAAGACAGTGTGGTACTGGCATAAACACAGACATATAGATCAATAGAACAGACAGAGAGTCCAAAAATAGACTCACACACGTATGATCAATTGATTTCCAACAAAGGTGCCAAGACAATTAAACTGGGAAGCAGTAATCATTTCAACAAATGGTGCTAGAACAACTGGATAGCCACACACAAAAAAGAGAACCTTGACGCTTACCTCACACCACATACATATATAAAATAACCCAAGAGATTCACAGAACTATTCTAGAAAAGAGGAAAAGGAAAGGGTAAATTGTTAAGTCCAGGCCCTGGGGTTTGATACTTTTTATTTAAACACATCTTGATTGACCAGGCATAGCATGGCCTCTTCTCAGAGAAAAGACAGGAGAAAATCTTTGTGACCTTAGGTGTGTCAAAGACTTCTTAAATAGGACACAAAAAACCAAAACTCTTCCAGACAAAAAAAATTGATATATTGGACTTCACCAACATTTAAAACTCTTGTTATTCCGAAGATGCTGTTACAAAAATGGAAAGGCAAACCACAGACCCGCAGAAAATATCTGCGAACACATATCTTACTTATAACTAGGATATACCCAGAACTTACAACCTAATAGAAGACTAACAAGCCAATTTAAAAAAGACCATATGGGGCTTCCCTGGTGGCGCAGTGGTTGAGAGTCCACCTGCCGATGCAGGGGACACGGGTTCGTGCCCCGGTCCAGGAGGATCCCACATGCCGCGCAGCGGCTGGGCCCGTGAGCCATGGCCGCTGAGCCTGCGCGTCCAGAGCCTGTGCTCCGCAACGGGAGAGGCCACAACAGTGAGAGGCCCGCGTACCACAAAAATAAATAAATAAATAAAATTAAAAAGACCATATGATTTGAACAGACACTTCACTAAAGAAAATATACAAATGGTAAATCAGCACATGAAAAAAATGTTCAACATCACTAGTCATTAGGGAAATGCAGATTAAAACCACCATGAGATATGACTAAGTGCTCCTACATTACTGAGGAGCAATTAGAACTCTTATGCACTGTTCGTAGGAATTTAAACTGGTACAACCACTTCAGAAAACAGTCTGTAGTTTCTTAAAAAGTTCAACGTACCCTATGGTACAAGACAGCCATTACACTTGTAGATTTTTACCCAAGAGAAACAAAAGCATATAATGTGTATACAAATGTACCGAGCAGCTTTATACGTAAAAAGTAAAAAGCTAAACACAAGCCAAATGTCCAGTATCAAGTGACTGGATAAACATATTGTGGTCTAGCCATACAATGGATACTACTCAGCAATCAGAAAGGAACCAGTGATACATGCAAAATGGATAATGTCAAGATAAAGATGCTAAGTAAAATAAGAAAGATAAAAAAGAGTACCTATGGTATGATTCCGTTTACATAAGATTCTAGAAAATGCAAACTAACCTGTAGGGTTAGAAAGCAGATCTGTGATTGCCTGAGGAGAGAGGATGTATCACAGAGGAGCACAGAGAAACTTCTGGGGGGTGTGTGTGTGGATATATTCATGATCTTGATTTTGGTGATGGTGTCACGGGTGTATACCTACCTATGTCAAAGCTCATCAAATTATACTTTAAATATGTGCATTTATTGCACATCCAGTATACTTTGGTAAAGCTGAAAAGACTTTCCTGATCTTAAAAAAAAAAGACCTAATAAAGAAGCCAATGGGGTTCACAGTATTCCAGAAAAGGCAATGAATCCCCCGATGAATCCTGGCAAGTACTAAGGGCGACTTCAGACCTTTCTTCCGTCATACTACATGCTGAAGGCTGGGGAGCCACAGAGTTAGGAAGGGAAAGAAAGCTGAATGGACGAAGAATTTCTGAATCCCTAGGTGTCTTTCACATGTGAAGGCAACAACAAAAAAGATCCCGTCCCTTTACCTGAAAGAAATACATTAAAACATGCTCCAGGTGATTCAAAATTAAGACCTAAGAATAGGGAAGTAATGAGACAAGAGGACTGGCGTTTATTCTTTCCCTCTGGAAACCTAGCCTGAGGAAGCAATCTGAAACATGAGAAATGACTTATTTAAGATAAAAACAGTAAAATAATGTTCGCTGACATTTTCGCAGGACTTGCCCTTCACATGCATCATGTAATCCCACCCGGATCCTATAACGAGGCACTGAGATCATCTCTATTGGACAGAAGGTCTCAGAAAGGTTCAGCAGCTTGCCTGAGGGGGCAGAGCTTGGATCTGAACCCTGATGAGGCAAATTACAAAATTCAGCTCTGAGTCATGACTCTCTCCTCAAACACGGGAAATAACATTATAAGATGTCTGATTCAGAATATTTTACAGACATGAAATGATGTTTACAGGTTTTCTCGGTGGAATTGGGGGAGGGTGCTTATGACATGATGCTGAATGAGGAACTCGGGCGTAGACTGTGTTGAAGACAGTGATCTCGGCTGCAGGAAGAGGCAGAAACCCGATCCTTGGCATGGCGTTTGTAAGAGCAAGGAGTCGGCCAAGTGTTCAGGCCACGCTAGCAGGACAGACCAAGGAAAAGGAACGAGCGAGACATTTTTATATCAACACGGTCAGATCTCGAAGACGTGGCTGTACGGTCAAAACAAAAGGGAATAAAACAAAAACCAAGTTGCAGAACGACATATATGTAAGCCACCGCACAAACAATATATTCCTATGCGTACGCATACACATACGTCCCAGGACAAAAAGGACCTGGTAGCTTAGAGCAGTGATGGCCCTGGGCTACTGGCAGGACTGGGATGCAGGACGGTGTCTGTGGTGTGGACAATACAAGTCTCTGAGGTCAGGGTGTGGATTGTTTTCCCCCTGCTTTTTATATATTTTTATATGTTAATTTTTTCAACGAGAAATTATTTTTCTTTTTATCAGAAAAAAAAGATGGCAAACATTAGGAGAAGAATTCTAGAAGAGCAAAGGTATAAAAACGTCCTGCACGGCACTTGGTGCTTCAGGAACATCTTGTTTTCCAGCTAATGTGGCTGCTGGTGGACAAGGACCAGAGGTAATGTGCAAAAGAAAGTGACGGAATGCGGGGAGGGATGGAGGAGGAACAGGCAAAAGCCACAATAACTGAGTGAAGGTGGGCAGCAGGGGGGAAAGAGCACAGCAAATGGCTAAATGAAACTCTACTTCATTCCTGCAAAACACCACTGGGAAGAAGTCATCTGTGACACACAGCTTCTGTGCCAGGTGTAAGGACATGCTTAATGAATGCCATTTAATGAAGAAAAAGGCTCTTATAAAACACCTGGCACAAGCAGGGTGAGAGAGTCACAGGAAGGGAGACCTTCGCCGCACCTGCTGGCATTTTAATAAGCACCTTCTAGAGCGTCTGCTCTCCAAGGCTGGTCAACGGTGTCAGAACCAGGTCCCTGACCACTGCCCGCACTCGCTGACAGTTTGGGGAAGCTTATTTCTTAAGGACCATATGCTCAGGTATTGGAGAGCTCTGGAAGGTAATTAAAATGGATCACTTTCAGCTGGAAGGGCCTGACCGGCACTCACATCCTCCTCTAAGACTTCACAGCCAGGATTCCTGCACCGGGTCCCCCGTGCTTCCAAACCGAGATTTTGAGTTACCGTTCAGATCTGTGCAGACCCGGAGAGGTGAGAAAACACTGTGTTTTCTCGTAACCTGGTTCTACTAAAACAGAGAGTCCGTTATTGTAATGACCCTGGGCCCTAAAATATTTTTAGGTGTGGAGATTTTTTTTTCTCACTGATTTTGGAGCCAACCTCAGAAAGTGCAAAGTTTACTACCCTTTCTCGTGATCTGATGAGACATTTAGCTTTGTTCTGTTTTGTAAATGACACCAGCAAAGTCAAGTGAGGTTTTATTAAACCTAAAATGGACCTATTTCCTCTGCAATGATAATTCACTATCTTAAACCTTCCATGCCCAGACCTGAAACTTAATTCCAAATATACCCAATAAATTGAAGCCATCCAAGGGGAGACGGACTGTGGGATCCGGAGGCACACAAGGGTACTAGAATCAAGACGTTGTGACCAACTCAGTCCACCAGTCTTTAACTGAGCTCCCACTGTATGCCAAGCACTGTGTTTGGATCGTTTTTTAAAAATGATAAGTGCATCTTACTAAATGAAAGAAGCCAATTTGAAAAGACTACATACTGTATGATTCCAACTCTTATGACATTCTGGAAAAGGCAAAACTATGGAGACAGTAAAAAGATCAGTAGTTGCCAGAGGGGCCTCAGGGAGAGATGAACAGGCAGAGCACAGAGAATTTTTAGGACAGTGAAAAAACTGTTCATGATATTATAATGATGGACATATGTCATTATACGTTTGTCCAAATCCACAGAATGTACAACACCAAGAGTGAACCCTAAGGTAAACTGTGGAATTGGGGTGATTATAATGTGTCAGTGTAGGTTCATCTTAAAAAAAAAAGAACGAACCATTCTGTTGAGTGAGTGACATTGATCATGGAGGAAGTAAGGCGTGGGTGAGGGAAGGGGGTATATGTGAAATCTCTGTACCTTCCTATTTTGTTGTAAACCTAAAACTTCTTTAAAAAAATAAAGTCTTTTAAAAATAATTTTAAAAAAACCACCCCAAACCCAAATAAAGACTCATATCTTTCCCCTTCAGTTGTATCTATAAGTAAATTGAAACACATACAAAAATCCCCTCTACCATAGAGTAAAAAGCTCTAAATATCATAAGCTATACAAAGAGAAGACTCTAAGGTTATATGCTTCAATTTTAAGGCAATGGCATAAAACAAAACAAACATCTATTGAGGGCCTACCACACACCAGTGCCTCCACTACAGCCTGTGAAGTACCCAGGGACGTGGGAGCTGCAGTGCCACCTGCCAAGAGGGAAGAACGTGGTGGGGGAGGAAAGGCCGGGGCAACGAAACTGCAATTCAAGAGTCAAGACAACGACCTAAGAAATGTCACAAAGTAAGGGAGGGGCAACAGAGGCTTCGGCAGTCAGAGACCTGGGAGGTCATTGCGGATTCACGGTTGGGAGTGGCTTTCTGGAGGCCGGGGGGCCGGGGGCACTGAATGTTTTGTTCCTGTTATCACCTGTGTTTATGACAGTCACCACTTACTGAGCACATTCTTCATGCTTCTCACTCATCTCTAATCTTCACAACCCAGTGGGTTCTACAGGTTGGAAGAAAGAAGGTTCAGAGAGGTTAAGGAACTTGTCCAAGGTCACACAGCCAAAGGAACTGGCTGAGCTAGGATTTGAGTTTATGCTTTTTCCACAAAGCCATGTTGCTTCACCAAGACAACACAAGCACAAAAGTATAAATGCAGACTTGTTCATTTTCCATTCAGGCAACCCATTTGCCATGATCAATATAACTTCAACCTACCAACTCGACGATAATGAGTCTTCCTCATGGGCAACACAGACACACACAGAGACACAAGCACACTCCAACCAAATCACTCTGCATTGGACAAGGGAAAAAAAGCTGCCACTGGAAGACTAAGGAAATCACAATTCCAAACTCCCCAAGTTCCTAAACGCATAACTTTAAAGTATGTTATGACAACATACTCGACAGCATATGGCAAATCAATTACTAGTTTAAATCTTAAAACAAAAACATGGCAAGTGTGGTGCAGAAATAATCAAGAACAACGGTTCAGTTTAGATTACAGTGGGCCACTAGAGTTTTGAATACAATTAATCATCATTCCAGGCAATGGGAAGCCATATTGACACTTATTCCTAATTTGAATATTTAATTAGGGTGAAGTTCTTCATCAAATTACCGCAGAACTGGGAGAAAGCCTGGAAGACTTACACAATTGCTATCTTAACCCCTTCCCAGCTGCTCACCTGTGAGCGCAGCTCTGGCGGGGAGAAGGCCTGTGCCCAGCCTGACGCCGTGGGAACTCAGGGGGGATGCTGGCGATCGAGGCTGAGAGCGGCCAGATGGTGACAACAGAAAGGTCCAAGGGAACGAACTGCTCGTGCCCAGAGTGAACTCTGAAACGAACTCTGGACCAAGACAGAAAGTCACATGCGTGAGTGTCCACTGTGCCCGGCGTGGCACTTCCATGTGTTTCCCTATTTGGTTCTCACAGCAACCCTGCAAAGAAGGTATTCTTATCTCCATTTTATAGACAAGGAAACTGAGGCTCAGAGGACTGATATAACTTACTCAAGGTATCACTGCTTGTGAGTGGTATCAAGAAGGCCAAGCTACTCATCACACACACACACACACACACACACACACCCACCCCTACCTTGTACTCCCCAAAAGAGACAAAGAGAATACCTGACAGTCAATAAAAATGTGTTTAAAGCTGTATTTTGGATATTCTGCATCGTGCAAATAAATTGGAGGCGGAGGGCAACCAAACCCAGGCCTCCTCAAGCAGCATTCCAAAATTCATCTCTTAGATTCAAAATGCACCACTGAGCTCCCCAAGCTGGGACATCACAATGACGCTGTGTCCAGCTGCTCCGGAGACGGGTGAGGGCATGGGCAGCAAAGCTCAAGGAAACAGCCTTGGACTGCAAACGTGACACCTGGTGCTGCCGCCCCGACCCTGCACAAGGGAGCCTCGCCGAGGCAGTCACTGCACACCACCACTGGTGGCCAGGGCGGGGTGGCAGGGTGGCCGTGGTCAGTAACAGGACAAGAAAATGTGAATTTGTTTTTTTTTTTTCTTTCAAAATGGCAACAGTAGCATTTATCACTACCTATCAGTTTGGACAAGAGATTACATTTCCTTAAGGTCCTCTTTCTCACTGTATGAAAAGACTTTTATTGACATTTCACGGGTGCCATGTGTTTCTGAGTGACCAAAAGTAACACATTTTCCCATGCAATCTCCCCCAAGACCCCCAGGATGGGGCCAAAGGCTGACTGTGCACACTGCGCTTGGCCATGGTGGGTTCAGAGATCTTTCTGCTTCCAGATTCCACCGAGGTGCTGAGAATGTGGGGTGTTCTGACTAGCAGTTTTCTTTTAGAAGCTCACGATGGGTTCAATTACCCTGCTGTGGACGTGGCCAGAGCTCCATATGCAGCGGCCACTTTCGGCAGGAAGCGGATTACGGGATGGAAGGGAAGAGCCGGCCGCGCAGCCCCGCGCTCGGCCCTCTTCCCGGCGGGCGGGCTGCAGGAGACCCAGGATCCAGCAGCCCTGCTCCAAGCCCGCTCCTTGCGGGAGCAAGTGGCATCGGGAACTTTGAAACTTTCCTTTGTATATTACATTAATCCATACAAGAAAATCTCTTTTAATGAGGAGTGATGTAGTTACAAACTCTCCAGAGCCATAATTAGAGCAAACTAATTGAAGTTGTGTTTTGACACACTTTCCAAATTCACGGGTGCCGGATGACATATTCACAACACTGCTGCCGCACAACCATGGCGACGGCAAAATCATTAGGCTAATAACACTTATTTGCATTCTTCTCACGCCGGCAGCTCTCCCTTAAATACTGTTTCTACTACTGCTCCTTTACTGTAAGTTTCCACTGGAAGATATTAACAGTAATTATTAGTCCTTTAGTGGAATTTTAACGTTAAAGAATCGCAACCTGCATTAACATACATAGAATGCCAATTCTTTTCCGTAACCACCGTTGGAAGGTTGGGGGTTATCTTCCTCCACCCCTCACCCCACAACCTGATGGCGACAGTTTCACAGCTTCACTTGGGACGACCACTCCTAGCCCACCTCCGGTGGGATCTGAAGTCCGGGCTCCTGAACTATTCTGTTTCGAATGTTTGACGAGGAAAATCTTTTTTTTTTTTTTTTTAAAGTACGTTAAAATGAAATAGTTAAGGAGAAATTTTTTCCGAGCAGTTAAAAAAAAAATCAACAATTTACAACACGGTCTTTGGTAATAATACTAATGAATTCCAGGAGGACGTGGTTTAACCACTCTGTCACCACCCTTTCAGTGATGAAAGACAGACTTGGAATAACCAGACGTGAGAAAGGCCAGCGCGGGTGGGGCAGGTCTGATCTGTCAATAGGGAGGCCCTGTTTGCCACCAACAAGGCCAGTTTTGGGGATGCTTAACTCACACACAGAGAGGAAGACTCGACAGTTCTGAATAATGGTTATTAACGACTCCCTCCTCTAAAGTGACAAATTACTTCTGAAATGTAGAACCGGAGAGGTATGAAGAGTGAAGGGAACATGACAGGAAATGCCAGCAGAACGGAGGTCCTGCTCACTACTCCACGGCGGGGAAGGGCTGGGCCCTGGAAGACAACTCAGCTCAAGGGCCCACCTCTCTGGGCATCTGGTGGCTCTGCCAGGGCCGTGAGCACAGCCATCCCCGCCTGCACCTCGTGTCAGTGACCAGCTTCTCACCTCCCAGGTGCACCGTAACGGGGAGGTGAGACCTGGTTCCAGCCCTGCTCTCCCCACGTGCCAGCCTCAACCGGTCACTGCCAACAGCCCCTCACTGGATACTCAGGGTTGGGTTAGACAGTCACTCAGATTCTGGGCTTCCATAAATAACTTGGGATCAAGAAAAACCACCACCGTGTCATTTACCTTTCAAAATTCAAGAGAAAACGGGGGCATAGGATGACACTGTCTTAACTAAAAATGGGCACTTGTGTACAATTTCAAACTACAGTATTCAAGTATGTATTTCAGGATAGATGTCTAATCTCAACCAGGGAAGATTTAATTGAGTGAAGAAAATGCTTTCTTAGAAAAATGTCAAAGGCTATACTCCTTTAACGCTTGGCAGTTTTCAGTTTCTTGAACTACCATTCTCGGACCACTCTGCTATTTTTCAAGTCGCTGATTACTCATAAAACAAAAAAGGAAAAAAAAAAAGGGAAACTAATTTTCATAGCTGCAGCAACATTCCAAATCATGGTACTTATTCACTACATATAAGTTTTATTACACTTGAACCCTGAAATGCCAAAACACCTACCTCCATTATAAAAGAAATGAAGAAAAAAGCCAAGCCTGGCTGAGGGCACTGCACTTCCATTGCAGATGAGCTAGTCTCATCTTATAAACTGAAATATTTAAACAGTCTCTAAACCTCACTGACCCTGCTTTTGAAAACAAGGGACATATGGGCACTGCTAGCTTTTCATCTTCTTCCAGCCTACTAAAATACCCGCCTCTCCGAAATTCAAGAGTAGCGAGGCTGCCAAACTCAGATTCATGAAAGGCCCCGTGCGTCTTCCTCTTCTTGCCCAATCAATCTCCAAAGCTGTGGAAAACAATTTGTTTAGCAAAATGAAGCAATGACTAATTAGGAGGTGGAATGTGGGTCCTGGTCTGGAAGCCTTTATGGCTGGGTTTGGTCCCCGGGGGAGGCCGTGCCACTGGCTGCAGGGGACACTGAGGTGGAGGGTCCTAAATTCAGGAAGCCCTGAGGCTCCTTGAAGGCAGGGAGGACAGGATGGTGGGGCCTGGGTTCCAATCCTGGCCCTTGGGTAAGTCACCGTCTCTCCAAGCTTCGGGTTTCTCATTTCTTAACATGAGGACACGATTATTCACCTCACTGCATGGTTGTAAAGACCATGGCACAAGAAGCTCAAAAAATTGTAGCTGAAATAATAATGATAATGGTGATAATTGTATGTATTCTGATAATTATTAGTATTATTATTCAACTGGAAACAAAACATCTGCTGCTCAAGAAGGAAGTTCAAGTTGAATGCTACCCTACCCACAGGCAAAAGTGCCACCTAAATAAATCCAAAAGGCCTTTGAAAAGTTACTGCAAGCAAAGGATTCTATTAAACATCCAAATTAATAACGGAAACCCTGCCTCGAGACAGAACAGCACGGGTGGGGGGCGGGGGGAGCGCTGTGCGCTCAGAGGTGGTAACATACCAGGCAATCTGACTTGACACTCATTTTTACTTTGTCCGGAGGCTAGATTTACACTGAGAGACCCAGGTGAAATGTTCCACAGAGCCACCTGCAAACAGACTATCAGCTTCCACTCTGATAAAAGGTGAAATATCCTCCTCTAAATGGTCTGCTTCACAAAGCCGACCCTGAAGTGAACGGATAAATCTGCTCTGACACATGGAAAACTATTTTCATAATCCTGAAAAAGGCCTTTCTCCAACCCCCCGAGCTCAAACCCACCGTGCAAAGAGCCCTCGCACATTTGAGAACCAGGCATAGGAGGGAATCATTTCACGTGTATAAACCCGCTCTCTGGGACGACAACAAGCCCGCATAACCATCATAACCACCAAGAAAAATAAGGCACTCACAAAGTCACAAAAATTACAAAGATAACACATTTACAAGCAGCAAATACCTTGTCGAAAGTCTGATGCGCGAGACTGAAAGCAGGGAAGGCCAGCTCAGAGGTGGGAGCCGTACTGACTACTACCTAATTGTTCATTAAATAGAATCTCTGACTTCCCAATAAGCCCTATTAAAAATTAATATCAAAAATAATACCATTCCGCCTAAACTCATCATTCATATCTAACAATACCAAACTGCATTCTAATGAAATTTCACCTTCAAAATAACTCTGACACCAAAACTAAGTCTGATACTGTTACAAAAGCAGTGCGGGCTTTGTGGCCCACGCATTTGAAAGATATTCCAATAACCTTGCTCTGTAGGTCTCTCTCACACCACTCTCACGATCCCCAGAATAAATCAGACTGCTCGCAACCCTGCGTAATCGCGGGCTTGGAAGCCGGCCGAGGGGACCCTCTGGTGTATGGCCCTCACAGGTTCTCCTCAGGCAGCTCCCACCCACATGGCAGGCTCTGGGAAGTCCTTCTCTCCAGCGCCGGTCAGGAGCCTGGAGAAGCTGCACGTGAAGACGGATGGGACACCTGGGGCTGCACCACTCCCCAGCGAAATGCTTCACACCAGTGAGCCTGTGACCACGAGCATCAGGGCACAGGGACAGTCTGCAAGCCAGGGGCAGCTCATCTGCTTGGGTTCAAATCCCAGCTCTGACACTTAGTAGCTGTGTGACCTTGGGAAAGGAATTTAACCTCCTTGATTTCAGTTTCCTCACCTTGAAAAGGAGGAAAAAATAGTACCCGACTCACAGATCTGTGATGAGGATTAAATGAGCTTTTCTTTGTAAAGTACTTGAATAGTGCCTGACACCCGGTAAATAAGTCTCCGTTGGCTGGCTGGTTGCATGGACGGATAGATGGAAGGAGAGATGTATCAATATACGATACCTGGTCCTACGTGTCCAAATCAGCTCACTTTATACATTCAATTCATACCTTCTGAGCGCCGCCACGTGCCAGGCACCTGAAGTTCAAAGGTCCCTACCGTTCTGGAGCCACACGTTTGTCACTGAACACTCACTGCATCAAAGGAGATGACACAGCTCAAAGTACTCGGTACCTTTTGATACACAGTGATGCAACGTTATCATCATTATTTTTGTGACTAGCCTTTTCTGAGGCTTTAAAGGAGAAAAAGGAAACATGAGAACCCCTGTCACCAGTAAGCCAGAAATCTATTCATAAGACCAAGCATAAATAAACTCGGCAATGACAGGGAAACATGAAATGCCAGACTGCACGGTGCAGGCAACTGGAGGAGAGGAAGGCGGAAAACGACGTGCCAGGCTTTCCAGAAGAGGTGAGGGCGAGGCGAGGGCTGGAGGGTGGACAGGACCCGTCCTCTGCACTCTGGAGCCCAGTCTGTGTCTTTCAGGAGGGCAGGGGCTCACAGCAATGGCCCGAGCAGAGATGGCCAGGGGGCCAAGGAGACTGGCCTGATTCGAGCGAGATGATGTGGGAGGCGTGTCAGGCAACAGGAAGCCAGCGAAGGCTCCGGATAGGTAAAAGAGCACGTGCACGCTTGAGAACCCCAACAGGACGGCAGGCAACCCAGGACTTTAAAGTTCCAGACAAAGAATGTAAGCGTGGGCTATTTACGTGAAATAATACCGAGCCCCAGGAGCCTCTAATCTAAGTTTGATTTCGTGTTCTGGTCCCACCCCTCCAGCAGGTTCTTCTCTGGGACACCCCTGCTGGCTGGTGCTTCCACCTGGAGCGGGGGGAGGGTACCACGAGCAGAGAGACGATTCCCGCGCCCATGCTCCCTGTGCTGCAAGAGCAAAGCTGTCTTACCACCTCCACCTTCAAAGGAGGGTCAGAGCAGGAAGGATACGAACACGTGTGTCCTATCTTCAGAGTCAAACAAAAATGGGTGTGGTGTTCGCATGAACAGAAAGTAAGTCTACTTCTCCTACGTAAAGCCAGATCCGCAGTTGTGCCTGGCCACGGCCTGCAGGGGGGCAAGGTCCTGCAGGCCCTCCCTGGGCACACGTACCCCCAGACTGTCTCTTGCGACTGTGGAGCTCAAAATCCATGTCATAAGTTGTTTACTACGGGGGGAAAAAAAGAATCAGTGGAATCAGCCCTTGGGCTTGCCTTCTAATCTTACCTTGACAGGGAACACATATAACCCTTCTCATAAATGATGAACCCTTATTAAACAACAGTTTTCCACTCTAAAATGAACTCCCTCCAATCCTCTGGGCCGAGCCTTCTCCTACTAAAACCTATCAAAGAGGAGAAATGCTGGGCCTCCTCATAGGCAAAGCCAGCCCCCGCTCCAACCCAGCCGCCGCTCGGGGAGGGGCAGACACCTCGGCAGGAAAGGGAGAACAGCCTCCCTGATCTGTGCAGCTCCAGGCCTCCTGTTCAAGTCCTGCCACAACAGCGCGGGTGACAGATGTCGTCTGTGGTTCAAAGAGCATCTTATGACTGAACACTGACAGGAGGCAGCCCGAGCACTTTAGGCCGTCAGCTCAGACGACAGGACTGCAGCCGGCGGGCAAAGGCTCCGTCCCCGCTGCCGGCTTCTTCCGTGGGTGGATCAAGTGGCCCAGTGGATCCCACACCCGTGGGAAGGTGGGGTCGGGGGGCCAGGACAGAGCACGGCAGCCCACAGGCTCCCGAAAACGGATGTGACAGGGATGAGCCCGGACGTGCACGGCCTGAATGCTAGATCACCGCGGAGGGATGTTTCCTCTCCTTTAGGAAGAGCTATTAACCTTTCAGATGACAGCCCTGGGATGGGAGTGACGAGACGATTTCTGAGGTCAGCAAGGATCTCTGTTCTCAAAACCTGACATCGACGTGCAAAAGTTGTGACTGAATCCTGGTGTCCCTGAGTGGAAGACTAAATGCATGTGACAGATCTTCTGCCATCAAAATGCCCCATTTCCCAGAGTATCTGTCACAGATTGATAACATCCACGCAAAAAGTTAAGTACAATTATGACTGTCACTAAGAAACATCCTTCGGAACCTGTGACTGACAACCTGCTGGAAGCTGACAAATCACTGGAAGATTCCCGAACTCAAGAGCAGCGCCGCGCGCCTTATAAGGGAAGCTCAGCCCCAGCGGATGCGGGGAGGGGCTCCCGGGAGGCTGCGCCCTGTGTCTCTGGGAGGGAAGATGACATTTTCTCCTGGGGGGACAGTGTCGGTGAAGGGGCACCGCTGGAGCCCATGGCCTGAGATCTGGGGGGCAGAGTTCAGGGGGCCGCTTCTCCCTCAGGACCCCAGGCCAGCAGGAAGGGCAGAGTGGCGCCGCCGGAGCCACGGGGCCCCGCCCAGCCCTTGTCCACAGAGACGTGAAGTGCCCGGACATCCCAGCACCCCGGGGTGCAGACTACTGGCTTCAGCTGGACTCCGAGAGCGAGCTCCTGCCTGCCCACGCTGGGACGGAGCCACGGGCCGCAGCGCGTGGGCCTCTGTGTCTCCATCTCGGGAGGGCGCCACGGTGCCACCCTGCAGGCCCTGAGCTCCGTCCTGACACCGGCTCCAGTGCGCAGGAGGAGGCCCGGCTGCAGGTCGGAGGATGAGGAAGCGCCGACAGTGGCGCGAGCAGACCTGGGTGACAGGTGCCCGTTGGAGCTCCCCGAGTCACCCGGGGCAAGGTGTCTGCGGCCCTAACGTGCAAGTCTGCTGAATCTGTATTTCTGAGGGTGGGGCTAGGGAATACGATGCATTTCAAGAATCACTGAAGGTCTGAAAACCCAAACGCTGTTTGAATACTGCCAGCAATTGGGTGCACATGACCTCGCAAGCCGGCTTCTTCAATGCCACGGGGTTTTTTTACCCTTGGGCAGTTCCCTTTATTAATTTTTTAAAATGTTAAGCCCAAACCTACCTCCTTATAACTTCATCCCACCTGATCTAATTTTGCCTTCAGGAGCTCCCAATGCCCCAGCCCCACCTGGAAGCACTTCTACTTTCCCTTCTACACGGCGACCATTTAGACATTTGAAGCCAGCTGCCTCACCTTGACTCAGATCAAAACTCAGCGATTCCTCACACTCAAGCTCAATGCTCGAGTCGGGTAACTTTGACAAGGTGGTGCATGGCGGTGGACGCGACCCTCCTGATGTCCTGACAGGCGCAGGACACCGGGTCAGGGGGCGTGCCCCACTGTGCACGCCAGGCTGCGCTCGAGGTACCCAAGCTCATGCCCAGCCTGGCTCCTTCACGTGGACCGCTGCTAAGCCACATCTCCTCAATTTGGTGCCCGAGCAGTTGACTTTTTGAACCTTGGGGGCCCTGTCCATTTTCGCCATCACCTTTCATCCCCTGGTAGCGGCAGGGTGTTCTGGCTGTAGAGGAGATGCGGAGCATTGATTCTGTCACTCAGCACATCAGCTCTCCCTAATGACTCTGTGTCATCTGCACATTTGATATGCATGCCTCTGATGTCTTTATCAAGCCACGGGTTCTGCTGTTCAGCAAGCCGGGGGGCAGCAGCCCACCAGGGCCCCTCGTGGGAAGGCACAGAACAGTTCACTCAGCCACACTCTGGGGCTACTGGCACTCCATCAACTGCGAGTCCACCTGCCTCCCCGAGCTTTTCCGGACCTCGGTTCCAGCAGAAGCTGAACCACCTCTTCCCCGCAGAATCATATGTGAGAGCCGGTGTGTGGGACAGGAGTGGGGGCTGCTCTGGCTGAAGGGGGAAGGTGCTTCCTCTGTCTGCACGTGCCCCAAGGCAGCAGCAAAGAAGCAATCGGAAAAGCCCAAATCCAGGGACCCCGATGTTTGCTCACACACACCAGGCCGACTTGCAAAGCTGAGGCCAGCCCGGGAGAGAGGTGGGGACGTGGGATCATGCCCAATGCCCAAGGCCAGGCCCACCCTGCTGATCAGTGTGTGTGAAGCAGACGGCAGAGGACGGGGCAGCGCTGGGGCCCAGGGAGAAGAAGAAGGCTCCAGGTCCCCGGAAGAAGTGGCACGCCCTTCTTCACGTGGGAAAAACTGTCAAGAAATGAGCGCAGAGACGTGTGTGTGTGTGTGTGTGTGTGTGTGTGTGTGTGTGTGTGTGTGTGTGATGAAGACTCGCTGGGTGAGGAAGAGGAGCTCTGCCAACACGTCTTATCCTGCCTTTGGCCGTGACCTTCGACCACTGTGCCCCATTCACCGGATACAGCCAAGGGGACTGCCCATACTGAAAGGACGACGCCACATCTGGCCCCACGACTAGCATTCTCTGCAGTAACGGAGGAAACAGGCAGGAGGTGCTCGTTCTGAAGGGCAGTACCGGCCTCTGGAAAGGGAAGGCGGCTCTGCCAGGACCACGAGGGCCTCAGGTGGTGACCCATCAACAGAAACTCCACCAGCTGCCCCTTTTGTCTGACATAAGCTGGGGACGACAGCTCTCCAAAAAGTGACAGGAAGTTCTTTGATATACGAGTGACAACGAAAGAAATGTAGGCAGCGAACACGTTTTTAGCTTTTCAGACAGAAGCTCCGGCTCAAGAAGGCAACAAGGTCGGCTACTGGCCCTCCCTGACTCCCTTCCTTCCCCTGGGGACTGGCTGGGAAAATGGCCCGCTGCCCGCGGGGGAACCGGCCTGCCTGTCCTCCAGGCTCCTCCAAATCTGGTCAGTAGAGGGCGCTGCATCACCACACTCTCCCTCCAGCCTGGGCTTTGCAACTTGATCCCTGTGTCCACACAAAGACCACAGCTGAGGTATTTCTTATGCTTGTGGTTTAATAGTACAGGAGAAAGAAGCAGCAAAAACAAACTTGCTATTTTATGATATGATATCACCTATGTAAAAAGTACACAGAAAAATGACTTGAAGGAAATATAGCCAAAGGTTATGAGCCTTTGCTTACTGGAGATGGAATTCGTTTTTTTCATTATTTTCTATACTCTGTCAGTTTTCTACAAGCTTGTATTCCTCTCATAATCAGAAAAACCTGAGGAGTCTTCAGGGACTCAGGAGCTGTCTGCAGGTGGGAGTGGAGAGGCTGCAGCCCAGGGTCTGAGGCTGTTGGAGAAGCATTTGTTGCAAAACTGAATATATGCCTGCACCTGGGCTGAGCTCTGGGAAATAAAAGGCACTAGACACAGTCCCTGCCTTTAAGGAGTTTACAACATGAGTGAAGGTATAACGGCTGAGAAGCGCTCTGAGGGGAGAGCCTGGCACAGGCACAGGGCACTCAGGGAAGGCCTCCTGGGAGAGGCGGCATTTGCGCTGACATCTGAGGTGGGGGATGGGAGACACACCTGATGCACAGGTGTCCACATGAGCAAAGGCACAGAAGCACAAAACAGGAAGGGGAAAAGAGGCTATTGGCTCAAAGTTTGAGGCGTGGGGACAAGAGAGAGAAGACTAATCCTGGGATCCAGACCTGGAGGCCTCCATCCTACAGGCCCACTGCAGACCCCCAGCGGAGACAAAAGCCTCATCCACTGCTCACCACCAGAGAGAAAGCCGTTAGGTTCCTCTGCTGGACAGATTGCAGGGATCTGAAGCCTCACGGAGTAACACACTCCTCATTTCATAAATCTTCAGTGGAAAATTTGAAAAATCAGCATTTCTTTTTTTTTTTTTTTTTTGCGGTACGCGGGCCTCTTACTGCTGTGGCCTCTCCCGTTGCGGAGCACAGGCTCCGGACGCGCAGGCTCAGCGGCCGTGGCTCACGGGCCCAGCCGCTCCGCAGCATGTGGGATCCTCCCGGACCGGGGCACGAACCCGTGTCCCCTGCATCGGCAGGCGGACTCTCAACCACTGCGCCACCAGGGAAGCCCAGCATTTCATTTCTTATCAAAGATGCACAATAGGAGAACAATACGAAAACTGAAGAACATAAAAAAACCCTGATGAATTAGGGGGCTCATGTAGGTGTACAGGCCATCTGTAAATTACTGCATAGTGAGAGAGGAGAGCTTGGGACAGACAAGTGGTTTTTACTGAGAAGCATTAATGTAACATTCAATTATCCTACTGCATACTGGCTGACTTAACTCAGTCAAATTAGAATACATTTTATATTGACTATTTTGACATTTGCTTCATTTGGCAAGTAAAACAAAACTGATCCAATTTCCTTGAAGCCATTGTAAACCATAAACTGTACAACAAGAGGTTATAAAATACATAAGCCTCACAAGGCTTGTTCCCAAGCACTATCTCCAGTTCTGTGTGGCTCTCTGTGGCCTGTGTTCTCGGGTCCCCTGGCTTCACTTCCTAGAGCCCGCGCGCCCATGCTGACCGGCTAGTTTCTGGGGAGATCGCTCTTCCTGCCTTAAGTGGAGAATCAGAGCTCTTCCTTTATCTCACAGCAAGTTAAAACCTGCCCTGAGGTGGTGCCTATTTCTAGGCCCTTCCAGACCATATAATGTCAACAGGAAGCAGCTGGAACCTCTCCAAGGCGACGGGCCTGAGCTGACCCTGAGCACACATGACGGCAACCGCAGCCTCGACGGTGCCCTGGGCAGTGAGAAAGGAACTCCAAAGTGCTACTGAGCTGTGCGAGCCTTATACTCCTAAACCAAAGACGCGCAACTCTGGGAAGCTCATCAGCTACTCATATCCCTTCACACCAAAGTGAAACTGAAAACTGTCAATACTCCTCAAGTTTCAGGCCATGGCAGGGGTAGATACGACTAAGTACCGCTCTTGGTTTGTGAAACTGTCGAGAGTGAAAAAGGCCAGACTGTCTTCTGGAGGACACCCCGAAGGACAGGCCCCGAGCTGCCGGCTCACGACTGTGCGTTCGTCCGAGGCAGCGGGAAGCCCAGCAGAGGAACAGGGCGCAGGAGACCGCCTGTGGCACCCTCTCCCCTGACTCCCGGGGGCAGGGTGTGGACCGTGGGGCGTGGGGAGGGGGAGGCACCCAGTAATGGTTTTGTCCTGTTCCTGGCCGATTTTGCGCACCTCGAACTGCCCACGCGGAAGCTCTGAGATCCGTCCTCATTTACGTCACGTCCAGCTCCAAATGGCACTACCTCACAACTTCGTACTGGTTTTATTTACTTTTGTAATTCCTTTCTCAAGCTTAGTCTATCATTGCTGTTTGTTCCCTGTCCTCAAATAATTTACTGCTAATGATGCAGAGGTTTTTGATGGGACAGAAGGTGCTGAGACCACTACTGCCTCTGCTCCAACGGAAATCAGGTGCAGAGACCAGTCTGCTCACCCAAGTTTCTTTGTGGAAACAACTATTTAAAACTAACAGCCCCTGAAAAACTTCTCACTATTCTCTCCTACCCAAAGTACCTATATCTCTTAGTTTGTAGCTCTTTGGGAACAGGAACAATATGGAAATGAACAAAATTACCTACCAATCCTCCTGGAGTTGAAAGAGTTGCTGGCCAAGGCAGAGAAGAAATTCCACCTTTTACGGCCAGCACTCCCAGCAGCGTGGCTACAGGTCATGTGTCTGTGTGCGACTATGAGCTCTTTAGAATAACAAGCCCATTTTAAGTTGCATATTCTGCTATTTTAGAAGCCTGCAGAATAGGTGCAAGACAGAATGGCTTTTACGTTCATGTAACGCAAAGATTTCTAACTGGCTTTGTGAAATCTCCTCTAAAGGTATATCGCTTCTGCAATGTTTCCGCAGATACCAAGTGGAGGGGTTCTAAGACGTTACGCAGTGGGACCCAAGACCACATGACTCTGTGACATGCATAACAGAACAAGATGCCACTGACAGGGCCTCACCTGGGAAGGTTGGGGGCTGGGGTGGAAGCAGCTGATGACTGGGAAGGCGTCGTGGGTTGAGATGAGTCATGATTTCTTGGTACTCTGCCCATTCGATACCAGATCCCCATGCTGTTCAACTCCCTTTAGGAGAAAAGAGAAGTCTTCATGGCACCGTTTAACATAAAATTACCTGAGCTACAAAGCAAACCAACTCATTTAAGAGAATCACAGCCTCAGACGCCAGGGAATCGATTCTCGCCCATGAAAGTGGGTTACATCACCTCCCTTTGTGCTCTGGGCATCACAGTTCAAAGCCTAACGTGATGGCAACTGTCCCGACTCAGCAGGCCCGTCTGACGTGGCCATCTTCTTCCCCCACCCCTGGGCCTGCCTTCCTACTACATGCTATCAACATTTTCCTTGGTTCTCGGTCTGCAAAATTCTTCGTATTCCGCCATTTCATTGTGGGTATTTGTGCGATCGTCTGCTTCAAGTTCTTTGTGTGGTTGGGGCGAGACAGACAGGGCACTGGGCTGACCCGTGTGCCTGGTGTTCAGCTATGGGGAGAACGAGCCCCACCCAGCTCCATGCCGTGCCGCCCCCCTCCCCCTGCCCCCCCACCTCCAGGGTGAAGCTCCTCACTGCCTGGTGTCACCTGGTGTCAGCCTCATTCTCAGGCTCAGTCTGGGAGACATCTTCGCAGAGCCCGAGGCATGTGTCCCGTGAACCACCACAACTAAGGGTGGTGACAACAGGGCCCGACGGATGCCACGTCAGGGTTCCTGTTACTTGATCTGCACACACCCCCGCAGCCCGGCCCCATGCCCCACGGTCACAAGTGTTTATGAGACAGGCATACTCGCAGGAACTGTAACAGGATTGTTTTAGACACATCAACGTCCAACTGCTCAGCTGCCGCACAGAACTACACGTTGGGATGTAGAGGAAGATCATCCCTCCAAAAACCGAGAACAGGTTTGTTCAGAGCATTCTTCTGGTGGCCCCTCGGTACACGCGGAGCTGTCCTGAACCACAGCCGCGTCGTATCAGATGGTTGATTCCACTCAGCTGCACTGATTCTGCCGCCTCTCGGCATCAGGCCACAGTCAGGCCTTGGAGGAGCTGTTCCCAGTCTGACAACCCCAGACCTTTGCAAAGTAACCTGTGGAACTGTGCCCATTCTTAAGAAAAAGCGACAGAGCTCTGAACACTGAATTCTCTTTCCTTAAAAATAACACTGGAATTGTCTTCCTCTGAAAAAGAATTTTTGCCCCAAGATGAAACAAAAATATACTTTATTTAGCAATCTTTTGAAAATGATATAAAAAAAGGGATTCTAGTTTTGATTACCAAGACATATATGGTAAGAATCTATTCTTTAGAATTGTTTAAATTGGTTAAAAATCGAATCTTTTAAAGTAGCATAGTGTGTAATTTCAAAGAACTGAATACACATAGCAACTGAATATACATAATACATGTAGTAATTATTAAACCGTTGGTTTCTACTATTTGTATGTAAATGGCTGTTTCTAAGATACCTGAAGTCTGGTTATTTTCTTACCTATTTTCTACTTCCATAATCCTGTTTCCATAATGACTTTAAACCATGTTGCAAAACAGGATTTCTGAGTGTGTAGAAAGGGTATGATCATAGAGTCCTTTTCTAAAAAAATTAATTATTAATTTATGGCTGCATTGGGTCTTTGTTGCTGCGCGCAGGCTTTCTCTAGTTGCGGCGAGCAGGGGCTACTCTTCGTTGCTGTGCGCGGGCTTCTCACTGCAGTGGCTTCTCTTGTTGCAGAGCACGGGCTCTAGGCACGCAGGCTTCAGCCGTTGTGGCTTGGAGGCTCTAGAGCGCAGGTTCAGTAGTTGTGGCGCACAGGCTTAGTTGCTCTGCGGCATGTGGGATCTTCCTGGACCAGGGCTTGAACCCGTGTCCCCTGCATCGGCAGGCAGATTCTTAACCACTGCGCCACCAGGGAAACCTGAGTCCTTCTTAAGGACCACAAGATCTTGAGACAGAGAATCAGATTCCATAGCTCAAGGGTCCAAACAAGCTATCGTGCACCAAGATGAAAATAACCTCTATTTCTGTGACACCTGCTCCCCACGTGCTTCAAGCAAACACTGCAGCTCTCTCTCTCTCTCTCTATCACCCAGTCCGTGAGCAGCCTTCAAGTAAAGGCCGTGGCTTTTCGAGTAAAGAGGAGGGTCTGGGCTCAAATGAGCAAGATCCAGGAGGCCGACCTCAAAAGCCAAGTAGGAGAACGCATCCATGATGTAGGGACCCACAGGGATAAGCAAGAAGATTGCAAAGCCGGCCAGGGAGAGGCACGTGGCCAAGAGGCCGAAAACCCTCAACCACACTATGAATTTGAGAGACCCGAACTTCAGCTGACTGAGTGTAATGGGTGAACACCTATTATCTTTTGGACATCCAGCATCCCTTCATCCCTCTTCTGACTCTTTACCTTCCCTCCATATTCGGGGAGCAGCCACCCCTCATTCCCAGTGCCTGAGTTCCAATGGAGCTGACCCCACTTACAGCTCAGACTTGGTCAATCAGAGATCGACATTTTCCTGGTAGCAGCGACGGGCTCAGGGTGCACGTGACCCCAGTGAGATCAATCAAGACCGAGGGGAATGAATTCTAGAACTTCTGAATACTGGTCAGGAGCATGGTGTCCTGAACCAGCGGCCTCCCAGGTAGGAAGGGCAGCAAGGAGAGCTAAGGCCAGAGGCTGATGAGAGGCAGACGGCTGAGCCCACGGGTCACACAGAAGGTCTCAGGACCCGGTCCCCAGGGGTGATGTGAGCACCCTCAGCGGACAGCAGAGATGAGACTGGGGTTGCTGAGACTTACCCAATGAACGTGTACTGAGGAGGGGCCTGCTTGGTCCGGCCCATGATCCGAATGTCACAAATGGCAGCTTCGGTTGAGTCCCGTGGGATGAATTTAATGCACAGCCTCTTCTTCCTAAAAGCCACTTCCTCTGAAGGAAAGGACAAGAAAAGGGATGAGTCTTCCAGAGGTGCCCACGTCTCCGTTTTCAACACCATGTCTCCTGTCACGTTCCCTTCCCGGCGGTGGAAGTGACCAGCCATCCAAGTCGCCCGAAAGAAGGGCTGGACGCAGGGCTGCAGTGGACAGGCCCAGTCACCCTGCTCTGCATTTGGGGCCTGACCCCCGACAACCCCTGCCAAGAAGGGGCCCAAAGGGCACACACACCTCTGCAAGGAGCATCCTGGAATAAACCCACGACTACAACCTGCTCGCTGCTCCAGCCATCAGATACAAACACACGGACACCCTGAGTGTCAACACATTTCACTACATGGTCTTTTTTCTTTTTCACTTTTTAAAAAATTTATTTATTTATTTATATTTAAAATTTTTACTTTTTGGCCACGCCACACGGCA